>NC_048316.1:7977917-8277917 GCF_013100865.1 Trachemys scripta elegans | reverse complement strand
CTTTATACTGCTGTATAGACTATACACTGAAATGTAAGTTCATTTATATTTGATTTATTTTATAATTATATGGTGTAGTCCATAGGATTATTTTGCTAGCTATTATATCCTACTAATTCAGCCAACAGTATTAATTAATATCTTTCTTTTTTCTGATATTCATCCATTTTATTCTTATATTTTATCAGTATTAATTCCTTGGAATTTCGGATGTGTTGAGACATGTATTTCCTAATAATAAGTCTGAAATGCAAAAAGCCTACCAGCTTGTAAGATCTGCTATATAGCAAAAAGTATAATCAGTTATAAATAGGTTAGCATAAAAGCTAGCAACCTTTGGCACCGTTAAGACTGGTCCCTGAACTTTGGGGAACCAAGGGGAGGAACTATCCACATCACATCACAGGTTTATCCGACTCCTACAACCGGTTGGTAACCGCAGGTACACCACAACTTGAGGTCATCAAGAGAGCCTAGGTTGGCAGTTTTGGAGTGAGATAATTCTTATTAATATATTTAGAAAGTAAGTGTCATAATCCACTAACCTATAGGAGAAGGATACCCATAAATTTCTTAGGGTACAGAAACAAGATTTGGGTATAGTAGGTTGGGCCTGAATTACATAGATCAGGATCCTATAAAATACCCTGTAAGGGTTGGTTAGTTAGTCAGTCTTTTAGGGATAGGCTCTCGCTCCTCTCAATTCTAAGTTCTGGTTCTAAGCTCCATACTCTTCTAACTCCTGAAGCTTCGGTTTCTTGGGGTACGTCTTCACTACCCGCCAAATCGGCGGATAGTAATCGAGCTATCGGGGATCGATTTATCGCGTCTTGTCTAGACGCGATAAATTGATCCCCGAACGCGCTCCCCGTCGACTCCGGAACTTCACCAGAGCGAGAGGCGGAAGCTGAGTTGATGGGGGAGCCGCGGCCGTGAGGACCCGAGGTAAATCGATCTAAGATACGTCGACTTCAGCTACGCTATTCTCATAGCTGAAGTTGCGTATCTTAGATCGATACCCCCCACCCCCAGTGTAGACAAGCCCTTAGAATAGATAGATAGATAGAGTAAAGTACTCCATCTTCTATCACGCTATCAGCTCAGTTTATGCAGTATAGTATAACTACTCAACATTCCTAACCATCGAGGAAGCCAGCACCATCGTGTAATCGGGCATGCCGGTAGTGAGGCTGGTCCTTCACCTCCTATTACTGGGCTCCCAAGGAAGGGTGTGAGAATGTTAGGTTAAGATACTTATAACAGAAATGTTACCAGCAGGAGTTTTGGAATTCTTTTACTGTTTTGCAGTTAAGTTTCATTGCATTCCTTGTTTTTATGTTAATGGCAATAAAGATTTTATCAATTTGCTATTGTCCTCAGTGTATGCATTCTTGCCAGGCACCCCGAGAATCCTCTCCCACTAGAGAACTCTCTGAGTTCTTAAACTCTGGAATCTGAATTGGATAAGAACCTATAAATCTTCTGGTCGGATGCAATCAGTGGCGAACCATAAAAATTCACCCATCAAATTCAGGTCAACAATGGTAAAAATGAGAAAGGGGGCAATTTTTCAGGAACAGCGTGGCTGTGACACTTGTATTTTTGTCTGATTTCGTAAGCATGTAGTTTTTAAGCGAGGTGAAACTTGTGGGTACACAGGACAAATCAGACTCCTGCAAGGGGTACAGTCAGCTGGAAAGGTTGAGGCTCACTGGGTTAGATTATCATTCTGATATGGTTGCTTTTGGTAGAACCAGGTGCAATCCAAGTCAGTCATTGCTGAGCCAATTCCCCACTGTTTTGCCAATGTCCCTCAGTCATGGCGCTGCTGGTGCACCTCATTCCAGCACCCTTTGTTATTCCAATCCTCATCCGCCAGCAAGCTGGGCCAGGACAGCGAAGGATGAGATGCACCAGTCTTGGAAAGCTGCACAAACCCCTCCCCTTGCCTGCAACGTACAAATGCACAACTCTGTTTGACCACCAGGAGAACATTTCTCTTGCAGGAACCCAGCTCCCTAGAACACAAGGTTCTCATTGTGATATGCAGAGAAAGAGTGCTCAGAAGTGCAAGGTCTTATAATAAACACGTTGCCTTCAATGAAACTAGTACAATGTACATCAGCCGAGGATCTGGCTTGCATGTGAATCTGTCTCCAAAGAGGGTATTTGATTCCTTTTCTCTTTCACAATGTTATGACTGCCCAGGAAGAGGGATGGAAATAAATGTCACTGCTGTTATACCCTAAGGTGCTTGAATCCTTTTTCTCATCTAATTTTTAACTGTCCCTTCTAAATTCCCTAAAAGAAACAGGAAAGTTCAAAAAAAATAATCACCCACAGAATCCTTGACTTATGTCAGAGCATGAAGATATTGCTCTTGTTTTTTTTTAAAAATGGTTAAATCCGTTCCTTATTCACTGCTGGCAAGGTGGTTAGTCCTGGGCAGTTGTATACATTTACCAGCATTTCAGGGCTGTAGTCTCTAGAGGACGTAATGATTAAAATGCAGAATGTGGGTTAACAAGAGCCCAGAGAGATATGGCACCCTATGGAGTTAAATCACTCCACCCTTTCCCCAAATTCCATGGCCCAGAGACAATCCTTCCCAGCAACCAGCCTCCCGAGATTCCTGCCTCCTCTGCTAAAGCCATTAGAGGGAGGGTGATACAGCTGTTCATCAGTTCTTTTGTATTCACTGCACTATTCAAAGGAGGATGGTATTTGCCAGTTGTGTTGTTGCAGCTCTGTGGCCTACGGGGCTGACTGTCGTTTCTGGGTGTACACAGATGTGTTTTATGTTTTACGTGTTAAGTGGTGCAGCATTTAAGGTTCATTCGTGATATGTCAATGGCCCACTCACTGCCAAACTCAGCATGTACAGAAACGTCTATTGTGAAATGCCTTTGGAAACGATGGGCTCTCAGTTACGTTGCCTACGCATCTCAGGCCTAACTGCAATGGCATCGTTTCATGGTGTTTCACTGGGCAGTGCCCAGCTCCTCACCAGGACCCCTTATTATGGGGAAGTGAGGCCCCGAGAGGTTAAGTAACTTGCACAAGGTCACACAGGAAGTCTGTGGCAAAGCAGGAAATCAAGCCCAGGTCTCCCACATCATAAGAACATAAGAATGGCCCTTCTGGGTCAGACCAAAGGTCCATCTAGCCCAGTATCCTGTCTTCAGACAGTGGCTAATGCCAGGTGCCCCAGAGGGAATGAACAGAACAGGTAATCATCAAGTGATCCATCCCCTATCACCCACTCCCAGCTCCTGGCAAACAGAGGTTAGGGACACCATCCCTGCCCATCCTGGCTAATAGCCATTGATGGACCTATCCTCCATGAACTTATCTAGTTCTTTTTTGAACCCTGTTATGGTCTTGGCCTTCACAACATCCTCTGGCAAGGAGTTCCACAGGTTGACTGTGCGTTGTGTGAAGAAATACTTCCTTCTGTTTGTTTTAAACCTGCTGCCTGTTCATTTCATTTGGTGACATCCAGGCACAACACCCCAACCACCAGATCATCCTTCCTTGGACCAAATCAATAATGCCTGGTACATTCACAGATCCCAATCTCTGCTTTTGGGTGCAAGAACAGAAAAGTGACATCTCAACCAATTGCTGATTATCTCTCTTAGGTACTTACATGGCCCCCCATTGCCATGGTAGCTGAGCACCTCACAATCATCATTGGATTTATCCTCACAACATCCCTGTCTGGTAGAGAAGTGCTATTATCCCCAGTGAAACTAAAGTGCATGACTTTCAACAAAACTTAGGCTCCCAAGTCACACAGGAACTTTTGAAAAATGTTATCCTGTGCGACTTCAGAGCACAAATCCCATTCAAAGTCAATGCTCCTAACTCTCTAGGGCCCAGGTCCTCAAAGATAATTACATGCCTAGCTCCCACTGGAGTTAGGTGCCTAAATACCTTTGAGGACCTGGGCCAAATCTTCTTTGAAAATCCTGCCCTTGGCCTTCACCTTCATCGTAATGCCTTGTACAAGGCTACGCCAGGCATGTTGAAACCCCCTACTCCCCTTGTTTTGTCTCTCCAATTATACAGATTACACACACACACACACACACCACATTTTAGACAAATGTTTTATTTTAAAAATAATTCCTCCATTTAATACAAAATTTGTATACAATTTTCTGTATTTCACTTTAGGAAATAATTAATTACACTATATGTATAACATATAACAACACATACACCTCTACTCCGATATAACACGACCCAATATAACGTGGTAAAGCAGCGCTCGGGAGGGGGGGGGCTGCGCACTCCGGTGCATCAAAGCAAGTTCGATGTAACGCGGTTTCACTTATAACGCGGTAAGATTTTTTGGCTCCCGAGGACAGCGTTATATTGGGGTAGAGGTGTATTTTTAAAAAACATGTTTTCAGGCAGCTGTTGTGTTCTGGAAGACGTGCCATATTTTGGCACATGTGGTAGCTATTTTGTATACAAAATAAATATTTCACTACATATTGAAGAGGCATTTAAAATGAAAAAGACTTCTCAGCTCCACTATAGCACTTGGATTGTTTTTCCCTTCCTCTATTTTATACATTAAGGCACATGAAATTACATCCAAAGCTATTTATAGGAAAATATATTGCAAAATCGTGGAACATATTATAGGTAAGCCAAACTCACTCACGATAGGTCTACACTGCAATTAAAAATCCATGGCTGGCCTGTGCTAGCTGACTAGGGCTTGGGCTAAGGGGCTGTTTAACTGTAGCGTAGACATTCAGGCTCTGGCTAGAGCCTGGACTCTAGGACCCTGGGCAGTGGGAAGGTCTCAGAACCCAGGCTGCAGCCTGAGCATCTACACCGCAATTAAACAGCCACTTAGCCTGTGTCAGCTGGCACGGGTCAGCTGCAAGTGTCTAATTGCAGTGTGGACATACTCTTACAGGCATGTTAAATATTGTGATCTATATCATATATATAAAATAATCATCACACTTTGCATGATTGTGAATATACATGTAAAATATATTATAATATATACACATAAGTAAGTACACACACAGTAAGGTCCTGATCCTGCAAACAGTGATGCACATGATTAGCTTTAAGCCCAGAAGTAGTCTCTCTGGAGGCTAGTTTGTATATGTTTGCAGAGCTAGGACCATAGGGTATGTAATAAACTATACCCATTTATATTAGACAAACCAAAATATGTCGGGGATAATTAACGTATTCATTTGTACAGTGCAAAGGCTAATCTTTTGCTTTTGTCGCTGTTGGATGCCAATCCAACTTGCCACCCCTCGGTTTTCAAAGAGCCCTGAAAGAGTACTTCACATTAAACCTCACCCACACGGCCAGGAAGGAGGTAAATATCATCACTCCGGTTTTTACAGACGGGCAGACTGAGGAACAGAGGGATTCAGTGATTTGCCCAAGACCCGTTTCACAGCTTGTCTTTAACAGGGCACTTCCCATTAACTTTAAAACTCATTCACCCCCTTGAAAATCTATGAGCCAACATGAAGACATGCAGCACCTCCATTACAGATACAGTGTAGCATTTGTTCATAGAGCATATTCCTGCTCCAACTGAATTTAATTGCCAAACTCCTATTTATTTCAACCGGGAGCAGGAGCAGGTCCAGTGCTTGTTCAGTTCTTGAGTGTGAACTGCCCCAGAGTGTTCAAATACAGAATGGCAGCCTGGGTCTGGATTGTCTATCCATTACCAGCAGGATTCTGCAGAACTGTACTATAATGCTAGCTGCAGAAAGTGTCACTGGGTGTCACTACTGGAATATCAATCTATTGGCTGCTCCCAGCCAACGCCTCATTTCAAGAAGAAGAAATATTGTACCTAGGGGGCCTCGTTGTACATTGTCGTGTTCTGCCAAGCGAACCAGACAACAGCTGCAGTCAGAGAGGGGTTTGCTGAGGTTACTTAGCGAACAAGGATAATCCTGTGGGCACAGAAAGGAGTTCAAAAGCAACAGCGGAAAGGGGCAAGAACCAGCAGCAGGGGAGCCTGACAGGTTGTGAACCTCCAACTATTTGGGGCTTTGCATAGTTAGCTGGAGTTTGATTGGAATTTCGTTCCATGGGGTGATTCAGTTTAATTGTGATGTCAGGGCCAGAAGAATCCTTGAAAGCTACGCTTGTCCACATGGGGGCCAAACACACAACGTAGATGGAGACAGTAGGCCAGATCCCCAGTGGCACACACGTAGTTCCACTGAAGTCAGTGGGTGGGGATCTGGCCCAATAAATACTATTTATGCTTTCATTGGAAGTTCTCTTTTCCTCCGCTCCCCTCCCTTTTTTCATAGTCTCTGCATTTGCTTTTCATGCAGCCTGTTCCCACCCTTCACCTTCTTTTTCCCCTCTGCAAACACCCCTCTTAACAGGATGTTCATTGTGATGCACATGAACGCAAACAGGAAGCACAAGAGTGGGGGGGTGTTGGGTTTGCAGGTGAAGTAGCAGTGCAAATGCTGAGTGCTAAAGTCTGAAATCGGGACAAGTTGCATGCTTGTTCGCTTTGAGTGGCCGTCTCTTAATCTCCTCCCCACGTATCTGAATTTGCTTTCTCTCAAGGCTGTGAATATAAAGACTCTGCCCTTATACACAGACACACGGATTTGGACTACCCTTTAATAAGAGTTATTGGGATGGTATGAATACACTGGTTTAGCTTAACAGGAATCTGACAGGCAGAAAGAAGCAGAATGTCTCCAGATTACCACCTCTCAACAAACGCTTAAAAACTGTTAAGAGGCAGTACTGGAGTTATTACCTTCCACGATTCTGTTTCCATGTCTCCAGACAACCTACAAAACTGTTTTGACCAGGAAAAGTCAAGGCCCACAAAATACAAGACAACAAAGGATCCTAGCAAGGTTTAAAGGGGGTCACTCTCTCAGGGGGAGGGAGAGCCAAAAGGGAAACCAGACTGGAATGAGACTCGGAAAGAGGAGCCACTTGGGGGTCTGGAGAAGCTAGGCCTCCCTAGGTCGCCAAAGGATGGTAGGGCTAGATTTGTTTTGAAATCCTCTCTCTAATGCATTCTACTATTGCTAAATACAATATTTTGGGTTCAAAAAGGTCTGCTCACCATATACCGCTGGTCACAAACTCCCAAGGGGAAGAATGGTAGGTGCCCAAACTCAGTTGGACCTGCTCGGTAAGCTCAGTTGATACCCATGGTTCTATAGCCCACGTCTCAGTCTAAGAGTGGGAGAATCACATGATTCCACCCCAAGAGAGGAACAGGCATGAGGCCTAAGACCTGAGGGGGAGCACTTAGAGAGACCAGAAAGGAGACCGGGGGTGTAGCCAGCCCTGGAACGAACACCACGGACCTCCTGCAGGCAAGCCGCTGAAGGCTGCCTGACTGCCACCCTCGCAGTGACCGCCAGGCCACCCCTCCGTGGCTTGCCGCCCCAGGCATGCGCTTGGGGCGCTGGTGCCTGGAGCCGCCGCCGGGAGTAGTTATTGCATTGCTAGGTTCCTACTGTTTGGCTCAGATCAGGGGCGGCTCTAGCTTTTTTGCCGCCCCAAGCATGGCAGGCAGGCTGCCTTTGGCGGCTTGCCTGCAGGAGGTCCCCGGTCCCGCGGCTTCGGCGTACCCGCCGCCGAATTGCCACCGAATCCACGGACCTGCTGCAGGCATGCCGCCAAAGGCAGCCTGACTGCTGCCCTTGCAGGAACCGGCAGGGCGCCCTCCGCGTCTTGCCGCCCCAGGCACACGCTTGGAGTGCTGGTGCCCGGAGCCACCACTGGCTCAGATGACAGTACACTGTAGTTTAAAAGGGAATCAGTTTTTGATGAGGCTGGAATTGGAGTCGATTTGCTCTTCCTGGATAGGAATTCGAAAGCTCCTTCCATCTGAAAAACACAGAGTACAGAAACTTTGTATAGAGCAGGAGGGGAAAGAGAAGCAAATGGCTCTTCTGGTTTCATGCACACATGGGCGCACAGAACAACTAAGGCAGGGAGCGACTTCTAGATTACTGCTTGCTGGTCTAGCCGATAGGGGGTATGTAGTAGAAGTGGGATGGGTTTAGGGAACAATGGGAACATATTTTATTGTTGCTGTGTAACGAGAAGAGCAGGCAGCTGTGGGCTGACCCAGAACCAAGCGTCTAATTGGCTTTGAATGGAGTGCCCGCCCCCTTGTCAGTCAAACAATTCATTCATTTGGAAAAGGTGAATGAAAGACCCTGCGGCAGCTCATTTGTAAATGGATAGAAAAGGGTCACAACTTCAGCAGGCATCTTGCAAGGTTGCCCGACAGAGTAGCAATTTTTTTTTTATTATTTGTATATTATTGATTCCCCTCTCCACATGTAAGGGGAAAAACAGAAAAGAGATCAAGAAAAAAAGAAGGAAAGTACAAAATTGCAAATAGAGGGGGAAATACAAGTTCTGACGACATAGGCAGATACAGTATATTTCAGCCACGCTGGTCCTGTGTCACAGATTCACTCAATGGGTATATGATGCACTATTATTTTTTTCAGCATGCTGTATAAATTCAATCCTCCTCCTTGGTGAGCTGATCTCAGCGGTGTGTGAGTGTGAGTGTGAGTGTGAGTGTGAGTGTGAGTGTGAGTGTGAGTGTGAGTGTGAGTGTGAGTGTGTCAAATATTTTGGTAGCTATAAAGCCACACAGAAAAGAGAGTAATGAAGTAAAGAGAAAAGGGAGGAAGGGGGAACAGCAAGCAAGGCAGGAGGAAGAAAAGATAAAGGACTGGGAAGAGAAGGAAGGGAGCAGAGAGGGGAAAGGAGAACATCTGAGTTCCCATCCACTTAGGGTTAATTAAAGCCTTCTAAAAAGTTAGACCAAATCTTTTCAGATTTGTCTGAGGCCCCTCCTCTTTAGCTACCAGGTCATCCAGATCCCTAAGTCAAGCTTCTACCCCTGGAGGCAATTTTCTCTTCCATCTAAGCAAGCCATGTGGCTACAGGCACTGTTCTCGAGAGCCAAGCTTTCTGTGAGCCGGAGAGTTTCCAGGGTGATCAGATATATCCCCCAAAACAGTTCTCAGCTCTGGCAGACCCGCACCTCCAGCAACTGTCTGCATCGGCCAGACCCAGGCACTATAACTTACGCAGGGACCAATAAAAATGAAAAATCTGGGTCAGCCTTAAATCCAGACCACAAGCACAGTTTTTAATGTTTTTCAAGGCACTTTCCCATTGGCAAAGGACCAGGGATGTATGCAAATCTTTGTTCGAGGCCCACCACAGTTCTTTTAAATTAGGGAGTCATGCAGCGTGAAAAACTTGACTGTCCAGAGGACAAAAAGTTGGCCAGGGGGATTGCGGAATATTTTTGGCAGACTCCAAAAGCATGATTCCAGTGGGGCTGTGTCTACACTGCAAAGCAATAGGGGTGGAACCCTGGGTCCCGGCTTGACTCAGGCTCAGACCTTCTACCCCATAGGGTCCTAGGCCCTTGGATCTAAGCCCTGCGTTAGCACAATGTCTGTTTAGTAGGAAGGGGGATTAGGCTTGAGCCTGAGTTTGAACCCTGGGCCTACACGGTCGTGTAGCCATCCCCTGAGAGACAGGTTATCCACCCATTCGCTCCAAATTAATTGTGTAGAACAGCAAGCTTTTAAACAGAGACTCACCAAGTTGTCCATTCACAGGAGGCCTCTTTGGCTTCTCCTTTTTGGTCGTCTGGATAATCAAGAGGAGGATGGACATTCCAGATACCATGAGCAACGTTAAGCAAATCAAAATGAGCGATAAAGACCCTAGGGGAAAAATAAAGGAAGAACATTACACACGAGACAGAGAGAGAGAGTGCAAGAGCACACACTGCTGGGCCCCTGCATGATTACCATCCCGAGTTACGTACAACGTAGGCACTCCGATGCCACGATGATGAGCATCACACAAAAACTTGTTAAATCAAACAAGATGATGATGAGCATGAAACCTGGGAGACTGAATGCATGAGAAAGCGATGACTATTCCAGTAAGGATAATGACATAACGGTGGCCACCTCAGAACCATGAAGTGAACATGTCGTCCTACCATTAAGGCTACATTTATGTCACAGGAGTCAGGGTGTCCACGTTTCCCATAGTTTTTAAAAGCTAACTATGACTGCAAGTGGGTAGGTGGCGATGATGGCAAGAGATTAAATGGTTTCGCAGAGTTGGCAGGTCATGAGAGCTGCCAAATTCAAATCTAGCATGTACATGAGGCTAAGGAAGAGCAGGAACCAAATAAACTGGGGAAGTGGAAATGAGTCATCCCTCCTGTTTGAGGAAGGAATACACCCGAGAGGTTATGGGATGCCTGGGTGGTACAATCACCTTGTTAATCCTGATCAAATTGACACCATCAGATCAGGATTAAACAAAGACTGTGAATGGCTATCCAACTACAGAAGCAGTTTCTCCTCCCTTGATGTTCACACCGCAACTGCTAGCAGAGCACCTCACCCTCCTTGATTGAACTAACCTCGTTATCTCCATACTGATTTATACCGGCCTCTGGAAATTTCCATTACTTGCATCTGAAGAAGTGAGGTTCTTACCCATGAAAGCTTATGCTCCCAATACTTCTGTTAGTCTTAAAGGGGCCACAGGACCCTCTGTTGCTTTTTACAGATTCAGACTAACACGGCTACCCCTCTGATACTTGTTAATGCCTTGAGTTATTTTTTTTAAGATATAATTATTTTTGTGTATATACAGGATGAGAGGAATGCTCATTGTGGGGCTGTGGGAAAATAGGTCTGAGAAGGAGAGGGAGGCTGCATGGCATATAGGATTAGGAGAAGGCATCCCAATGCTTGGGGAAGGGACAGAGGTGCTTGTGGAAAGAGGTAACAAAGGGGCCATGGAGGCATGCAGAGGAAAAGAGGAGGCAGGCAGGCAACAACTGGTGAGATGTTGACAGTAACAGAGCTGTGCGGGGAGTTTGAAACTGCTAAGGAAGGGGATGTGAAATCTGAAGTGACTGGTTACAAAGGGGGCTGATATAGTTGGAGGAAGAGGAGTTTGGCAGAAGCGTTTTTGATAGACTGAAGGGGAACAAAAGAGTTGTTCAGAAGAGCAGGCAAAAGGAGGCAACTACTCGAAGACAAGACTCAGCCTGGCCTTACCCCAGTTAGTCTCCTTTATAACGGGAATGGTGGAAAGGGGGTCTTTGGATGTGAAGGGGGTGGGTGCTGTAGTAGATCCATTGCTTCTGCGGCTGATGATAGAGAGGTATAAGGTGGATGTTTGGAGTGTGGTGGCCTGTTTGTCCTGGTCATCACAGATGGCATCTTCTATTTTTGTCCCAGCTCTCAGAGTCTTTTTACCATAAGCGGTGCAGCTGCCAGTGTAAATAAATAAATGGAATTATTTAAATAGCTTCGGTGCCGAATATAAAGATGACCTGTACAGGAAAAAAGATGGAGCATATGCAAATTTGTGTGTGTGGGGGAGGGGAGCTTCTTTATGTTGTATAAAGGAGGCCTGGATTTTTTTTTTTAATTAAAAAAACAAAAACAAAACAAATCTTTTCCTGCTTGCTTGAACATCGGAAATTCAGATGATCCCTCCACGGCAACGCTCAGTAGCCACTCCAAAGTGGAGCATGGGTTGCAGCTGTATTCCCAACTTCTGCTCAACTAGAGAGAACACCATGGGATGAGACAAAAAGAAGAGGGGTGTAGAATTGCTCTCAGGGAAGAAAACATCATCGTTTCAGGCAATGCATGCTGGGTTAACAACATGAAAAGACCCCATGCTCGTAAAACTAAACTGGCTCTTTACGGAGAAAACCGTTTATCAGGATGTTGCGACATCAGCTCTAGTCATGTGCACACAGGCCAATTTCCTGGAGCCTCCTCCAAACTCTTCCCTCTTGCAAACTGTGGTCCTCCCTTCAGGTTCCATGTGGTTTGCTACAATCACGAATAGCTTCCCTGTGTGAGGTGGTGCAGCCCTTTCCAGATATGTGAAATTTCCACTTGGCCAGCTTTCTACTGAAGCCATCATGGTGGAAAAGGGAAAATGCAGGATGCCAGTGCATCCCATGAGCTGGCACATAGCCCTCTTGCAGAGATCTTAAGAGTCATCATGAATACAAGTCTTACTGAAATTAATTGCTGGCTTACCTTTGGGAATTCCATATACTGACTTTAGGGAAGGAGATAGAAGGGTCTGCTGTGAGCAACCCTTAACTACTGTGCAAGAAACAAAAAGTTTAAGCCCAGTTTGTTTGGATGAGGGATACGTACTTGGTCCAGGGCCAACATCTGTCATTGTTTCCATTGGAAAAATGCCCATCAGGACAAGGGAAGCAGTCTGAAAAAGAGAGACAATATTTTAAAACTATGGTTGCTTGATACAGATTTGGAGTAGCTGTGAACATCTTTTGGATAAACCTGGAGCAAGAATGATACATGAGCATTACAATGTGTAAAACAGCTTCCATTCCAGAGTGTCACGCAAAACCAGAGTACATACAACAGCACCATTGAAATTGCAGTCAACATTTGGGTCTGTACAAAGGGAAGGTAGCATATTGAACAAGTATAACACCCTTTTTATTCTGTTTCCTGGCGAGGTACCTTGCATTTCCTGCAGAGTGTTTATGGAGGTTAAAGAGGAGAAGTCCTGTGGCAGCATTTTGCACACCACCCTGTTAGCAATGGTCGTCTTGCAGACAGAGATAATTTACAAAACAGCCAGCAGGTGCTTTTCACTGGGAGGAATACTGTTATAATTAAAAAAAAAAAAGCTAATTACACACCATTTTCTGATGGAGATTCCTCTGACGATCCGCTGTCGTATAGAGTGTAACCCTTCATGCACACGCAAACTGTATCTGAGATCTTATCGCACTTCTTCACCTCAATGCTTCCCCTATCTAGGAGCAACAGAGTTGGGGAGGTGGAAGGGAAGAAAGGAAATTAATTGGCCTAACGCTCATTGTTCTGCATTGGCAAACGGGAGACATGGAGGTCAAGTCTAGTCTCTTGAACCCGTTTGCATGCAATGGATTCCCTTGTGCCACTTAACCAGGTCATTAAAGAGCAGAATGAATGGGTTCAAGTTAGAGTCTTATCCAGTTTCTCTGACTTGAAACATGGAAAAAAAGAAAAAAAAAAAGAAAAATTAAACCAGCATTTTCCCCCCCCATCAAAATCTTGTCAAAATTTTAAAAAACTCCACCAGCTCTTATAATGGCTTGAAAAACCGGGCTATTTTTGTCTATGCAAAAACTTTATCTGCCAGCCCTTTGGGGAGTAGGAAAGAGGAGAGGCCTGAGAAGAGCACCTAAAGACTTTAGGGGGATATTCTGGGGACCCCCTGTAAAGAAGTGGCCACTGCATCGCTGACTTACCTGTGTCACAGATGGTGCACCTTTTGCACGAATAGTAGTTATGCTTTGAGTTATAGTATCCATCTTGGCAGGGGACGCACTCGGTTTCTGATGATGGCGAGCAGCGGTTTCTCATTCCCTCACCTAGGACAAAGAGCATGTATAGGAGAGGAATCCCTTTGTGTCACTGTCCGTGCATTAATAGCCACGACCCACTTCTAGACACCTACTAGCATTCTGAAAATGTGGACAGTAACATCCATCTCCTTCCCCAATGCATCCCAAACAGCATTTTTCTACAACGGAACCTTTTGAATGTCAGGGTACGCAGCTGAGGTCACTGCCAAGGGTCAATTTGCCACTGCAGCTGTGATACAAGGGGCGGATATCTGTACAATACTGCGGCTTTCCCACAGTACCTCCACCAAGATAAAGTCATTTGAACTGCCTTAGTAGGGACCAAGAAGCAAACAGATACAATGGATGGTATAGCAGGTAGGTTGGATAGACCTATTACGACACGCAGCAATTAAATAGTTAATAACGTGCATGTCTATAGCATCTTTCTCTAGGGGGGGGGATCTCAAAGCACATTAAACATCAATTAATTAAGCCTGACAGCCTCCCATCTGAGGTATTTATGCATCCATCCAAGCTCTTATATTGGCACTCATCACAGTAGCAGATATTGTTGGCCCCTTTTTAGAAACAGGAAAATAGACCCAGAGAGTGCAAGTGACAAGGTCGCGCAGTGAGGCCGTGGCAGATCCAGGAATAGAGCTGCTGTTTAACAGAGGCTTGCAGAAGGTGGATGAAAGTAAAGATTCTCCAGGCAGGAATTCACAGCACAAGGAGTATTTACATTGACTCATGGGGGAGAGGGGGATCTTGAATCAATACAGGGCTCCTATTTGAAACAGGGAGGTTGCTACAAAATTGTAAAATAAGTTTCAGTAAATGGAGAAGCACCTTCAGTTGAGCAACACTGTGCAAAAGGAAATGTTTATAAACCCAATCCTGCATATTCCCCTTGACTTCTGAGCTTGTAGGATCAGCCACTCTAGCCCAGATCCTCAAAGTTATTTAGGCACCTGACTTCCATTGAAATCAATAGACCATATGAGTCTATATACCTTGGAGGATCTGGACATACTTCTCTTAGTCTTCTTTTCAGAGCACTTCCCCATGGCCCAAACTGAAAATACATTGACGGATACATAGAACTGGATGGGGAGAGGGAGGGGAGATGCAGAGGATGTGGGAAATTAACTCTTCACGCAAATGTATCGGTTTTGTTTTGTACCCAAATCAGTATTAGCTCTGCCTTTCAGATTTGTGGTTTGATAGCATTGAAGTCCTTCCTGGCACCATCCAACATCCTGGACCGCCTCTAGGAGTTGGAAATTGATTCAGCCTCTCTCCTTAGACACAGGTGCCCACTATGATAGCAGTGTCTAATATGAACACCTATTTATTTCTAACATGCTTAATTAGCATGGCGTCTGTCCGCTAAGAACTTGATTAACGCCACCAAAATCATTTCACTTTCGCCAAAACAGCTGTCAGAGGAGTCTGAATTCAAATCACTAATTCAGAAGTGACGTAAGATGGCATAATAACTGAGATCAGAGGAGTGGAGTGGTACAGCGGTTCAAGCATTGGTCCCGAGTTCTAATTCTGGCTCTGATGCTCATTTTTTCTGTGGCACTGGGCTTAAATGTTCTGTTTCCCCACCTGCACTATCCCACTGTTATTTAGCCCACTCAGAGGTATGTCAGGAAATAATCAAATCACGTTTGTAAAGTGACATATAAAACACGACAGCACACATCTCTCTCCTTCTATTCT
The DNA here is from genome assembly GCF_013100865.1 of Trachemys scripta elegans. NCBI lineage: Eukaryota > Metazoa > Chordata > Testudines > Emydidae > Trachemys > Trachemys scripta. The sequence goes on along the minus strand of NC_048316.1, from coordinate 8,262,739 downwards.
AGAGATTGCTGCTATCTGCTTTACTCACGGCTGTTACAGGCAGCTAGGTAACATATCCCATGTCTCTCTCTCAGAATTTGAATTCCCCCTTCGAGGAGTACTTGTTTTAGATACACACATCATTATACTAAAGGAATGCCTGAATGGACAGAAAGTTCCCCCTGTTAAATGTTGGTCAGTTGTGCCCTGATCTCAAGCCCAGAAACTCTCCTCAGAGAACTTGCATATAATGGGTAGTTTTTTTTGCAAGAAATGAGACCCCCTTATGTTGCTGCAACAGATAATGCAACAATACTGTACTTTGTACTTTCAGCCGAGTTCAGAATGCTTTTCAAACATTAATTACATTTCACAACACTTTTGAAGTCGGTAACAATTCAATCTAGTTTCTGTTTCGTAGACTGATAATTAGGTACAGGGATTAAATGACTTGTCCAAGGTCAAACAGCAAGTCAGTGGCAGAGCCAGGAATAGTATCAAGAGGTTCTGAGTCATCTTATGCTCTAGGTATCGAGGCACATTTCCTATATCTCGCTAATGGCCTAACATACAGTACAGGGGTTTTCAAACTTTTTGTATGGGTGACCGCTTTCACACAGCATGTCTTTGAGTGCGACACCCCCTTATAAATTAAAAATGGGGTTAATTTAATGGGGGCTCGGGACTCTCAGCCCCATGAAGCTGACAGCTTGCGACTCCCATGTAACCACCTTGCAACCTCCTTAGGGGTCACGACTCCCAGTTTGAGAACCCTGGTATAGGCTACTTGAAAATAAGGAGCAATCATTTTTATGCTCCGTACTTTTAAAATCCAGCTGTAATTAATGTTTTATTCTCACCCTTGCTCTTGGAAAATGAGGATCACACTGTACTTTTTTCCACCCCACTCATTCATTTTCTCTAAGTTTCACTGGGTGCTAACAGCAAACAGTTCTGAGAAAGGATAACTCATTATTCTCACAGCACTAAAACCCTTTAACTCACTATCTATCTATTGCACATCCTACACTCTCAGGAAACAGACTACTCTCCTGAATGCAGAATGTTCCAAGAACTGGCAGGCAAAATTCGGGGCATTTTCCGAGTAGCTGGGAAAGAATTCATTTGAACAAAACCATACCAACCCACAACACCCACAATTAAATGACCTTGTACCACAGAAGCTATTGTCTAAATCAACTATCTTGACAGCTGCATTTTCATATGGCCATTACCAAAGACTATATGTATCCACTGCTTTACCTCAGTAATTAATTGCAAGACATAGTAATATATTCACCCGCGGGGACAGGAGGGAGACATGTCTTCCCAGTCTAGCACTTACTCAGTAGCTTCTAACTAAGCGACAGCCCATGGAAACTCCCTCACCACATTAAGGAGAAAAAAAGTAGCATGTGACACATGAGGTATTGTCTGTAGCCACTTACCAGGAATGGGATGTGTCCTAGAATGAGGAACTCAAAACCCCTCATAATTCAGTAGCTTTGGGAATACCCTGAGGGCTCGTGTGGCAAGCCAACTCTCAAAAATGGGGATCTGTTACAACCAGTATCTTTGGAAAACACTGATGTCAGTTTTCGCTGCAGTAGCTAATGCAGTACAAATTTTACGTGGACGGGTGGGATGGAATTGTGAATAAAGAAAGAGCTCTAATTTGAAGATGCATAGACAACTCTGTACGGGATTTTTTTTTTTTTTTTAAAAAAAAACCTCTTGCAAAAAGGTGGAAGCACACAATCTAACCATCTTGCAGAGATGAGAATGTACCTTCCCTTCCTGTCAGCCCTGAACTTTACATGCCACTTTCTATTAACAGACTGCCCATTGTACAGTGTGGTGTCACATGCCAGTTGTGGTTACTCTGGGTTGTCAAGTAATTTCTATAATCATCTCCAACTAATAGTGCCTGTGTATTTTTTTTGCACTTTTCCACTTCCTCAGCTCTGATTGCAGAACTGTCATTCCGCTCTAACAGTGGCGGTGAGAAAGAAAAAACAGACAGAGCAAAATTCATTCAGTTTCTACCAAAAAGGAGAAAGTGGGAGGAAACAAGTACTCCATTTGCTGCTGCCTATGGTCTTGCCAAATCATGCTCATAAATTACGTGAAGCAGAGAACTAGCTCTCTTCACAGGGAGGCGTCCACATGGCATATGGATCATGCCTACAGAGCAATTTAAAAATCCAAAGATGCCGGCCATCCATAAATCTTGATTTTTCCAGTGATGTTTGGCATGCCCTGTTCTCTTCAATAGGAGAGCATATGGTCAATCGACACTTTTTAATAAAAACAAAAATATATAAGCTTTAGCGACAGTAAACGCTGTTTCAATGGAAGCCGCTTTAAAGACATCTTGCAGTGTCTTACCCTTAACTATACTAGACCTATTTTCTTAAGATGACCCACCATTGCAGCTACAACGCAAGTACTAGCACCAACAAGTCTCCTGTGTCCACCAGCATTTTAACCGGTATGCCATTTACTGCTAATCTGAGTCAGGCTAGACAATAGGTTAGTTAAGATTTCGGCAGTCAGTCCTTGCTAATGCTCCCATCATCGACCTGCACCAGTGGGAAATTTTAGGAAAAATACGCCGGCGTAGACAAGTCTTTGAAGATTTCATTCCGTAGAGTGATGCATAGGGTTTCTCAAGGTTACCCGCTTCAGTTACGGAAAACGTTTATTACAAACTGGACACCTTATAAAACAGTATTTTATAGTTCAGACTTTGTTTCCGACATGTCAGTAACATTTTGGGTTCACAAGATTACTTCCCCCACCCCCCTACCTCATTAAGTGCTGGACTTTACATCTAACAAGGACTGTCAAGATTGAGTTGATGACGAGGACTTACCAGGAGCACACTCTTTGCAGCATCTTTTATATAAGGGATATTCAAATTGTCCACAAATCAGCCCTGAACACTGCATAGCAGAGAGCAACAGGAAGAACAAATCAGCAGTAAAAGAAGAGACGACAAATTTGGCTAATACTCGCCCAGCCATGCTGACTCTCCACTTCCCCTGCAAAAAAAAGTAAACTCTAGGAGAGGTTGAACCTAGACTGCTGAAGAACAGGAAGGCAATTCATATGCCTGCAATGGGGAAATTCCCACCATGTACCACCTCTTTTCAGCTCCTCCTCCTTTCAGCTTTCGGGTTCCTTCAAGGAAGAAGGGAAAATAAAGTTTTCTGAATCAATTCTATGAAAGAATTATTTTAGGCCCTAAAAAAAAAGGCCATATGCCATTTCTTAGCTTAAGGTTTTATTAGGAACGAACCACGTCCTTTGTGAGTAACACCAGCCTTAGCCTCCCGTTATCTGAACTGAAGCACTGTCACTCATTTCAAAAGCCAGAAGGGGAACATACTGAATAGTTTTGCAAGAATTCTGGCTAGCAGTTTTCAGGGATAGTGGTTAAATGTCACATATTAGCCTCTTGCTATGCAAGTATCACTCCAGCTTGTGAAAATGGGCAGAGTTTTAATGGAGGGAGAAATAGGAGACACTATCCACCATTATGATGACAAAATTAACTCCTAAGTATTAAAATTAAGAGTGTGGTGCATCATATATAGCTCAGGGAATGGTGCATGTGAAATATTGACTGTGTACACGCTAATTCCACGGGGGCTAGGTGCACATGGAATCTGCCCCTTTGCCCTTAGTACAACAGTGGGGCTACTGTATTGGAGCCACAGTACCTTCCACAGCAGCTGCATTGCGCTAACCAGGGGAGTGTGGCCTATACACCAACCAGCCATTCTAACCCTTCTCTCAAAGCCTTTCTGTGCTCTATGGGAAATGAAGCACCCTGCAGAATTGTTTCTCTTAGGGCACAGGGGATGAGGAACCCACATGGATGTCCCTTAGTATTGTTTGGTGTCCTTCTGTACAGCAAAATCACATCAGTTCTGTTCCCCTCGTGCCTGAGAAGGAGGACCTGAAACAGGAGTGCCTGGGATGTGGGAGGGGGACACCAGCAGTAGTGAGAAGGGGACAGGGCATCATCTTGTTCTCCTTCATGAAGAAGTTAGTACAGCACAGAAGGGGAGAACGAGACCATGACAGAAGCAGCGAGGTTTCACCTACATTCATCAAGTTTTAGTCACAGGAGTTAGACACACAGGTTTTGGGATTCCCCGAATCTGCTTAGCTACCCTAGTGAAAATGGCCTTTAAGAGTGTTCAAGCCAAGACCCAAATTAAAAGACAATAGTCAAAAAGGGATTTTATTTGATTTTTATTTAAAATTTGTCAAGTTTTTTAGAACCAGACTTCTAAGACTCAGCATTTCTGATGTCAATTTACAGTTCACTTGCAAGAAACCACCACCAGGTCTGTACTGGAGGGAAGTAAATTTGGACCGGAAATGAATGACATCCTTTATAATCTGATACAGTTGAGAGGATTGCAGAGCAATTCTATTGCTGTATTTTATTTATGCTGTTCCCCTCTCCCCCAGTGTCTCTGAATTTTTAAAGACATACCCCAATTTTTTTTTCCATTCCACAGTCCTCTCAAAATCATTGGAAAGTTACAGCTTTAGTAAAGCCGTTCCTTTCAAAAGAAACCAGAGCTGATGTTTTTTTCACTCCAAATTATCTTTTGCTCTATCTGCAGTGAAAAAGAACACAACCCACACTGGTCTGCACATAGGAAATTAAGTGGCATAAGTCTTGCTACGTAGCATCACTATAAAAAAAAAATCAGGTAAATATCATTTTATATCATACTGACTTATTTCTTCCCTTTGCAACTTTTGATCAACTTAAATGGTCTTCCTCTCCCTTTCATCGCAAGTAGCAGGATCTGTTTATTCATTTGGAAGGGAATCCGAACAAAAGACTTTGATGTGGATGAAATTTACAAACAACATAAGGTTGGAAATGTTCTAAACGCATTTAAAGCAAAAACAATGTAAACATTGATGACTATATATTCAGATTCTATTTCATTACAATTGAATGCTGGTAAAGTATCATTCAGTTGGTAAATACTGCTAATGTACACCCTTTCCATTGCAGTTCTGGAAGTTGTAACTATATGCACATATCCCAAGTTATATCACACAATGAATAACTCAACATTAGTCTACTAAAGACCAAATAGATTTAATTTAATTCCCCCCACCTTTCTCTAAAATACAAACCCTCCCAACTGCCATGTGCCGGTGCTAGCTTGGCTACCAAGCACTTTATAGCAGTAGGCAGACAGCTTTTATGTTATGAACAGTGGTAAGTGAACATGGACAAAGTTAAACAATCAACTACTGTAAGTAGTGCTAAATGGAAGAACTGGATCAATAGTAGATTACTGGCAGATGAAAACTGCCCTGTGGCTAAGAATCTGACAGATGCAGAAATTGGGAAAGGCAAGATTGGAAGTAGAACACTAAAGAACCATAGGATGATTAAACAGAACGGTATCTGAACTTAGTTTCCTTCTTTCTAAAATGTAGAGAGAGGAATCATCTGAGTGTCTCCACACAGCCCAGTTGCCCCTTCCCCAAAATGCAAGCCCCCCCGGTCCCCCCAAAAAAGGGTACTAGTGCCTGAAGAGGGGGAGGAGACAGACAGAGTAGATTGTGTAGATCAAGTCTCGGTTTCTAATCCTCATGATGGAAAATGAACAGATTAATCCACAATGAAAGAGATAACAGTGATGCCAGGGTAACATCATGTGTGTGATAAAAATCACATCAGAGGTATTGTTTCAGGCCCTGTCTACAGTACAATCCAACCATGTTTAAACAAACCCAGAAGTTGGTTGCAAGTCAGAGTAGTTGGGGTCCAAATCAGTCTCTGTAGACTCATTATAGAAGGAACATCCAGCTACTTTTGGTTACAAGTAGAACATGAGTAGACTATCACAATTTCCCCACTCTTTCCCCCCATTTGACTTATGTTCACTTCATGATTAAATTTCTTTAATCTGAGGTCTTAAATAGTTTGTCTTAATGAAGAATCTCAATGCTGGAGCATTGCCAAAGCACAGAGAAATATATTTAATGCAAAAAAGATAAATGTATATAAAAAGACTTTGATACAAGCCATTTAACAAAAAAAGGGGACATTTTAAATCAAAACAAACAGCAATCCCGGTATGTACATTATATTAAGAGAATGAACTTGATTAGATATAACACACCTTAATTGGAATTTCAAGCAAGCCCCCAAAAGATGGTTTTTTTACAGCAAGGGTAAGGCTAGAAAGTGAAGCATTTTTTATTTTAAACATTAGTGGATATGACCCTTGTGTTGCAAGGTTCTCCATAGAGATTACCACCAAAACAGATTAAACCAAAAAGCTCAAGGAACCTTAAGAAGTTCTGAACTGCCTCTGTTAGCCCACAGTACAGCTAGAGAAGAGTGGGACATAAATTAAACCAATGGAGGTTGAAACCAATCCTACTTGTAGGGATTAGCTTGTGAGACCTAACCAAACAGCTCTACAAATTTAACTAGTTTTAACAAATTTAACCAGATTGAGACAGAGTGAATTCTAATTAGTTGCAACACAGTTCATGATTCTAAAAGCTGAATCCATTTTTGCTCCCTGCAGCTCCCTGAACATTCACAGGTTAAGACATTCCTCTCTCTGTATTTAGAAATGTGAGCTCTTTTGAAATGAAAGTGATTAAAATGAGCTTCTCATTCCCACTGCTGCAGAACAGCACAAGGGCGGGATTTCTGTCACACTGTAGATCAGTTTCCATTCTGCTTTAAATCAAAAAAAGGATTTCACTTGTAAAATTTCGAACACTCCTGTTTAAAATGGAAAGTAACTTTTCAGATTGCGAAAGCAGTGTTGGAAAAGCAGTTATTTAATAATAGTCTCCAACACTGGACACCCAATACCCAGACTAAAAGGTATTGTGAAAAATGCAGGAAGAGGAGGAAGATGAACCAAAAAAAGTACAGATCGGGTTGGATAGCCTTTAAAGCAATGTGGTTGCCATTTCCTTTCTCGTGGCTGTCTGTTCTTTCCAGCCATATTGTTCCTGTCAGCAGAGTGCTAAAAGAAAACACTTACTCTGTTCAAAAACTTTAACAGACTCAGATGCAGCAGGCTTCTCATCCGTATGATGGAATGAGATGAAACCCAGGCCGGTCCAGACACAAGCAATGGCGAATATAAACAAACTCCTCAGCAGTCATAGTTTGTCTGATGGAGCCTTTCACTTATAGTGACTATTGTAAGAGTGTTCACATTTTTCTTTTCTTCACCCTGGGAGTGGCCACTCTAGTACAATTAGGAGTGAGTGAGGTGAATACACACTTGATTTTGGCAGCTGAAAACATAACCTAATCAGCCCACCTGCATTGAGACCGTGTGCACCTCTGATGCAATTTACAGCTGACGTTCACGAGCTGAAAAGTACATATCCACACCCCTAAATATAAAGGATCCTGTGCTGAGCAAAACCAACGCACCTTATACGCCAATTAATCCCTTGTTGGATTCTCCTAGAATGCTGTCAGAAAAGAAATATCCGAAATGATCGCCTTTAAAAAAAAAACAACAAAAACCTAAGATCCTCCAATGTTAATGATGATTTTCATAGATCAGCTGCTTTGTAGGCAACAGAAGTTAGATATTTAAAGATGCCTTCACAAGGCCTAAGCTGAACTTTCAGCTACAATAACTGCACAAGGTAGTATGAACTGGTTAGTCCAGATCCTGCCTTGTTACTTACAGCCCTTTCCTTCTTTATACTGAAGGTTAAAGGAGAACTGCAGTTCTTCTATATGGACGGGTTTTTTGTTTTGTTTTTTTAAGTCTAGGACAACACATCATACACACACAACACATATAGCAGCAAGGTAACTTTCTTTTTGTTTTTGGAAAGCAAGAAGGTGCTTCAGAGCTCTGCAGAGATGAGCATGATCAGAACTCCTCGTGAACATTACGTGCATAGTCCATAAGCTTGCTGCCAGTGAAGTATTCGCTGTATTTCAGGATCTCCTCCAGCTCCAAGTGATGGTTCTGATTCTCATCTGCCACAGCTATCATCTGCTTGGCTTCATTTAGGGCATTGTACTCATTCATAGGATCCATGTATTCCTACAATAGATAAGAAAGGTCATCAATTTCTGCCATTGGGTGCAGTATAGCACATGCCTCCAAGCCAAAATTTGGAATCCTCATCCCTTGACTATTTGAGAAAATACTGAGGCCTCCATTACTTGACCCAAAAATGAACATAAACAATAGAAAGCACTAAAATATGTCAGTCTGCCAGGTCAATAACTTTCCTCTCAAAAGGTCCTTCCAAACATCATCCCCTCCTTGGTTCTACCAAAAGTCCAAAACTTCTCTGATGTTAGCTGGTGGCTGATTGCAACTGGTATTTCAACAATTTGTTTGATGGGGAAATTGGCCTCCAGCAGTCTTAGTCAGTGACAGAAGGCAAGAGAGGTCTGCAAGTTTCCAGACACCAGATTAGACCTAGAATCAGGCAAGAAAAGATCCCATACAAAATAAAAGTAGTGGTTGCTTAGGCCCCACTAGACAACATTGGAGATTGTTTTTATTTTTGTTTCCTCCCAATTTCTTTTTCTGAGGAAAATTACACCTGCAAATAGAGAGGCCGAGCTAGGGTCCCTTTGATAGTCTAACCCTCAATCTTTTGGATGAACACTTTTCTGCATAGGCATTTATTACAAGACCTCTTTCACAAGTAAAGCTCATATGACTGATGAGAGAAGTTATCTGAAATCCACTCTGCATCATGCTTTATTCACAAAATTGCCAAGAGATGCAGATGCCTGCTACCGCGTTGTTCATGAACTGTAGGAGACATTAAGAGCACAGCTTGATTTTCAGAAAGCAGGTTGAGCCTGCAGTGCTGGTAACAAACAATATCTTTGATCTTGTAACCTGAGCAAATGTGATCAGGAAGACTCTGATGGAAGCCCTGGATCCATTTTAAAGTCACGTCACTTATCCAATTCTAACAAATTCAATGAGCTTGTGCATGAGAGAGACAGACAGACAATATGTATTCTGGTGATACCGGTTTAAAGGAATCTGTGCTCTGACAAAATAACCAAACCTCAGACAAAGGGCATCAGTGGCCTCTTCATTTAAACTTTCTTAAACAAAGTAGATTTTCATGATAAAGGAAGGTTTTTCTTTCAAAAGACAAAACCCGATTTTTTCAGTTTAAGCTATTATTGAATAGAATTTATCAGTCAGACACCACCCTTGTGGAAAGTAAAAATACAAGACATTTGTAAGGACTCTCCCCCATTCTGAACTCAAAATATTCCACTCTGGAGAGAAAAAAGGATTCCATTCATGATATATGTAAAGCTCTTCAAGTCAGATAAAACAGCAACAAGTTCTACCAGAGTAATTTCAAGGTGCCAATGGTTTCTATGACTTACTGTCTGCCTGGCACATTTTTGTAAAATGGAAACTAGAAAGATCCAAATTAAACTCTCTCACAATGACTAACCCAGAAACAAAAACACATAAACCAAATGTGATCACCTGTTTTGATAAGATAGCTAAGAATGCCCCATTTTCTGTGATGACTTAGTTTCACACAAAAATCTACACTATTAAACTTTTGGCTCTATTGAACATTAAAACGGAAACAAATTACAGAAGTTTCTGCGACACCAGGCATTGAGTAAATGAAAAAAATATAAATTAAAGTTGTAAGAGGTCTGTTTTCTTGCGCGATTTATGGGTGTGGGCATTGTTGGGCACTTTTAGGCGGAGGAATTGCTTTACATGCACTGGGATAGGGGAAGCGAACAAATCACAATATTTAAAATTTGAAATATATTTGTAACTATCAGATAACCAGGATTTCTGAAGGAAACTTTTGATCTAGAGAGCCTCCTCCAAACCCGCCGTCAAAAAACTGACATGCAATACTGTGTCACTAGCAAATCAGATTCCAACTTACACCAAGGTCCCCATGCTCACTTGGATACTGACAAATACATAGCTGGAATCAGTCTGGCTCACCTGTGTATTAGTACTGTTAAAATAGGTATCCAAGTTATAAAAATGTCTTTAGTGTTTAGACTTTATTGAATGCTTGTAAGTTGCTGCATGCATTAATCTCACATATAACATCTGCATCCCATGTTATGAGGCAGGGGTGGGCAAAATTTTTGGCCCGAGGGCCACATCTGGGAATAGAAATTGTACAGCGGGCCATGAATGCTCACAAAATTGCGGTTGGAGTGTGGGAGGGGGTAAGGGATCTGAGGTGGGGCCAGAAATTAGGAGTTCAGGGTGCGGGGGGGGGGATCCCGGCTGGGGTGCGGGGTGTGTGTGAGGGGGCTCTGGGGTGGGGATGAGGAGTTTGGGGTGTAGGAGGGTGCTCCAGGCTAGGACCAACGGGTTTGAAGGGTGGGTGGAGGATCAGGGCTGGGACAGGGGTGCAGGCTCTGGCTGCGGGTGCACGCTCTGGGTGGAGCTGGGGATAAGGAATTTGGGGTGCAGGAGGGTGCTCCGGGCTGGGATCGAGGGGTTCGGAGGACTGGAGGGGGGATCAGGGCTGGGGCATGGGGAGAGGCTCAGGGGTGCAGGCTCCAGGTTGCGCTTACCTCAAGTGACTCCCGGAAGCAGCGGCACGTCCCTTCTCCGGCTCCTATGCAGCGGCGCGACAAGGCGGCTCTGCATGCTGCCCCGTCTGCAAGCGCCACCCCTGCAGCTCCCATTGGCTGCAGTTCTCAGCCAATGGGAGCTGTGGGGGCGGCACTTGGGGCGGGGGCAGCATGCAGAGTGGAGCCCCCTGGCTTCCCCTACACGTAGGAGCTGGAGTGGGGCCATGTCGCCGCTTCCAGGAACTGTGTGGAGCAGCCACCAACCCTGCTCCCCAGCTGGAGCACCGGAGTGGGACAAGCCCCAGACCTCGCTGCCCAGCGGGAACTCGAGGGTTGGATTAAAATGGCTGGCAGGCCGTAGTTTGCCCACCTCTGTTATAAGGTAATATTTAAGTGTTTGTATTGTAAACCTCTGTACCTGTGTAAATCAGACAGGAAAGAAACATGAATTAGTGTGAAATGCTAGCTTCCAAAAGAAGGTGTTAGCTCCTGCCCAAAAGAGAAGGCCCATCAACACCAGACAAACTATTGTGCAACCTCAGAGGACAAAAGACTTTGTTGATTGCTCTTCCCACCCCACCCCCGGGGTTCCCCAATGAAGAAAAGACATGCAAGTAAGTGATTTCCTTCCCTCCGCTAAGTTTGCAACTCGAAACAGAAGGGTGGGAAGGAATAAAAAACCCTAACAAGGAGGAACTGTATCTTTTTGCTGCTCAGACTCTGAGGGCAAGAATTACCAAGCATAAGCAAAAGATACCCAAGTGCTTAGCCTGGGTTAGCCTTAAAGGGCATATACAGCTTGTTTTTCATAGAAGTTTGTATTACTTTTTGAAACATCAGACTGGAATTCATCTGTGTGTATATATGTGTACCTGTTAACCTTGTAAATAACTTATTTCCTTTTCCTATATAATAAATCTTCAGATAGTTGATCATCTGATTGGTCTTTGGTGTGAAACCTAAGGGGCAGTTGACCTGGGGTAAGTGACTGGTCCTTTCGGACTGGGAGTAATCTGAATATTGTTGTGATTTTGGTGTAAGGGACCATCTATCACAAAGGCAAGCTTTCCAGGGTGGTGAGGCAGACTGAAGTACCCAAGGGGACTATCTGTAACTCCATATTAACACTCTTATAGTGCCTGAGGAGTTTACACTTGATAATTGGCTAGAGAAAGCTAAGTTTAGAACTATCAACTAATGTGGATTTTGTGCCCTACTTCTTAATGCTCTGCCCAGTTTCTTCTCAATCACAAAAGTCCAGCGAAAGACTCCAAGGCAGAGGGGAAAAGAGGATGGGTAATGGAGCACCCACTGGGGGACACATCTTGAAGAACTCCAGTTACTGTACAAGGTAAGCAACGTCTCCTCCTTCAAGCAGTATCCCTATGGATGCTCCATGTCAGGAGATTCCCAAGCAGTATGAAAGAGGGTGCTGAAGAGACGGATTCAGTATGGATTGTAGAACAGCGTCATCGAAAGCTGCGTCAGCTCTGGAAGCAGGAAGGAGAGCATAGTTCTGGGAAAATGTACGCACTAAAGACCAGGTGGCTGCTCTGCAGATGTCTGAAATAGGTGTGTTTTTCAGTAGGGTTACAGAAGTAGATTGCTTATTCCACCAGGGCTCAATCACCCTCAAAGGGGGACAAACCACCAAGGCTTCATAATAGGTTAAGATGTACCCTGCAACCCATCTGGACAGTCTTTGGGTGGAAGTCAGATGTCCTTTCATTGGTTCTGCAAACGAGATGTAAAGCCTGGGCAAACCCTTAAAGGCCCTACTCTGATCTAGATAAAAGGCCCTTTTTATGTTCAGTACATGGAGATTTGTTTTTTCTCTCAGAGTGAGGCCTGGAATAAAACACTTGTAAGTGAAACTCCTGATTAAGGTGGAATTGGGGGGGGGGGGGACGACTTTAGGTAGGCTCCAAGCTCCCCTTCCCTCGTGGCCAAGTTGATGACTATGAGGAATGAGGGACAAATGAAGGAGGGAACAGTTCCCCAAAGGTTCAATGAAGGTTTCCTCAGTGTGCTGAGGAAACCTTCAAGCTGAAATCCCATGGTCGAGCTGACTTCTTGACAGGAGGGAAGAGGTTGAACAGGTCTTTGATAAACCTTGTAGTGGTCGGGTGGGAGAAGATTGAAAACACTTTGACGAAAATGACAAGGTGTGATGGCAGCTAAATGAACCTTAACAGAGCTCAGTAATAAGCCTGTAGTTTTTAAATTCAGCAGATAATAGAGAATATGTCTCAGACAAGACTTGAGAGGAGGCACAGATTGGTGACTGCACCAAGTCTGGAAGCATTTTAATTTCTGGAGGCAAATTTTCCTTGTTGTGGGTTTTCTACTTTTAAGCAGCACTGTTTGTAGCTCTGGGGAACAGACCTGTTCTATACCATAGAGTAAATTAGTAGCCATGCCTTGAGGTGAAGTAACGAGAGGCAGGGGTGAGTGATGGCTCCTGACTGCTGGGTGAGGAGATTCGCTGTCATGGGAAGAGAGAGATGGTTACAGAGAAATGTGAACCAGCTCTGGAAACCACACCTGTCTCAACCACAACGGTGCTATGAGGATGGCTACTCATTTTTCCTGTTTCAATTTGTTTAGGATCTTGAGCAGTAAAGGCTGAGAAGGAACTGGAGTGGTGGCAGGTCTGCCCTCTCCTTTTATACTCTTGTGCCAGAGCATGAGGGTGTCTAGGGTGCAGGTGCAGACAGGCTGACAAATCAATGATCAACAGTACATGGGGGCACATGCATCCTGATGGGGAGCACTCAGACATTACTTGAAGAAGCACTAGAGGTATTAATCCCACCATCCAGGACACATTCTAACTCAGGCACTATGATGAACCCAACGCTTAGGTAGTGGTGCTCTGGACTGTTAAAGAGAAACCATGTTCCACTCCATAGGAGATTTCATTCCATTATCTTTATATAACTCTTACTTACTTACCTCACAACACACTAACTCAACACAATTTCTCAGTCTATCCACTTTCCTCCCTACAACTCCAAATTTAGATTTTGGAACTCAGAACCTTTTGCACATGTTACTGATTATTCCTTTAATAAGCCATCTAAAAAAGCATCTACTTTCTGGAATTTTGTTCTCTTATTTCTCACTAATCTTACTCCTCTCCCTCCTCCCCTCACCCACCCACAAGTGTCCTCCCTTAGAGAGGAGAACCAATGAGAAAAGACTCATTAACTCTAGGACTCCTTCACATAACAAGACAGATCATAGTCTGCCTAATCTGATTCATCTCTAGTTTTCATGTTTTTAACAATCCAATATTTTCAGAATCAAAGTCTCTTAACAAAAAACAAGTGCATGTTGTGCAGTCGATGGCACACCTACTTGGCAACTCTTACAGATAAATGATTTTTTGAAAAAAGAGTATGTTCACAAATCATGGTTCTCACTTTTTTTTTTTAATGAAACTGAATACATAGGTTGCCAGTTACTCACTTTCAGATCGGAAGTGTGATTCATTCTCCCAATACGTTGTGCTTCTACTCCTATGGTTTTGTGCACTACACATGTAAAAATCCCTATGCAAGGCAATATGCAAAAGAAAAAAGAAAAAAAACACACCCAAGCAACTGGTATGTAGCCTAAAGTTACTCTAGCATCCTTCTATATTTGTACCTGACTATATTATGGTCCAAAATGTAAGCCTAAGAACAGCATCTTTTCCATCACCCTTCATCTGAGGCCAGGTTTGGGCTTCCACTGGGTTTGGAAAGTGCCGTCATATTTTCAACAATGATATACATAAATAAAATAATGATTTCAGAGTCACCCACCTCCAGCTCTTCCATGGTGACAATGCCATCGTGGTTGGCATCAATCACTTCCTCAAATTCCTTCTTTCTATCTTTCACCCAATCGTCATCAATATCCTGAGCTTGCTGGTTCTCTACTGTACCAACAGGCAAGGAAATGAACTCTGAAAGGGTGAGTTTCTTATCTCCATCTTGATCTGTAATGCAAGCCAAAACACAACTGGAGTGAGAAGTCTATTTACTTACAAGTGTCCATTGAGAAGCAAGACATGAACAATTCCTAGAGTTCAAAGCTCTAGGTGGTACAGGCCCTGTGGTTTCCGCACAAGTGTAAGTGAGGAAATTATAAAACTGATTCCATTTGTTCCTAAGTTGTTTCCAGCTAAAGTAGAAAACAATCAGTTAAGAAAATGGCCGGCTAAGTGAGATAAACCCTGTCTTTCAGTGTTCAGCTTCTGGTTATAAGCACAAACCCAACTCCCTAGGTGCCATAAGTTCTGTAGTTCATACTGCTCAAACTGCTTATGCCTTGGGGTGCTCCATGCCATCTCTGATCTGAAGCAGAGCAGCAGAGAAAAATGAACCATATACTGCTTACACTACACCTCACCTGCAGATAAAATGATCAACAGGAACCAGTTATTTTTGAAAGGATACTCAAAGGATATTAGGCCAAAAAACTAACATGCTTTAAGAATGATCCAACTGAGAAATCTTGATTTGCAAGTTATTTCATTTTTCAAACCAAAGTTAAAAAAAAAGAGAGACATGCAATGTACTGTCAGATTAACAGCTCACTATTGCATGCACAGTAGAGGGCTTTGTGCATCAGTTGGTCAGTTAGTCTGGCTATACGTAGAACACAATTGGTTCCCTCCACTCCACCTCCACTTTCATAAACCATGCGTGTCCTTTCAAATCAGTTTCTGGTTTATGAATGATGACAGCATGTTTTTAACCCTCATTAGCATGAACACAA
Source organism: Trachemys scripta elegans (assembly GCF_013100865.1). Lineage (NCBI taxonomy): Eukaryota > Metazoa > Chordata > Testudines > Emydidae > Trachemys > Trachemys scripta. Next base: position 8,247,402 of record NC_048316.1, on the reverse strand, counting down.
ACCATATATATCCGTGTAATTAGCCAGAAAAGCTCTTCCGTACAGATTATATTGGCTACAGTGTTTTAACCTGTTTTTAAAATAGTCTTCACGATGTACACTTTTCCGTAGTCTGTAAAGGTTTATACTTTAAATTCCCATACATATCTTAAGGCTTTACTTGTACTTATTTGAAAATTATTCCAGTAAGTCCCTTATTGAAAGGCATACAAGTTGAATTTCTTCTTGAACATGCAATCTGGAAAAATGAGAACCCTGGCCGTCTCCAGAACCCTGGCCTTGTGACATTTTAACAACATTAATTGAATGCTGTAGGGATGCTTAATATATGTGGCAGGTGTTTCCTTATCAATGTATGAAATGATCTTTTCTTGATATTGTAATCGTTGAAGTCTGCTATGTGCATTAGAAGAAACCTACAGAAGGATCTGCAGTAATATTTTGTAAGACTTACTACTGATTATTATGAATTTGTTTTTAAAATAATGAATTGTTCTAGCACTATTATAAAAATACATCAATCATTCTAATTAAAATGATGACAGAGGAAAGTTAAATATTTGAACCAGGGTCTATTAGTAGTCCAATGAGAGGTATCACAATTTTATTTTAGGATTTGATGTTTGCCAGTGAATGGTATAATTAAGGCTACGTTTTAGTCACGGATATTTTTAGTAAAAGTCATGGACAGGTCACAGGCTGTAAACAAAAATTCATGGCCTGTGACCTGTCCATGACTTGTACTATATATACCCCTGACTAAAACCTGTGTGTGGGGGTGTGCGCGCGCGGTGGCCATGGGGGGCGCCGTGGGTGCTCGGGAGGGTGGGCGTGGCTGGGGCAGGTTCTCTACCCAGCTCCTGAGAAGCCGCAACCTCCAACTCCTAGCTCCACGTGCTGCCTCTGCTCCACCCCAAGCCCCGGTTCTGCAGCTCCCATTGGCTGGGTGCCTGTGGACGGAGGCAGCATGTGGAGCTAGGAGCTGAGGGAAGGCAGTTCCTGTCACCCTTCCGGGGAGTCCCCCAAGGTAAGCACTGCCCTGCACCCCAATCCCCAGTCCTGAGCCCCCCCCCCCCACCAAACTCCTGCTGCGGGGGGGGGGGGGGGGGGCGCGACTGCCCCAGCAGCAGCCAGTGCGACTGGCCTAGGGGCTTCCCGAGCTGCTCAGGCAGCTCCCTGGGACCAGCAGCACGGGCTGCTGCCGAAGTCACGGAGGTCACAGAAAGTCACGAATCCATGACCTCCGTGACACACACAGAGCCTCAGGTATAACGTTTAGAGCTCATTTGTTTTGATATGACTGTAAGCAGCATTGACAACCATCGAATCTGGGCATGCCTATTCTAGATAAACAGGAACATCCATCATGCTTTCAAGATCTATTCCAGAACCAACACAAACTCTTGCACTTATAAACGGTTTTTACATTCCAACAAGCAGAGAAGTTATTTTGCTGAACTATTAACAAGTTAAAAAAAGCAGCGATGATTTTGTGGCAATGAGCACTTGATGAGGTATTAAATTCTTAGAAATATTGACTATTTCCTACTTTAACATGAGTAAAAGGTATGATTCTGGACAATCTACTAGTGGTACCTGGAAAGGACAAAGCAATTAGTTTCCACAGTGTCCTCGTCATAGGGCAACCGAGCCCAGAGCACCTCAGTTTTCCTCCTTCAGACTCTCCAGTAACTCCACATCAACTTTCTTGACTCACTAATACCCTTTTGGGGCTGGTTTATTACTAAAACATAGTTCAAATAATCCATAAGGAAAGTCCCAGACACAGTCCATTTCTCACACCCAGTGCAGACAGTCCTCAGTCTCAGATCCTCTAGTTCAGGCACAGCACATACTATGTTTAGTGCCTTCCACCACACCCAGGCTTTTTGTCAGTCCTCTCCTGTCCTTGAACCAGGACTGCCACCCCAGCCCTTCACCTGGAGTGCGACCCCGCGCTTCCTAGCAGAGCATTCTCCCACCCCAGCTTCTCTAATGGGAGTTAATCCTCCTCATGGGAGCATCTGTCATGTCCCCTGTTCTGTTAACTGTTTTGTCTAAGACAGGCCAAGAGGTAGGCCCTTCCACTGTTCCCCTGACTCCAGCTCTCTAGCATGGAGTCATCAGTGGATAAGACTGTCTGCTGCTCCTCTGCTTCAACCCTCTCTGGCCCTCAGCTTTGATTCTTAGGTTTAAAAGTCAGCAGACAACTCCCTCTGCTGCTCTCTTGCTTTCAGCCTCCCCCCAGGAGCCACCACAGCTTCCTTTGGGGAATTCCTCCAGCCTCCTGGTCTCTCCTGCTGCTGTCTACCACTTTAGGGCCCAGTGCCCTCTTTTAAGACCAACTGGAGTCCGCTGACCAATCATGGGTGCACAAGCATCTTCCCTCTTATAGGGCCAGCATCACCCTGTGACACTCCTTCATGCCACTGAATCACAAAATGATGAGAACACACATCAAGTTCATCTATGCTACAATCTACCAGATTGAGTGACCTTGTAGTAACACAGCAGTATCCAAACATACTGTAGTGCAGTGGACCAAAACCTAGAACACCCTTAGCGTTAGTATTGTGTTACAGGCAGAGTTCACCTCTGATATAAGCAGGAGCAACTCCATTGAGTTGCCTCCACTTACACCAGTAGTGTATTTGCCTTCAGAGCCGTACCCTGATGATAGCGGTTTGGTCCCAGCCACACATACAAGATCAAACCATGTTTCAGTTTGTTCCAGGATGCTATCATTATGTAACATGTCCCCAAACAGTAAGTTTTGTAGGGTACACAGGCCCCAAGTAACTGGCATACCTAGATCACGGATGATTTCTTTGACCATAAACTTCAGCATCCCCCTACTATGCTCCGGATGAAGAAAAGACAAGAACTCTTCCTCATTCAGTAACAGGTCAGCAGGTGGATTGTCAGCTTGGTACCAACGGTCTTTCAGATTATCTAAAACTTCCTGTGCTAAAAAAAAAAAATTGTAATAATTAGCCCCGTAAACTTAATAGTAGTATAATATTCTGTATTTGGATAATATAGATTTTATTTACAGTTCTTAAAATACAACATAATTTTTCATGAATTCATTTATGTAAAATAGACTGACCTGTTAGCTGGAACCTGTTTAATACTTCAGGGTACTAAATAAGTAATAATCTCTTACAATGATGGAATGTGAGTACTTGGGGCACCTTAGAGACTAACAAATTTATTTCAGCATAAGCTTTCGTGGGCTGCAGCTCACTTCTTCAGATGCATAGGTGGAATGTTTTACTCCAAAACATCCCAAACTATACAAAGAAATCATTTCATATGCCACTGAAGTATAGCTATCTTTGGGACAAAAAGAACTTTTAGCAAACACTAATACTACAAAACAATTTAGTACAAGACAATACTCTTATTGAGAGGGCCAAAACAATGGGATTAACACTTCTTTGTTTGGGAAAAAAAGTGCCATGGTATTTTTAATGGCAACAAGTTGTCAGACTCAATATTTTGGTTTTATGGCTTATCTAAAAGATAATCTTTAGCAGCACAATACCCCCTGCTACTATGCTGGTAAATGGTTCAGAAAAGACAAAAGACTGTCACCTACTAAATCACAAAAACACTACACTGCTTAAGTGTTCATTGAATGTCCCCGATCCAAACAGACTTCTCTGAACTTGATTTGCTCTTATAGATTTTTCAGAGTATCTACTGAGTTAAGTTATTGTTATTGGTACTCTGCTGGTACTTTGTGCAATCCTTACATCAAGATTTGAGGACTTCAGTAACTGAGCCAGAGGCTATGGGCCTATTACAAGAGTGGGTAGGTAAGACTCTGTGGCCTGCGATGTGCAGGAGGTCAGGCTAGATGATCATGATGGTCCCTTCTGACCTTAAATTCTATGAGTTTATGAAGAGAGTCAAAAGCACTCTCAATGGAGATCTGTTCCTTGCAAGTTTCTATATTCTATCAATTTCGAACAGCTAGAGCCATACTTAAAGTTCGATTAAAAAAAAAAAAAAAAAAAACACCACAAAACCAGTGACTGTTCCACTCCACCTCCCCATATGTACCATATGTCTGAATCATTTTTGACTCAGACTTCAAAAACGAAAACAAGAACTCTCCAAAGACCTTGGTCAAAGACTAAACCTATGAGATTTTAGCCCAACAGATGATAGTTTTGGAAACTTATAAACGAGACTTAAAAGTAACAGCTTAGAATGGAAATGCTGTGGCAACCTTAACCATAGTTATCACTCCAGCTGCACAGTAAAACTAAATTTACATTTCAATGAGTTTGGAACTCCTCTCAGTAACCCAAGTGTTCTATATTAGAATTGGAGTATTTCAGAATGTTTTATTTAAAAAAACGATTGTATTCTAGAGGCAAACCTTGCAAATTCTTCAGTTATAGTTAGAATCTAATAAGTGGAACATTTTTGCTGCAAGGAGCGGATGCAAATTTAACCACACATGCAGAGAGTTACATCGGAACAAAAAAAAAAAAAGCCACCTTACACTTTCCTTTCATTTTTTTGCACGTGTCATAGGTCTGACAAGCATTTTTTTTTAAAATGAGGATGTTTGCCTGAATTTGACTGACTGAAAAAATTACAATAGTTTCCACTGAAAGTACACTACAGAGTTGTTTTTTAAATCTGCTATATAATTTACAATACACATCTAGGCGATCTGGGACTGAAACTGAACTTGAAGGGATTAAATACATAAAGTTTCCCTCCTATTTTGGGCATTTTTTAATGACAGAAACACTGGAAGTCCAGCCTTTCACGCACATACACTTACCACCCATCAGCTATGCCAACAAACATTTAGCAAGACTCAACAACATTCTATATAATCCTGTGCTGCAAGTACAAAATTAATGTGTAAATTCCTTGTGACAGGGATCATGTTTTATCTGTTTCGGGAGGTGTCTAACACACTTTCCTGTTAAATTATAAATAAGGAAGAAAGCATCAGTTGCCTCTATAGTTCTATAGCCATTTCATAATTATCTTTCCCCAGAATTTAGAAAAGGGTTTGTGTAGCAATGTGGGACTCACCCCTGTGTGCCTCCTGCTGGTCTCTTCTGGGAATTAGTTCTCCAGCCGTTGGAGTGCCCTCTGCAGCCTGGTATCCCGCTGCCTCTTGGCCCCCGTGTCCCTCCCAGGACCTGGTGCCCCTTTATCTGGGGTGCTGCCCCCTGACAGTAATCCCTTTCTCTTTGGGTCTCCCCTCCCCCGGGAACCCCCACCCAGCCTCAGTTTAAGACCACTGACAATTATTGTCTAGCTCCCATGCCCTGGGGCAGACTGCAGTATCAGCCTACTCATCACCGGCAAGGTTGGGTTTGGACCTGCTGCCTTTGCCTACCCTTGGGCTGCCCTCTGCAACCCCCAGTACCTATTTGCCTTCTGCTAGGCTGCAGCCTGGGGCTTTCCAGGCTAGAGCTCCCTGGCTTCTCTGCCTTTCCCCAGCCCTGCTCCACTCAGGTACCCTGTCTCTAGCCCCCTGCACCCAGGCCCATCTCCCTCTACAAACAGAGAGAGGGACACTGAGCTCCTGGCTCCAAGCCTCTTTATACAGGCCAGCTGGGGCCAGATTGGGGTGTGGCCCAGTTCCGGCCATTTCCCCAATAAGCCTAGGGTTTTCTCTGTCAACTCCAGCCCTCTCCAAGGGCTGTCTTTAAACCCCTCAGAGGAGGAACGGGTGACCACCCTGATACAGTTTTTATAGAGGGCGGGAGGAATCCTTCAAGTGGTCTTAGTATATGCTCCAACTATGGGGCAAGTTTGGAAACAAACACAAACTACACTTTACACTGTTTATTTTTTAACTGAGGTTCCCTCTGCCCATTTCTTACACCAAGTTCTCCTTCCATCTTTAGAACATGCTAGTCTAAGGAATAACAGGAGCCAGCCAGAAAGGAGTTAAAATACCCAATGTATATTTTGAAAAGGAGAACTAGACAAACCAAGTTTCCTGGGCAACATTCTCGCTCTCAGTACGGGCCTGATCCAATGACTATTGAAGTGAATGGAAAGACTCCCCATTGACTTCAATGAACTTTGGATCAGGCTCCTAAAATAGATTCTGATGTGCACGTGGCTGCTCATAAGCATCACTGAGCATATAGTAGTTGCCAGGTTTGCTTACACGGTCTTAGCATTGTCAGCCCTAAATATTCAAAAATCACGAGTCAGGCTCCCTCAAAATTGCCCTTTTCCTCTATGGATTTTTGTCATAAGTGAAGTGAAATTATAGTTTCAACCTACTCTGCTGCACCAAACTACCACCCAGTGCCCTTACATTTTGGATGTCCCAGTATTAGAACGGCAGGGATGTTGCAGGTCAGCCTTAAGTTACATTTGCACAATTACTGAGAGTAAGAGTGCCCCATCCTTACACATAGCCTGGATCTTGAGAGCAACATGATGAATATTTTATCTAGACTATCTAATCAAGATGAGATATTGTATCGAGAGTAAACGAAGAGTAATTCTGCCTGTCCTCATCCTCAGGAAGTGGTAGACAATTAGTTTAATTTTCTCAAACAAAGCTCAGTTGTCTGTTGCCCAGGTACTAAAATTAACTGTACATACAATTTCCTTATTCAGCAAATCTTAAAACATTTTTATCTGATCAGCATTCCTGTAAACTGTAGTTAACCACAATGCCATAAGATATGGCAGGGAAAACACCTGTATTGCATAAAATTCAAAGGCCTATTTGCATTTTAGTTGCCTTTTGATGAGTGGAAACATAACCCACTTTCAAATGACTAATTCCTGCAAGGAAGGACTAACAGTAAATTTTATTACTTTTGAGACAGGAAAAGAAATTACTCCTTAATAGTAACATATTTAGAAGAACAACAGGTGTGGTTCAACACAAAACTGCAGAATGGCACAGAGCAATGTTCAATCTCACTAACTTGAAGAATCTCTTTTTGCACAATATGGAAATGAGAAGGCTGTGAATCGATCTGATTTTGCTGCTATATTTGTAGTACACCTCTACCCTGATATAGCGCCGTCCTCTGGAGCCAAAAAATCTTACTGCATTATAGGTGAAACCGCGTTATATCGAACTTGCTTTCATCCACTGGAGCACGCAGCCCCGCCCTCCGGGAGCGCTGCTTTACTGCGTTATATCTGAATTCATGTTATATTGGGTTGTGTTATAATCGGGGTAGAGGTGTATTCGTTGAGTGCTAGGCAGACAGTACATACTTCAGATAGTTTCTTGCATGTATTTTGTGTTTATATATAAGAGAAAGTACTGCAAATTGCAAATTCCTCCTTGTCATTTTAATAAACATAAAATATTCAACAAAAATATTACACTAGAACTGAAATTGTACACTGTTTTACTAACTAATCAGCTTGTTATGTTATATATTTGTCCACAAGAACAGAAGAGCAATGGAGGCATTCAGCACCAAGATGGAGCATACTTCCTGGATTTAGTCCTCATGAGAGTAAAAGACCCCAAACCGCTGGCTAGTAACAGGGACAGTGTTAGTTCCAACCCACCACTATCCTAACAGCTTTGACAGATCTTCTGTTATTCAAGTCTTAAGTATCTCCTAAGAAAAGACCACCCACTATGCAAAAACTGTGGTGGTACTTTTTTTTTTTTTTTTTTTGAGGGAGGAGGGGCATGTCACATTGTCTGGAGTGGTTCATGACTGAGTGCCAACCTGTCAGTTAAACTTGGCTAGTTGGAAAATACCTGTCTGTGATGCTTTAAAGGGGCTAACATTTCTTGCTTTGGGGCTTTTCAGACCCTCCCACATCTCAGTGTTCTCCAGAGGAGTCTCTTCCTTACTCTCCCTGACCAAATCAATTAAAGGGTCAGTAAACGTTCCCTTATCAGCACAACAAACCATATTCACTCCCATCTCCGTTTTGTGGTAAACTTTCAATCTATTGACACGTACAGTTTGTACAGCTTCCCTGCCATGAGGCTTCTTGACAATCCTTCTCAACAATCATGCATTTTGTTTTTCCTCACTAGAATCAGCACTAACACCAAATCACTAATATCACATGATCTTTCTTCAGCATGCCTATCATACCAAGCCTTCTGCGATTCCTGACTTCTTTCCAGGTTCTGTTGCAACAGATCCATCACAACTTGTAAATTCTCTTTAAAACGAGTGACATACTCCCCTACAAGTTGTCTTAGCTCCTCAGTACTATGCTCCCAAGAGCCTTGAATTAAATCTAGGGGTCCCCTAACCTGTCTCCCATACAGGAGATCAAAGGGGGCAAGGCCAGAAGATTCTAGGGGGACACTTCTGTATGCAAATAGCAAATGAGGGAATAACACATCCCACTCCTTCTCTCACCTGGTGCCATACATTTTCAGTACAGCTTTCAAAATTCCATTAAATCTCTCCACCAGACCATTAGTTTCTGGATGATAGGGGGCAGCCTTTGAATGATTCACTTCAAACAACTCCCACAACTTTTTAAAGACAACAGACATGAAGTTGGCACCATGGTCTGACAAGATGAAATTCAATAAGGACAAATGTAAAGTACTCCACTTAGGAAGGAACAATCAATTGAACACATACAAAATGGGAAATGACTGCCTAGGAAGGAGTACTGCAGAAGGATTATAGTGGATAACAAGCGAAATGTAAGTCAACAATGTAATACTATTGCAAAAAAAAAAAAAAGGGGGGGGGGGGGCATCGTTCTGGGATTGTTGTAAGCAAGACACAAGGAGTAATTCTTCCACTCTATTCTGTGCTTAGGCTCAACTGCAGTATTGTGTACAGTTCTGGGTGCCACACTTCAGGAAAGATGTGGACAAATTGAAGGAGGTCCAGAGGAAAGCAACAAAAATGATTAAATGATCTAAAAAACATAACCTATAAGGAAAGATTGAAAAAACTGGGTTTGTGTATTCTGGAGAAGACTGAGGGGGGACATAACAGTTTTCAAGTACATAAATGGTTGTTACAAAGAGGAAAATGAAATATTGTTCTCCTTAACCTCTGAGGACAGGACAAGTAGCAATGCGCTTAATTGCAGGAAGGGAGGTTTAGGTTGGACATTAGGAAAAAACTTCCTGTCAGGGTAGTTAAGCACTGGAACAAATTGCTTAGGGAGGTTGTGGAGTCTCCATCATTGGAAGTTTTTAAGAACATGTTAGACAAGCACCACAGAAGTGGTCTAGTTATTACTTAGTCTTGCCTTGAGTGCAGAGGACTGGACTAGATAACCTAGTGAAGTCCCTTTCAGTCCTACACTTCTTGGATTCTATGACAATTTCCCTGGGAAAACCCACTTGCTAAAAATGGTGAATAGGCAGTGGCTACCATCTCAGCTTTTATATTAGATAATACTGTGACTTTAGGGTACCTGGTGGCAGAATCCATCACACCAAGTATATATTTCTTTCCAGTCCTGGACGGTTTAGTGAGCGATACTACAATATCTACAGACACTCTGGCAAACACCTGTTTGATTATGGGCAATGGCTGTATAGCAGCCTTGCGGGGTCCCTTTAATCTCTTATGCTTCTGACCATAAGTCACAACTCTTACAGTAATTTTTTATTGTCTCAAACATGTGAGGGCAACAAATTCCGTTTAAGCCTGTTACAGGTTCTTTCCATTCTTAAGTGTCTTGTAAATGGACAATCATGAGCTAGCTGCAGTAACTCTCCTCTGTTTTTCTCAGGCACAACTACCTGCTTGCAAACCTCACCAGCACATCTTTCTACAAAAATCTACCTTTTCCTTCCCCAGCTGGGGTATTATTCTGAGCCGCAACCCTCTCTTGGTCGAGAGAAGGGTCAGCTTGTTCAGCCTTCATAAACTCATTTTGAGCCGCACAAGTTCAGAGCAGATTCTGGCCAAAGCAATGGCATTTTCAAATTTCTCTTCTGAAGACAAGTTATTACTCTCAACAGACAAAGAACTGAGGGCATTCCTTCAGCCCCTTCCCAGTCCTCCCTGCTTTTCTGTGGACAGAGGAACACTCTTTCTGGCTGTGGGTTATAACATTAACCTGCTTAGACATGGCTAAAATGTTACTACCTATTAAAATGTCAGCAGGAAAAATTCCTGATGCTACCATGACCTCAACCTTAAAATTCCCCTGCTCAAGGTGGATCTTAGCCAGAGGCACAGACACAGAGAACTCAACCAAAGCACTACATTTAAACTCTTACAGGGAGTTTTGTCTTCCTCTCACCAAACTCTCCTTAACCAAAGTGACTTGGGAATGCTGTGTCCCTCCAGCCCTTACAATCTGACATTTACCTTAGCAGCCTTGGTACATTTTTCGCTACCTTCCCAAGACTCAATTCTAAAATAGTTCACTGGCTCTTCCTCCTCCTCGACTGCTGTCCTTGGGACAATAGTCGTGGCGTTAACACCAAGGACTGGGAGTGTAAATGGGGGGGTGGGGAGGGTCTTTAAATTTTGTGTAACTTAGTTTTATATGGCTGGAGTGCCAAGGCACCTCCTCCACTTTGCCAGGCTCAGTGCTTCCCTCTCTGATGGGGGGTGCGGGAGGAGGAGGCCTGGAGTAAATCAGCCCCACTCTGGATGGTGTTTATTTCACCACTTGGGGTTTATTTCTCAATATTTTCCAGGTAGGTCTCGGGGCAGGCCCAAGTACTCCTCTGCCAAACAAAAGAAAGAAATTCATAACACAAAACAAAGGGGAATATCTTTTATTACCCCCTTTCTGGGGGTGGGGTGGCCTTGTTATTGGCCCCAAGGTGCCGGTCCTTCCTAAACAGGCAGTTAGGGTAGCTTTCCTTGTAGGGAGGAGAGCAGCCTCCTACCCTGGAGAAGTCTTTCTCCCTATGCCTGCTAGCCCTTCAGCAGCTTGCCTCTCCTCCTCTCACAAGTGCAGGGGTTTTTAAAGGTCTCAGGCAACCCTTAACTGGACTCAGATGTTCCTAGTTGACCAGAGGTAACCCCTTTTCAGCTTATAGGGAAAAGTGCTTTTATCATTCTAAAGCTAGTATACCTGCCTTCCACCATTCTCTTTATAACTGACCAGCCTAACTTCATTACATTGGGAGCCAAGCAGTGTGGCAGACTACCTGCCTTGCCTTAGGGTAAGGGCAGGGGTGAAAGTAACTTAAAGAACTTACTGGTACACTGGAGTCGTGCGCAGAGGGCGGGGCATCAACTGGAAGGGGTGGGCCTCAACCGGAAGAGGAGGGACCTTTAAATCCCTGGACCCTTTACATCAAGATTTAAAAGGCCCAGGGCTCTGGCTGCGGTAGCTGGGAGCCCTGGGCCCTTTAAATCACCCCTAGAGTCCCGGGGCTTGGGGGCAATTTAAAGGGCCTGGGGCTCTAGCTGCTACCCTGGCACTCAGGGCTCTGGTGGAGATTTTAAGGACCCGGAGCGCCGCTGCGGTAGCGGCAGCTGGGAGCCCCATGCCCTTTAAATCACTGCCAGAGCTCCACTGCCATTACCTCAGGGCTCCTGCAGCGGGGCTCAGGTGGCGATTTAAAGGGTCTGGGGCTCCCCACAGCGGCCGGAGCCCTGGACCCTTTAAATCACGGCCCGAGCCCCAGTGCCAAAGCCCCTGGGGTAGCGGCAGCAGCCTGGGGCTCCAGCAGTGATTTAAAGGGCCTTTTAAATCACTGCCCGAGCCGCCTCCACTACCCCAGGGCTCTGGTGGCAATTTAAAGGGCCCGGGGCTCCAGCTGCTTCCAGAAGCCCCACGCCCTTTACACCGCCAGCCTGGGGAAGCCGGTCCGGTCCGGCGTACCAGCTCTTGCCGGTATGCCATACCAGACCGGCTTACTTTCACCTCTGGATAAGGAGCTTTAAATCTGGGCTCCCTTGAGGATTTTTTGTAATAAAGTTGGGGTTAGGTTTATTTCTAGACTCCTCCACCCCCTCCTTTTAACCTGGGGGACAAGGGGATTTCCCTTCCCTTGGGATTTGCCCCTACCCCTCTTGAAAAGTTCTGTAAAGATAGCTTCAGATCAGCAACTGAGAGCTTTGCGCATAAGTTTTGACCTGGCAGCAGGGAAGGGAATAAAGGTGGGGCACGAATACCTTCTGCCCCAGATGCCACAGCCACTGACTGGTACGGCTGAAGTTCCGGGCAACCCAGGAAGAATGTGAGACTGATGGTGGAATTGCAGATCAAGGAGAAGAAAGAAACCTAAGAGGTGGAGGAGGAAGCTCACCAAAGATGCATGGAACTAGAAGCTGAGGAGAGAGCACACCAGAAACAGAAGGACGCTCGCACGTTGCAGCTCCAAGTACTGGAGCAGCAAAAGCAGCATCCCCAGCTAGTGAGTATACCCCCCCCCCCCGCGCAAGGAGAAAGTCTCTTGATAAATTGGGCAGGCTGACTGTTCAGAGGAGTTCCTGTTCATTTCTGAGCGACTGTATGGTATCAACAAGATTCTAGAGGATAAGTGGATACCAATCCTCTTGACCAGAATAACTGGGGAGGAAAGACACATTTTTAATGATACAGAGGAGGGTGATGCTAAGATGTATAAGAAATTTAAAGAAAATATATTGAGAAGGTTTAAGATTACACCTGAGTCCCATCGATTTGAAGTATAGGAATCTTAAAATGTTTGACAGTATCACTCATGTTGAATATGTGCATAAAATGTGTAATTTTATGAAAAATGGATAATAGAGTTGGGGCTGAAGGTGTCTATGAAAAACTCATCTGATGGTACAGGAGTAGTTGCTATGGATAGTTACAGATGAGGTGAAGGCAGGCATCTGTCACAACCTTCCACAGTTTTGGAGGCTGCAGTAATTGCTGATGAATATGTTGAGTCAAGGGGTGGAGCATGGCAACATAGAGGTGATCTGGTCTGGTTTCCAGCTATGAATTTATCAGTACTCAGCTGACACCTACAGACTTGGAAAGAGCTGGCCCCTGGTTTGCCAGCATCACAAGGCACATTGGATGAATGAGGACAAAGTTGAGACTGCCTAACTAACCTTCACTTTGAACAAAGAATTTGACCTTAAGTCTTCAGAAATGAAAAGCTATTGTACCAACCCAGCACACAACCCAGCCCAGGATAGAGAGAAAGAATTTACAGTAGAACCCCATTTATCCAGTCCTCCATTATCCAGCTCACGCAGAGGTCCAGAAGCAGGCACTCTCTCCTGTGACTGCTAGATGGCGCTGCAGCATTGCATGTACCCATTCTCCAGATTATCCAATCTGGTCCCGGTCCCAATTAGATTGGATAAATGGGGCTTTGCTGTATTTCTTTTTTCACATGACCATTCCTACTTCTCAAAGTAAACAATGAGCTGGGCTAATCTGCATTTGCTGTAGAACATATTGGGCACAATAACTAATTTATTCTGCCTTTTCTCTCCCCCCCCCCAAATCTTGCCATTCTATTGAGAAGTGAATTTTCCAGTTTATAAATCACAGCTAAAAAGGTGATAATTGCAAAACTGAAATCCAGTGATCCTAAAAATGTAGGGCCCAACCTTTATAGGATTAGAGAGCTCTCAAGGACCTGATCATGCAAGCTGGTGTTTAATGTTCAGCTCCTTTCCTCTCTTCATTCTTGGCAGCAGCTACTGTGGCATTTCACCTCTGTCTCCTTTCAAAGCCAAAGTAGATGCAGTCATACAGCTAGAACAACAGTCCTGTACTGAGTCTTGATTTCTAAGCTGCCAGTTCAGCCAATTTACTACTGGCCAAAGGACTGGAGCAGTACAAAGCTTTTCTTAGGCAAAATATGCCGGTATCAGCAACTGAAAATACTTACTTTCTTCATCAATTTTTAGCTCTTCGTTGTTTTTGATCTTCTCTGCAATCTCTTTTTCATTAAAGCCCTTGCTTGCCAAAAACTTTATTTTATACTCGTCCCAAGACACATGGCCTGTAAGATAGAGACATATCTCAGACATGACAAATAGTCTTACATTTTAAAATCCAAACTTCTGGTCTTGTTTCTTTTAAAATCATCTGTTAAAACCCTTTACACATCTGCAATCTGTAAGAACCACATCCATTCACATTTACTCAACCACCCAACACTTGTAAATTTCATTGGGAGCAGTGATGTGGCAAAAATACCTCCCAACCAATCCTCCTCAAAGTGGACTAAGGTTCCTTTCCACAATGGTAACGCCTGAAATATTCCTATGGTTGTCCACTCCAAGGGTCAAAATTATGTCTTTGGAAGTCAATGAGAGCTCAAATGCATTATCAAGGGCAGAATTTGATCCCTACATTATTTTTAATGGGTAGGGCTGCCTAAGGATTCAATCTGACTCAATGACAACCATTTTAAATTTCTTGTTCCTTTTAAGTCTTTTCTATTACAAAACTAAGCAGCTTCCCAGAGAGTGATCAAAGATCTAATAGCTACATTTGTCTGGTTAACTATACTGCTTTTGCCTTACAGTGTTATCATTGAATCTGCTCTCTTTAAAGAAATCAAAGTAAATTAAACACCAACTCAAAGGCCCTGATAACCCTGGGGAATTTTTTTTCTAAATTTCCGACCGTTGCCAACACCAGCACATCTCAGCCAGCATTAGTAATGTTGGAAGCCCCAATACTGATACGCATTTTTAAATACAGTCAATTAGACCTGCCCTGAGCAGGGTTACATGATATACATGACGTTAAAAGTAACTGTGGGAGCAAACGAGAGCTCCCAATATTACTAATGTTGGTAAAGCTTGAACCAGAGATAGCAATCATAGAAAATATTCAGAAAGTTTCTCCTAGTGTAGTCAAGTCTTCAGAGAAAAAAAATCCTCTTTTGTCCTCCCCAATGAAGGATACAAATGTAAGGATGAAACTGGTCTCATGGACTTCAAAGGGACTAGGTCTAGGGTTTGGCCTACGATGAGTGCTTCAGAGCAACTAAACGTGCAGCCCATAGTCAGTTTGACCTCTAGCTATAATGTTTTTAGATACCCTAGAATGACTATTTCACAAGATAAATGTTGTTCTCCTACCATCGCCATCAGGGTCCACAGCTCGGAAATGCATTTTGTTCTCTTCCACAGCTTCCTGGAAATGCTCTTCTGTCTTCTCCATGATCCAACGCTGCATCTCTTTAGCGCTTATTTTTTTGTCCCTATTAATATCTACCCTGCAGAGGAAGATATGAGAACAGCTAAGAGTCCAAATATAACTCAAAACACTAGACATGTCACTTCACTGCCCACTAACAAGAACAGAAGACAGTTAAAACAGAAGTGAGATGGTTCAGTTTAATTACAGAAAAAAATTATATTGCTCACTACTTGAGTAATGTATTATTTAACACTGAGCCACTGACTAAAGAGTAAACATTTCAGAGACAGCTATAAAGTTACCTGGGAAGTTAAAAATGGCTAAATGTGAAGTCTGAATAGATGAGTGGGCAGAATGAGACAAACTCCCTTAATAGGATCAGTTATTTCCATTTTAAGATTGTTTCTTTCACTGTTCAGGACGGCCATCATGTTTTAAGTACGCCACGCTGTTTTCCTTCAGTTGCAGCAGTCAGCCTTTTTGCTCTTCTCAAATGAAGAACAATGTTAGGGGGACTGCCCAGTGAAGTAAGGTGCTTAATTATCTTTCATTATCCTGTAAGTGGGCAACATCCACCCAAATTTAAAAACAGCAAAGTTTGTTTTTTTTAATAAAGAAATCACAGACAGTAATATACTGCATGGTCCATGCTATGTTAACTCTACCTTTCCTAAATTTCAGGTTTAATTATTTTTTCTGATTTTTCAACTTGCTTGCTATTATAGACTCTCACTAGTGCAGATGTCTCAGTATCTTTTACTTCTTTCTTCCTTCTAGACCCTTTCTTCCTCTGTGTTCACCTCAATATCTCAATTCAGTGTACTTCCAAACTTGTCTCCTGCTGGCTTTCAGGATCTAGCACTCTGCCCCCCCCCCCCTTTTTTTATTATTAAATACATTAACTCTCCCTCATTTACTGGGAAGATGAGATTCCCCTTATGCTTAACTATTTATTAGAAAAAACTATAGTCATTAAGAGAAAGAAAATAAAGTGAAAAACCTTGGTGCATGGGCCTCCAGAAAGGTTTCTCAATTCCTTTAATGCTATTGTTGTAACCTTAAAAGATATCCAGAAGGTCTTCTAACGATTATTTTTATCCCTTGATCTGTGAAGAAGACCTTTGTTTCTACATGTTTATAGAATGGTTGACTGAAAAGTGATCTTTCAAAAGTTAAAGCTGAGGTAATGGACATCTGCTCCCTGTGAGTCTCGCCAGTCAGATCTGCTTTCCTTTTTTAGGACAAAGACAAGACATTTCTATGTTCAGTACTGCTCAGGTGCAGAACCATAACCTATATTACATTCTGTCTCATTGACCAAATTGCAAGATATGTGCTAATTGTAAAGTCTGTTGGCAATGATGGATAAAAGAGCAAGAAGTTTGTTCACCATTGACAGTTAAAATAAATCATTTCAGTTGAGCAAATTTAATATATCATGAAATGAAAATAAGTATGATCACCCAAATGTCATTTTTAGAGTCCCTTTTCTGAACACAACATCAATAATCCAAATGTAAGTGAGCATCAAAAACAGAAAAGACATTTTGTTGACATTTAAGAACCTATTTAAAGTATACCAAAACCACCCATGTTAAAATTTTAAGAAGCGCATACAGGCACAGGCTTCACTTCATCTTTTTATCCGTTTGCATCACTATCTTAAGATTTCCGAAATTTTATCACTGAAACTTAGGTTATTTAATACGTTCCTCCACCTTTAAATGTCAACTCAAATGTTACAGTTAGAACAACCCAAACATCTGATCTTTTTAAATGTTCATCTGTATTAAAAAGTGCAACATTAAAGTTTTTAAATACTGTATTATTTTCTCACAATGCAAGTACATGCACACATGGAATATCAGACTCACTGTGGCAAGCAGTAATTTACAGCAGACAATAGTAAAACATGTTCATCACACTTGTCCATACATTATAGCTGAGCTATCCGAGTAATCATGTGTGTGATATTTTGTTTCTAAATAAGTAACAAAACGGCAACAGAAAGTGTTATCCTTAATGACCTCTCAATTGCAGTAGACCAGATCAGATGAGAAGCCTACAGTCACCTCACATGACCTCTATCCACTACAGAAATTTAATAATGGCTCCCAAATAAGACTGTCCATTTAGTGATTGTAAAAAGGCAGTCTTCTTGCATTTGCCTCTATCTAATGGTCCATTGACCCATTCCTCAGTTTTCTGTATGTTATTGCTTTTATTCACCACTGTGTTCCCAAGAATCATCCAGATGTATTGATTCAATGAATTGGTACGACCGGTGGTAAGGCTGGCCATATTCAGTTTGATATCTATAAAGCATCATATTTTTTAGGCAAACAGTGCACTTACAACTGTACAGAACAAGACATGGTCTTTGCTCTGACCTTACAATCTAAGAGGCAGAATGGATCATCAAAATAATAGTGTGTAGAGATATCTTATTTAGAATGGACTATTGAAAAAGATTCCCAGGAATAGTAATGAAAGGTTAGCTACTGGGTAACATGGGGCTAAAGCTGTACAAACAAAGCTGACAAATGACGCTAGTACAGCCTACAATTCATGAATATTTAAGTAATAGGGAAAGTTTTGCTAAGAGCTCTGAGAAGACAGCAAAGTGTTCAGCTAAAGGGGGAAAAAAAAACAGACGTTAGTTCCGAAATACTGTATATTCCACAGAACTGTAGCCTACATGGTCTTAGAGAATTTAAGCTTCCATGTAAAGTGAACAAAATATACAGAAGAAATACAGCTCAGCGTAGACATTCCTCAGTTATCTCTGGGTGCAAAATGCCTGATGCAGGATGATAATCTTTCAACACTTTGCCATGTATCAGCTCTGATAAGTACATTGGTTCCTCTCGTTCTTCAAGAAATACCGTTAATATTACAGCAAAAATTAATGTAGCATTTCATAAATTCTGTAGAAATCTCTCCAAGGAATTGTTTCCAGAATAAGAAGTCAGACAAACAGCCTTCTTCTGACAATAATCCTTTCTGAGTTCTCAACAACATCAAATACAAGATAAATGATCTTACATTATAGTTCACTAAACTGTGCTTTTTCCACAAGAAAATTACAGATTTCCAAAAATAGATGGCAGCTGCTGCAATACGTGACAACTGTGCCATGGTCTGAATGCATTTTAGTGACATCCAGTGTAATTCACAAAAACTGTTACAAAATACCATTACACTTAATAAGCAAGTAAATCCAGTCAAGGTTAGCACTCTTAACCGGTGGCAATAAGTTTAGGTATAATAGGGATATTCAGTGACAACACCTGTATTATATTTCATTATCTATGCACAGCAAAAATAGTTAAAAAATATTAGTACTAATGTTTACATCAGGCCTTTAAAGATAAACACGGTATTTCTGTTAAAAGGAACAAAGTGTGGCCTTATTATAGGTGTCCCATAGGAGAAGACTTACTTACAGAAATCCAGTTTATTTGTAGTGAATCAAGCACAGTATTGACCAAAGTAACAAACCAGCCACCCAACTGACAGTTATCCAATGGCCTACATGAAATGAGCTATTTTCCACCCGGTAGGAGTCCACATCACAAACCACCACAACTGGACCTTTGTGGCAACCTCAGCAGACAGATCAATGACTGAAAGGAGACTGAACTCCCCTTCTTGGAACTAGAGTCCATTCCCCACATCCGGTTTCCAGGCACACTGACACAGCCATTTGGGGAAGACTGTACTGCTCCTGCTCATGCTGTGTATATTAAGATTGTCAGGCTAGCAATTTCCATTAGCTCTAAATATACAATTTGTTTAAGAACAAGACTATTCCCGTTGCATACAGATAATGAAAACCAGATTCAAAAGGTAATATTTAATAATGAGAACAATGTAATTTATTTACAGTTAAAGTGACATACAAGAGTTTGCTAGACTACTTTTTTAAAATCACTAGATGCAGCACACTTTAAAAATACACAGATCATGACAAATAGGACACAACTATCAACGTAGGTAAGGTTTTCTGCTAAACAACACATCAAATCTAAAAGTCCAACTTTATAACAACAAGCAAGCTAACATTCCCTGAACTTCATTCCACTTTCGGTATAATTGTCCAAATCTACCACTGCATGGCTATAGTCTCATCATCTGCCTTCCCCCACAAAAGGATAGGTGATGGCATTATAAATGAAAATTGTGCTTAAGTATACCAAATGTACTTCAACATTATCCCCAAATTATGCCCTTTTTAACTACTACATTAAAATACTCCAGTGGTTTTGGCAATCCCCAACATAACCACTCCCCTACTTCTATTCTGAGTGATAAGAATAATGGACCTCAAACGCTATGAGAGCTTACAAGCATCACTAAAGTTCAGCCTCTTCCCTTTCAGTGCTTGTTAAGAACCTCATGTGCTCTGCCTCAAGAAGGACTGAGCTCAGGAGTTCCACAGGAGAAAAAGGGAAACAACCTTACTCCTACACATACTGGAAGCAGACAGGATGTAAGTTTTCTGGCTAGGGACCCCATGAATGACATTCAATTCCCAAATATGTGCGCTTATAAGGGGCAGGAGATATTAGCATAATATGAGCAATTAAAAGCTGAATACTCACTTTCCAGACGTGCACAGTGGTAGGTCCATTACCACATACACATCCTGACAGGAAACCACATGTACTACATTACTGAAATGGAATTACTAAATTCAAACTACAAAACAGATTTAATTAACCAAGAAAGCCCCCTTTTACAACTGAGATTTGTGGTTTGAATTCTTTTAGAGCGGTAGCCATGTTAGTATGTATCAGCAAAAAGAACGAGGAGTACTTGTGGCACCTTAGAGACTAACACATTTATTTGGGCATGCATCCGATGAAGTGGATTTTAGCCCATGAAAGCTTATGCCCAAATAAATTTGTTAGTCTCTCTAAGGTGCAACAAGTACTCATTCTTTTTGGTTTGAATTCTGGCATCCAGTCTAGTCTATGGTAATTCATGGTATGGCCACACATTGAATACTGAATATCTTAACACACTTCTTGGCCCACCAAGTGCCCAAATACTCACCTTCTTACATAAAGATAAAAAGATAAGCAGATATGTTTATATGTTATGATGATGTTATGTTATGTTCTTATGATATGCATCAGGAATTTCTGCACAAAGTGATCATTTTTGGCCAAGACTTCAATGACAGACGTCTTGTCAAAATTAGCCCTTATCTCAGTATACTTCCACCAGGAAACAATTCAGGGGACTTTTTATTTTTGTTGTTTTTCGTTTTAGAGACAGATAAATATGGAGTTTTTTTGCGTTGACCCAGAAATTCAATTTAGCATGCTTTTCCCATAACAAGAATAAAAAAATATTAAAAAGTAGTTTGCAAAAAAAAAAAAAAAAAAGACTTCATTTAACATCCAGGTTTCAGACTTTATGAAAAGTCCTCAAGTCTTTATAACAGGCAAGTTACAGTTTAAATCAATTAGCCGATTGGCATGTCTGAATCTTGAAGATCATACCCTCTCAGTTAATTCCCCTGTGGAACTTGACAATTCTTTAACTTCCTCTTTAAACATAATTAAAAATAAATTTGATCTTATCACAGGGAGAAATTGAAGTTTGCTGTATCTTTCCCTGTCTTTCTCAGTAACTGGACAGAGAATGAAAAGTCTTTAATACTTTAGTATCAGATTCACTTTTTTTTTTTTATGTCCCATACACCCAAAAAAACCCCCAGAAAACACCACCGCCCCCCGATGACTCCACCAAAAGTACTGGAACAGTCTGTTTTTAATCCATATTTAGTCCCTACATTTAGAATGACTTTGTGCTAGCGGGACATCTTGTCTCCACTAAGTGAGAGTAGCCTCACAAACAGAAGGCAAGACTTATGACAAGTACCTTACTCTCTTCAGTTACACAATCTTATCTACTCCAGACTTTCTATAATCTCTGAAAAGAAAAAAAAGTTTATGACTATAATTCAAAGAAACCTACACTGAATAGTAAGGAACACAGTCTTAGAAAACTGTATAAGCTAATAAGAGCAGAGGACTAGTTAAAATGCAATGGGACAAAAAGGGCTGTGCTGCATTAATCACAGAACTTATCACCATATTTTGTCTAGCTCATCCCCATCATTTTTAAATTTTACATAATGCATGAATGTTGGAACAGCTACAACAGTGAGACATTGCATGGGCATGTATTCTTAGTTCCTAGGTCTAGTTTGTTATAGATGATTGATGTGCAAAATCTAATTATATAATACAATTTGTATTTTTCAGATCTGAAAGTTATATTAAGTTCCAATTAGAGATATTCAGCACATTACATCATTGGGCTTACCCCACAAGACAAACTGCATTTGATCAAACACATTACCGTATATACTCGTTCATAAGCCGAATATTTTTGGTAAAAAGGTGACGCATCAAAGAGTGGGGGTCGGCTTATAAAGGGGTCTACACCAAAATTTGATGATTTTAAACTCTATGGAATCATTGAATTGAATATCTAATACAGGGATCGGCAACCTTTGGCACACGGCCCACCAGGGTAAGCACCCTGGTGGGCTGGGCCGGTTTGTTTACCTGTCGCGTCCGCAGGTTCGGCCGATTGCGGCTCCCACTGGCCGCAGTTCGCCGCTCCAGGCCAATGGGGGCGGCAGGAAGAGACGTGGGCCAAGGGATGTGCTGGCCGCCACTTCCTGCTGTCCCCATTGGCCTGGAGCGGCGAACTGCGGCCAGTGGGAGCCGCGATCGGCCGAACCTGCGGATGCAACAGGTAAACAAACCTGCTTGGCCCACCAGGGTGCTTACCCTGGTGGGCCGTGTGCCAAAGGTTGCCGATCCCTGATCTAATACATTATAGTTTTGTTTACCTGGAGCATCTGCAGGCATGGAGCCCCTCAGCACCCTGTGGCCGCGGTTCGCCTTCCCGCAGTTCCCATTGGCTGGGAACGGCGAACTGCGGCCACAGGGAGCTGAGGGGCTCCATGCGTGCAGATGCTCCAAGTAAACAAAACGTCCCGACCTGCCAGCAGCTTACCTTGACGGCCCGAGAGCCAAAGTTTTCCAACCCCTGAAATATAGGTTCGGCTTATGAAAGGGTCATACAGTTTTTGCTATTTTTACCTATCCATTTTGGGTATAAACGAACGGGCTAATGAACGAGTATATATGGTAATTACTGACGACAAAAATGTCAGCTATTATTTTGTATGAAAGAAAGGCTGCATCCCTAATTAACTGATCAAAGCACACTTTGTCTGATAAGAGTGACACCAGAGAATAACTGAAACAAGGCTAACCAAATCTTCTGGTATGGGAAAAATCAGGTAGAACATGAAAACATAACCAATGTTTATTTTAATATATTTAAGAAGAGTTGGCTGCAGAACACAGCTGACAGATCTACTTCGGGCACAGTTTACTCTAAACACCAGTCCATTAAAGGGGCTTTAGTTGTACTTTGCTAAATATAAAAAATTCCAGGCTCAAAATTAAAGAAAAAAAAATTCTAGTCCCCTGAACTCTAGTCACTTCAGCCCTGTTGTTGGTTCAAAGACAGCATCAGTTAAATATCTAACTATTGGGTCAAGTTATCTATTTAAAAAGACAGGTCCCCCCAATTGTACAAGAGATGGGAGGATGGGGGGGGGGAACTGTCTCATCACAGTTTCCCTAATCTCCATGTAAGACTGGAACTATATACAGCAACTATTGATTTTACCCATTTTTCTCAGAGTTTCAAATCTCTGCCTCAGTGTTTAGGTTTGAAAACATGCCTGTTTTGATAAGCGCCTAAAAGATCTAATAGTTACTAACTTATCTAAAAGAATGAGGATAGGATAAAAACTCTACCTCTGAGTTGCCTTTTCCAGAAAAGGAATAGCGTCTCACCTTGTTCCTTAATCACCCCATTAGATAACATGCTACACTTTGAGGGTACCATTCCAAGTGCAGTATAAACAGGTCCAGGAACCTTAGCTGCTACTCATTAAAAAAAGAAAAGTAATTTTTTTTTAAAGTCTTTAACAGAGGCCTTTTTCTTTTCCCAAAGACTCCTTACCACTGGTCAAAGGAAGGTCATTTTTCATCTCCTAACTCAATCTTTAGGAGTACATCTGGAAAACAAGCTTCTTCTAATTCCCCGAAGAATTTGGCGAACCTTCTAATCTGATCTCATGATGGAACACAATGTGGAAAAGCACTTGAAGTAGGTCGATAATCATTTCTAAGGTCAGGACAGAGGCGGCCAAACTGCTTTTGACCTGCCAAGGCTGCCTCCATCACAACAAATAGATAAAAGCAAAGGGAGACTGAAATTTCTGATTTACAAAAGTCCCTAATCAACATCTGAATGTGCTAATCAGCTTTCAGTTTCATTATTGCCAGATGTTTATTTGATACAGTCTTAACAATAAATCCTTAATTTGTAAATAAACTGTCAGTGGAGTGACTGGTTGAACAGCAGATTAGCAATAAATGATTTCAGTTTTCAGTATAGAAGGGTAAGCCAAGATAACTATACACATTGGTTAGCATTTGAAAAATAAGCTTTGTGTTAACCCTTTCAGACATCCGCTGTTGAGAATACAGCACAGAGACACCAGTGTTTTTCATTAGTAAGTTATGTTTTTAGAGCTGGGTTTGTTGCAGTGGCTAAAGAGACAACAAGTTTTGCAAGGGTCAAGTCTATGATAAAAAAGAGCCATGATCCAAGCAAACAATTAGTTGCCAGGAACTCCCCAGTCTGATACAAACTCTCTTTAGCCTTGAGCAATCCTCTTAACATCTGTGCCTCAGTTCTTCCCAGGTTTAAAAGTAGAATAATAAGTGACCATCTCACAGGAGTGCTGTAAAGTTTAGTTAGTGATACAGCATTTTAAAGGTGCAATATTAAGTATTACAAAATGTATTCCTTGTAATGATAATTAGAGTCCTGTAAATCCACAGATATTTGCTTTATATCCATTGATGCAGATATCCGCAGACCATTTTTGCAGATTGGATGCGGATACAAATTTTGTATCTGCGCAGGGCTCTAATGACAGGGGTGGTCTCATTACAACACACCACAGAACTATCCTGCTCCCAGGAATTACAAATCAGACATTTCATGGAGTAGATTGCTTTGTTTGGCAGGGAGAACGGAGTGCTAAATGAGTACCTTAAAAAAAAACCACCCTCAATGGAGCTGCATTGACAGAAGAAGCAACACCCTACTGAAGAAGCAACACCTTGTTTTCCAAGTTAAAGAACAGAATTGCTGCAGAGAAATATCTGGGGAAATTAGCAGTCTTCAAAATTGCAAATGCATAGTCACCTCCATCCTTGCCAGATACTCAATTATAAACTGTTCCAATAAAAATGGATTTCAAAGCCTCCCTGCCAATTCCTGCACAATTAAACAAAATGAAAAAAGTCACATATTCAAGATCTTTTTTTTTTTACTGCCACCTGAATTACCTACAAATATTAGAAGTACCAATTCAGTCTACACTATTATAACAAATAAACCCACAGTTGCAAAACACAAAGAGAAGCAACTCTGCCATCTAGTGGTGGTGACAATTCACTGTGTTTTTATTCTTCATATGTTCTAGTCTTAAAACTTACACAAGTGCACTTTAGTGCAATGATTTACATGTCTGCTAACATAGGAATTGATGTAGTTATTGATTTAAGCCTCTCCTAATAGAATGAAAGGTGCTTTATAAACATACAAAAAGTGGGCATATTTTTATGCTTAAATAGGATTTAATTTTGTTTTTGTTACATTAGAATAAAAGCCCATCTATTCTGAGGAACTTCAAGTAATGACGTTTAGCATGATGTCATAATTTAAATATTATACCTTATCTTTCATTATACTTCCCTTTCTAAGCTCTGGGGAGTTGCCTACACGTTTAACTGCAGCAGTAACAGAATTTTGTAAGCTCTTCAGGAACACATGAAGAAAGGGAGAGAAATTATTTCCGTTTATAAATACTTGGGATGGACCAAAATACTAAGGTGACAGGAGTTATTTAAGCGTTTAAACATGTAAAATACAAGAAAAATAAAAAAAGAGTCAGAACAGTATCAACTTCAAGGGGCTTTTGAACAAAAAGTGACTATGTGCTGTGAGAAAGTGAGCTTTTTGCTGAGTTTGTCCTTTTTCTTTAGTCCCGATTCTCTCCACAATATTTTCTTTAGTCCCGATTCTCTCCACAATATTTTCTTTTCCCCTGCTAGTATTTCTGTGGATCACACCAGAAGGGAAGTAAGCGCAGGCCCAACAGCAGCCCTAAACAACATATACTTACTCATCGATTAAAACTAAGTAACAGAGAAATGAAGTGACTTGCCCAAGGTCACAGTGCAGGTCCAGTGGCAGTGTCTGGAATAGAACCCATGTTTTCTAATTCACAGTGCAGCGCCCTATCCTTTGGAAAATTCTACTGCACTAATGCAGGAGACTAGAAAATGAGCCTGACTATACCCAAAGCACTCAAAATCCAAAAAGTAAACAAGCTGGGAGGGGCGGAAAAAACTCCTAAATCTTTCAATTTTAGTAATCCAAGAAGTTACTTAACAGTAAGCTTTTTCATGTGGGAATTTCATTTTCTGTGGTGGATTTTACCAACAATCTAAGGCCCAATCCTGAAAGCTGATTAAAGTGGTTCTGCCTGGACACTGGAGGTGGGAAGAACCGCACACATTAAGCCCCACTGATTAGCTTAAAGGATCAGAGCCTAAGTTAGTTGAATACTTCACTAACATAAATGTAATGCTTTGGTCAAGGTTGCTCATTCCTCTCATTGTAATCACCCTTCAAAAAACCTTTCAATCTTGTTTTTCAAAGAAGTTTAATGAATTGAACATCGAGGAAGGAGAGAAAGAAATATAAATGCAGCGGGATTGGCTGCATATTTTTCTTGATACACTATAACATAACTTACTTTGAAAATATGGCCATAAGCTTCCTTCTGTTCCTTCTTGGTTCAGAATCTTCATCAAACTCTTCCATCTCTTTTCCTAGAAAAACCTCTTGATGAAACTCCTTGTTAAGATGTCCATCCATCTCCATTTTGACCCCATTCAGGTGGTCTGGGGGCAGGATCTCATTCTCATCTTTGCTGTCAACCGCTTTCTCTTTCAAGGCAGAATTGTTTGCAGGCCTGGCATAGACATCCATCAGCAGAAACACAAACAGGAGGGACAAATAGAGAGAGCCCAAACTGCAGAGGAAGGCTTGTTTTGACATCATTGTTGTTCTTCTTGTCCAAAATATTACCAAATTAAATTACGGTGAAAGAGATTAAATGACCTGGAGGTGGGGGGGAGGGCGGGGGAAGAGAAAAGCAGAAATAAGGAACCTAAAATTGTAAAGCTACAATTTTATTTTAAGCTCCAAATCTGAAAGTAAAAACCCAGCATATTCTGTTGGTCAACATTAAAAAGCTTATCTTAAATGACAGAAACCTGTTTTGCAATTATAATAAATGAATATTGTATAAGTAACTAGAGTAAGAAACAGGTTTAGCAAAAAAGGTTAGTGCAGTTGCAAAAGCAGTTCCAGCTACCAAAAGAAAAAATGGGAGAGCGGTAAAATCTGAGTGTAGGGAATGTCATGAAGTTCAATGTACATCTGTTTCACAAGAGCACATGCACAGATCAGATGACAAAGGCGAAGGCAAAATGTTACATTACCGGCATAATTCTAGCATACATCAGGCAAGTTTAAGAGATATGAAGCTACATTCCACAACCAACAGAGAAACATAGGGCTTTGCTCTGAAAAGTGTCTTATTTAACAGATTTCCTCCCTTTATAGCAGTGGGTCTTAAGCTGGGGTGCAAGATGCCCTTTCTGGGGGTGCGAGACATGCCAGATTTTTTTTTTTATAAGGTAGATCATCAAAAACACAAATTAAGCACAGGCATGTAAGTACAACTACTTTGTTTCATCAAACTTATGTATTTATTAACATTATACATTTTTTAACGATTACTGTAATATACAAATAAAAAATATATCTAGGTTTAAGTGGTGTGAGAATAGATTTTGATTTTTGATAAGGGGTGCGAGAACATATTTTGAGAACCAAAGAGGTGCAGGCTGCAGTAAAGGTTAAGAACCACTGTTTTATAGAGTCAGAGTCACATCAGCTTGCTTCTCAGACCCTCATCCTGCATTGGGCACCATGTAGGCCAGGGGTGGGCAAACTACAGCCCACGGGCCAGATCCGGCCCGCCAGCCGTTTTTATCCGATCCTTGAGCTCCTGCTGGGGAGCAGGGTCTGGGGCTTGCCCCGCTCTGGCACTCCAGCTGGGAAGCAGAGAGGCTCCCGGAAGCAGCAGCATGACCCCCCTCCAGTTCCCCACACCCCAACCCTCTGCCCCAGCCCTGATCCCCCTCCTGCCCTCCGAACCCCTCAGTCCCAGCCTGGAGCACCTTCCTACACCCCAACTCCTCATCCTCAGCCCCACCCCAAAGCCTGGACCCCCAGCCGGAGCCTCCTCCCGCACCCTGAACTCCTCATTTCTGGCTCCATTCCAGAGCCCGCACCCCCAACCAGAGACCTCACCCCCTCCTGCACCCCATCCCCAATTTTGTGAGCTTTCATGGCCCACCCCGATATAGGCAGATGCTTGTGCCTGTACAGAGTATCACTTGTGGTCAATGAAGCACTGCGTAGGCATAAAACTCACTGAAGAACTCGGACCTAAGGCCCCAATCTTGCAAACACACATATACGTACGTAAGAAGGGCCAATGGTCCAGTGTCCGGTCTTCCAACAGTGGTAGATGCCTGGTACTTCAGAGGGAATGAACAGAACAAGCAATCATCAAGTGATCCATTCCCTGTCATCTACTCCCAGCTTCTGACAATCAGAAGTGCTTCACTGGACAAGTATTTGCAAAATCACAACCTGAATTAAGTTTTTACTCCTTTTACTAACTTTATTTCAGTTAGCACTCCAAATCCAGTTCAACCCGGAAAGAGAGAGCTGATTCTAACCTAGAATGTGTGCCAACAACAGACTGTTTCAAAACTCTTTGTGGGCAGGGCATGACCAAGTTCCCAAGAAATGTTTCTAGGGCTGGCAGGTAGGAAAGAATCTTTACTTAGAACTGAGCAAATCTGATGTGGAATCAGTGAGAAACAAACATGGAACATCACAATGCTTCTTTTTTTTGTTTTTTAAGTCATTTTTCAGACTAAAACAACATTTTAAATCTCAAGAGATAAAGTTATTATCAAAAGTGCATTTACTAAAACATCCTGGTAAAAGGAGATTTCGCCAATTACAGAAGTAAGTTTCAGACAGAATCCTGGTAGAGTCATAACAGTATTACAAGTTTATATTACAACAGATAAGCTTAAGATGTTTGCTCCTAGTTTTGAGGAATATCAACCATAATGTTTCAGAACTTAATACGATCACATTTAAGATCAGATGTGGACATTTTTCCTCCCATGCTCAAGAACTACACAATTAAAATCAACCTTGTAAGTTTCTGTTTGCACACCTACCTAGACAGAACTATTATTTTGACACGTGAGAAAATCCCCACCACCACCACCATTATACCGGACAATAATATTAATTTCAAGCATCACTTCTCCATCTGAAAATTTTGTACCTACTATTGTTACCAATAATCCCTAAAATTATTGTAACAAAGAAACTGAAAAAAGAAAATATTTTCTCTAGTTTGTTTGGCTTGTGCATTTGACATAACTTTGTGTCTAGTGAGTTTCACCATTTGTTGATAGTGGATGCCATTATCCAGCCACTGCAAGAGTGTTTACAAGTAATCACTGCAAGGAAGCTGAAACTGAAAGTAAATAGATAGCTATGCATCAAGAAGAAGGAGGGGAACAAGAGCCCATCAACATTTATTATTGTTATTACTCTCAGGCCCAGCCAAAAAATCTTTCTAAACATGGGGTGGGGGGCGAGAGTGAATGTTTTAATGATTTTGTTTTTAATTAAGGGAAAGCTGTTTAGAGGGCACTATTTTTTTAGTCAATTAAAGCTACCAGAGTCCCATCATCATGGTAAATTTAAGCAGATTCTGTTAAGGCTGATGCATTTTCATGACCATTTTTACAAGGCTGAATTGAACACGTCCATCTCGAGTTTCCCTTTTTGCAGGCTAACCCCACTTTCTACCAAACTTTGTTATTGAACCTTCACCTGACCCATCCCACCCAATAGCTCACCTATACAGCAACAACTTGAGGAAAAGCTGTCAGCATGCACAGACTGTACATCCTGTATACAGCCACTTACTCCTGGGGGAATTCTGCACCACTGTGCAGTGCAGAATTTGTGCAAAAATCAATGCTCTGTGCAGAATTTCCTTTTTCCCCTGCAGAATTGGCATTGCATAGCTGCTGGCCACCAGCAGGGGCTGCTGGACCCGGCAGATCCCAGCTCGCAAACAGCAGACACTGCTGAAGGGGGAGCCAGAGGGTTCCAGGCACTCCCTGAAGGAAGGAAGTGGTGTGCAGGAAACAAGCCTCGAATCAAGCAAAAGGCTGTTTCTCCATCTGTATCCCTGAGTAAGAGTGTCTGGGCTGGGGTGCGCAGCTGGGCTCTGGGGGAAGGTGGTACGGGTGTCTGGGCTGGGGGGAGCACCTCCCAGCTGGGCCAACATAAGAACGGCCATACTGGATCAGACTAAGGGTCCATCCAGCCCAGCATCCTTTCTGCCCAGGTTCCCCAGAGGGAATGAACCTAACAAGTAATGATCAAGTGATCTCTCTCCTGCCGTCCATCTCCACTCTCTGACAAACAGAGGCTAGGGACACAATTCCTTATCCATCCTGGCTAATAGCCATTAATGGACTTAACCTCCATGAATTTATCTAGTTCTCTTTTAAACCTCCTATAGTCCTAGCCTTCACAACCTCCTCAGACAAGGATTTCCACAGGTTGACTGTGCGCTGTGTGAAGAACTACTTCCTTTTATTTGTTTTAAACGTGCTGCCCATTAATATCATTTGGTGACCCCAGTTCTTATATTAGGCTATGTTTAATGTGTGCCAGAGCTGAGCCCTGGCATCTCTAGGCTTGGCAGTTCATAGCCCTGCACTTCTGGGCTTACTGCATCAGTTATGAAAGTAAAAAAAAATTGTTTGAGCCCCTCTTTCATTACAAATGAAGCACTGGGGAGGGTGTGTGGGGTCCCCCCCCAAGTTGGGCTCTGGGGGAGAGAGGGCACAGAAACAGGAACTGGGTTGGCACAGAGGTTTCGTTAACTCTCTATTCCTAGGGGAATTTTGTCATCTGCATTGTTACAGGTATTTTGAAATAAATTACCAAAACAGTTGAAACCGGCATGATTATACAGTGTCATTCTGACAAATGAAATAGGCAGGTTTTAAAATATTGTGCACGGATTTGTTTTGGGGGGGGGGGGGGGTTGGCACAGAATTCCCCCAGGAATAAGAGCCACGTGCACTAACACACAACTAGTGACAGAAGGGAGACGGGGGAAAGGGAGCTGAAAGGAGCGGACGAGGGTAGAAAGGAACCCGCTGACACCTCCAGGTCCCAGTGTTGCCCCCCGGCCCCTACCCCACACGGCCATCTCCAGACCCCAAGTCTCCATCCACCCGCTGCCTCAGGGTCCCAGCGCAGCCCCCCGCCCCGGCGTGTAGGCTCCCCCGCCCCCAACCCAGGTGGGTACAGAGAGACTCCGCTCCCTTCCCCAGCCGCTCAGCGCTCCCAGCCCCAAGCGCCGGGGCGGGGGGGGGGCGCTCCGCGGCAAGCTGCCCACGCCAACGCCGGTACCTGTGCGGGATGCGGCCAGGCTCCTCATGCCCAGCCCGGCCGGGCCCCTCGGTTCCGCCCCCCTGCCGACCCTCCGCCGAAACCCCCTCAGGCAGCGATGGCTGAGGGGGGGGACGACAGGAAACCGGAAGCGCCACTCAACACTAACGCAAGGACCCCGGGGTTTCCCACCCCGCCTGAGTGGCGGGAAGGAGCCACAGCACAGGAGTGGGGTCCGGAGGCTACACACACGGAGACTTCTCTCTCCTGAGAGGAACGGCCACCTGAGCAGTGCCAAGAAAGAGCGAGTTCAGAGCAGGCACCGCCAAGGTCACCTATAAAAAAAGGACCGCAGAGTGAGCGACCATCTTGGATTGGGGAGAGAGCGGCCATCTTTGTTTGGGGCAGGGAGCCCCCAGTAGCTATTCTTTCAGTGGCAGTGTGCGGCCATATTTGATTGGGGCAGAGAGGCAAATGTTATCTGGATACCGTTGCAACCATCTTTGATTGGGGCCAGTCTGCTGCTACCAGATGACACTGGTCAAGCTGAGATGATAATATAAAATAGAAATATTAAGAAATGGAATTTACCAGCTCCCTTACTCTTCCTAACTTCCCCATTCCTACTGCTTCTCAGCCTTCCTCTACTCCAAAATAACAACAAATAAAACAGCAAAGTGTAACTTACAACACTCCTCATGTTCATTTACTTCTATGCCATAACCCTGCCCTCTACCTCTTGTCTGTTCTGCTTCTTTCAGATGTAAGCCCTGATTGTCAATTATTTATGTGCCATGCAATCAGACCTCAAACTACAAATGATAATCATTTAAAAACGTAAAACTAGGAGGGGAATCTCAATAGAGCACACAAATATAATAGAATCAATTTTTTTGTTTTGCAAGAGGGTGGTAACTTTTCTACCAAACCGGTACCTTAATGCCATTCTGCAGGCCTTGGTCCCCTCACCTCTGAGTTATTGCATAAGGCTGTCTGCTGACTCAGGCAGACATCACTGTGTCATGCTTAGTTCACAATGTGCAGGTTATCTTTGCCAGCACACAAGCAAGAAGATTAATTAAAAAAAAAAAAAAGTTTAGTTCCCAAAGTACAACATGGAAGTCTCCCCCCAAAATTGCCATTCCACTATAAAGCCTTCCAATTCAACCCCTGACTGGGAAGCCCAAGCTGATCGTTTCTAACTTAGTTCACATGGGTACTAAAGTGCCTAATTTCCATTGATTTCTATGGGAGTTAGGCACCTCAATACCTTTGAGGATCTGGGCGTGGGCATTCAGATTAATTTGTCCAAAGGCCCCATGTCAGCCCGCAGCTGCACACCCTCCACCTCCTTCCCACAAGAGAGCCCCGGGCACCAGAGTCTTGGAGTTTTTACCCTGGCCTCTTATGGGAAGGGCCCAGAAGCAGACTCAGGTAGCATGACCCGATCAAATCGGGACTGCCCCGATATTGAACTCTTTGTTCCGCTATGTAGGGTTGCCAGGTGTCCGGTTGGCGCGGGGCTAGCAGGCTCCCCGCAGCTCCCCGGAAGCGGGGCCATCTCCCTGCTCTGCCCCGGCCACCCGCGCCGGCTCCGCAGCTCCCATTGGTCGGGAACTGTGGCCAATGGGAGCTGCGGGGGCGGTGCCTGCGGGCGGAAGCAGCAGCAGCGCGCAGAGCCACCTGGCCTTTCCTCCGCCTAGGACCCGGAGGGAGATTTCTCCGCTTCGGGGGGAGCTGCCCGAGGTAAGTACCGCCCGGCCCGGAGCCCGCCCTCCCTCCCGCGCCCAACCATGCTTATCCCAGCCC
The DNA here is from genome assembly GCF_013100865.1 of Trachemys scripta elegans. Taxonomy (NCBI): domain Eukaryota; kingdom Metazoa; phylum Chordata; order Testudines; family Emydidae; genus Trachemys; species Trachemys scripta. The sequence goes on along the minus strand of NC_048316.1, from coordinate 8,214,807 downwards.
TGAGCCCTCTCCTCGCAGCGGGGACTGGAACCGGAGCGGTACGTCCCGACCCGTGGCGCTGGGGCGGCGAGGGGGAGCGGCGAGGGGTTCTGGGGGAGAGGGGAGAAGAGAGAGGGGCTCGGGGTTTCGGGGGGGGGGGGAGGTGTGGCAAGAGAGAGGAGCTTGGGGTTTGAGCCGGGGCAAGAGAGAGGGGTTTGGGGATCCAGCCTGGGGGAGGGAGGGAGGAAGAGGTTTGGGGTTCCAGCCCACAGAGGGGAGAGAGGGAGGCTTAGGGTTCCAGGCAGGGGGGGAAGGGGGAGCTCAGGGTTCCAGCCGGGGGGAGGGAGAGCAGTTCAGGGGGGTCCACCCGCTGCCCATCTGCGCTCCCCCCCCCCCACCATATGTTCCAATATTTTATTCTTGCATCTGGTCACCCTAGGATCTCAGCCCCTCCCCCAGTCCGAGTGTCTCCCCCTGGCACAGGGGCAGCCGGCCCAGCAGCAGGTGCTGCTAACGCTGACTCGGCAGCGACGGGGCTGCTCTACCGACACGGCTCCGTGAACGAAGAGAAAGAGGTGGAGGGACCAGGGCATGAAGCCGCTGCTGAGGGGACTTGTGGTGCCCTCACTGTGCTTGGAGTGGAAAAGTCTCCCAGCCCGCTACCCGTACCAGTCTCCATCCAGGACATTCTGCAGGAAGGGGGCGTGGCTGCTGCGATTCTCACCTAATCCTCAGGGCCGTGCGAGGTGCTGAGGGGCAGGATCCGTTGTGGGGGCCGAGGTTTGCGCTGCCCTCGTCCTGCCCGCCCAGGAGGAGGGAGGTGTGAGGGTTGGGCCAGGCCTGGTGCTGACCTAAGAAGGGGCTGCCCATAGCATCCTTGGGCCTGGTTCTCGCCTCGGCCCCCGAGGAGGCGTCGGTGTCTCTCCCTGCCACAATGAAGCTGCTGAGACTCCTGTGCCGCCACAAGACAGCGCTGGGCCTGGGTGGCCTGGCGCTCTTCGCTGTGGTCCTGCTCTACCTGGCCAAGTGCACCTCAGAGAGCCTCAGGCCCTTGCCAGGTCGGGGTCTGCCCCACAACCAGGCACCGCAGCCGCCCCGCGGTGGAGTGGGAGCCGGGCCGCCCCTCCCGGCAGCCCCGCTACCCCCTGAGGAGACGGCTTTCCTGGCTGTCCTCATCGCCAGCGGCCCCAAGTATACGGAGCGCCGCAGTATCATCCGCAGCACCTGGCTCTCGATGGCTGGCCGGCCCCCTCAGGACGACATCTGGTGTCGTTTCGTGATAGGCACAGGCAGCCTGGCTGGGGAGGAGCTTCACAGCTTAGAGTTGGAGCAGAGCCGTCACCGGGACCTGCTGTTGCTGCCTGAGCTTCGTGATTCCTATGAGAACCTGACTGCCAAGGTCCTGGCAATGTATGTCTGGCTTGATCTGCACTTGGATTTCCGCTTTGTCCTCAAGGCTGATGATGACACCTTTGTACGCCTGGACGTACTCGTGGAAGAGCTGAGGGCCAAGGAGCCACGTCGTCTCTACTGGGGTTTCTTTTCTGGCCGTGGTCGAGTGAAGTCGGGTGGCAAATGGAAAGAGAGCACCTGGCTCCTATGTGACTACTACCTGCCTTACGCCCTGGGTGGTGGCTATGTGCTCTCTGCAGACCTGGTGCATTACCTGCGACTCAGCCAAGACTATTTCAACATGTGGCAGAGTGAAGATGTGTCTCTGGGCGCTTGGCTGGCTCCTGTTGATGTGAAGAGGGTGCATGACCCACGTTTTGACACTGAATACAAGTCACGGGGCTGCAACAATAAGTATATTGTCACTCACAAGCAGAGCATTGAGGACATGTTAGAGAAGCATCAGACTTTGGCCAAAGAAGGGAAGCTCTGCAAGGAGGAGGTTAAGCTCAGGCTATCCTACATGTATGACTGGGGAGTGCCTCCTTCACAGTGTTGCCAAAGGAAAGATGGCATCCCCTGAAAGTTTTGGAAAAAGGAAGGGCAAAGTATCAAAGGGGAACTCTCTGGGCTGGATCAGTGTCCTATGGGGACACCCCCTGTATGTAAGGCTTAAAAATTATTCTGAGATTTTGCACGATTCATGTATCAAGACTGTGTGCAGGACCAACATAGCACCATAATTCATAAAAGCTACTGAAGTGCTGTGATTTGTCTACAGATACACAAAACACAGGAATAAAGGGGAAAAGTGTGGGAAAGGTTATGTGATGGAACTTAGTGCAAAGGGGGGAAAAAGCAAACTTTTTTTTAAATAACTTGGATGCAGAGCAGGTTGGAAGATGTGTCCCAGATTCCAAAGTTTGTTTAAGAACATGTCATGCCTTCACACCATCCCCGAGATTGTGAAAATAATGTCTGCTGTTTAATTTTTGCAGGGAAAAAGTGTCATTTTGGCCAACCGTATTGGCAAGTTTTGAAGACTGTAATAAAGAGAGAGCAAATCAGTTGCTAATGCCAATGGAAGCAGATGGCTGGTTAGAACCACTGGCCTGGCATCTAAATGAAGGGAAGCGTTTGTCAGATATTTGCACTGGTTACTTTATACTCTCGCTGAGGGAGGGGAGGGTGTGTCCAGTCTTTAGAAAGTGTTCTGATTTAATTATAATAGGTCTTGGGTAATATCCCTGAATTTAAATCTTCAATCATTTTTTTTTTAAATGGTTTATGATATACTATGTAATCTGGATTATCTGGCAGCTACTAAATGGGTCTGTATTTGGAAAAGCGTATGTTTTATGCCATACTGCAGTATTAGGATAGGTTCTCAACTATCTTGATTTGGAAGTAAACATTTATGCTACAAACCTAGCACTCAGTTATTGGGATTAGAAGCTGTGCTTGTATTCTCCAAGGGCATTGTGTACAAAGAAATCTTAATTTCCTAATTTTTACAAAAAAAGATCACATTGAGAATTATATGATCTAATTATGCAAACAATAGGACTACTTACTCACATAGGTAATCCTTACTGATGTAAGAGTTAGCAGGATTGGACCTATAACGTCTCAAATTGGAAGTACAAAACTTTATCAAGTTATCTGGACTAGATTTTTAAAGTAATAATTCTGTGTTCAAAAAAAAATAAATCTGAAGAATAGGTTACTTTAGTTGCTAATATGGTATGTAAATGACTGGGATTTATTTTTTCACTTCTCTATAGTCCTGTCTACACTACAAATGAATCCATTGCTGACAAGGGTTATCAGGCATGTTTGGTGTTTAACTGAGAGTATAAATGGGCCACTTTTAGCACAGTGACAGAATGCATTACACTCTCAAATAATTCTAGCACATTTTCTGTGCAGACTTTTAGTTGTGTGACTCTGAATAATCCTGACATCCCGTAATGGTGTTGAAAATGGTTCCATCTGTGCACACAATTACGCCTTTGTCCACACTGGTTCGGGGGACTCCCTTCTGAAAACCCTTGTCAGCAACAGATCTCTTGTCTAGTAAAGACTCCGCTTTAAAATTGATGCCTAAAGGGCATGTTCACAGTCTTCAGTCTTTCTTACGGTTTGTTGCACAGGGCACTTCATACTATTATTATTTCTTTCTCTCACTGGACGGTACACCTCTTTCTCTTACCTGTGGTAGGAGACTTCAACTTTAAATAATAAGAGTTGGTGCTGACATCATAACATTTTTGCTTTTCAGACCCGATTTAGTAATTTATTCCAAAGGAATCAAGTGTATTTATTTTCTCTTCATTAAAATCCACTTCTTCTATCTAGTTTTAAACAATTGCTGGAGAGGATTAAGTGGAAAAAAACTCTTTTGGAAACAGGGCTTTGGAGCTCCAGCTCCAGGCAAAAACCTGCAGCTCCACTGCACCGGTGCTGCTCCATGCACCAGCTCCACGCACCGCTCCAAAGCCCCGTTGGAAAGGAAAATAACTCCTTATTTACATTAAGTGTTTCAACAATACATTCTGTAACTTTCCTTCAAAAACAAAATTAATTAATGAAGACATCGAAAAAGTAACTTATTTACTCTGATGAATCCAGTCTTTTGTACTTTGACATAGTGACACTTACTGAAGATGTGCCCTTCAGTGGAATATATTCCCGCAGAACAAAAAGTTTAAGACTTCACCCGGTTGCAAGAAATTAAATTGGTTTCAGTAATACTTTTAAAGTCTGTATGTCTCTTTGGGCTAAATTAGTATTGTACACATATAATTCAGTGTTTGTAATTGTGATAATTTATTTATAAATATTATAAATGTACTATGTATTGTTAAAAGCTCAAGATAGCTAAGTATCATCTTATTTTATAATTATTTAAGAAAGTGTGTTAAGTTTCACAAGTATTGTTCGTGAAATGCTTTAATTTATTGATGTACAGTTCCTAATTTAAATAGTCAGGGTCTGAGTTGTAGATCCAAAAATCTGCTGCATGACTCTCTTAACCTGGTAAGATTGTACTGATCACCCATTTGTCTAAATATCAATGTTTATGTAAGTCATGGGCATTGTCGCTTCTTTGTTGTTGCGTTGTTTTGTTTTGCTTTTTGAAAAGTTCTCCTTTCAGAGCTTTCATGTGAGGATGAGAATTTTGAGCTTCAGAAGAATGGAAAATTAATTGTCAAATCCCATGTGACAGCTGGCCCATAGAAAATATACAAATGCGAACACACACACACACTGGCTAACTTTTTTGTAGAATACTGAGTTCTTGCTGTGCCTCTGAGTTCCAAGAATATGGAGCTTCCTCTTGCAAAGCGCTTACTTAAACATCTGAGTAGTCCTCTTGATTTCACTGGGACTATTCACATACTTAAATTAAAATCAAGACCAAAGTGCTCAGCACCTTGCAGAATTAAGTCCATAAATTATTGTGGTGAATATAGTTCTATTTGAAATCTTGTTCTAGTCTAACAACAAATTTGAGTAACAAAGTCCTTCTAGTCTGGAATTACCTATGTTTTACCTCAGCTCAAAAATTAATTGTTTTGGAAGGTATGACTTACCTAAGTTGATCTATTTTTTTTTTTTTTTTTTTATGTTCTGGAATATAGAAAAAAACATTTCCCCATATGTTCTGATCAGAATATTTATGCTTGGAAAAACTCTAAAGTGCCTCAAGATAAAAAAATTTCAAACCTGTCTAACTTGTAAATCTGATTGACACTTTAAAAATTCCAAAGTTGGATTTTTAATGACTGCTATTTTGCATGTTGGATGTTCAGTAGAACTGGCAAAGTTTTCAAGATCTGCAAGCCAAATAAATTGCAGTTCAGTGAGTTTAAAAAGTGTTTTAAGGTTGGTTCTGTTAGTCACTGGGGCAGAGAGTCTGCTGAGTTAATAAGCAAAGAGAATTGGTGACCCAGAAGTCATTATTATAAATCCAGGATCATTATCCGCTTCACAAGCCAAATAACTCAAGAGCTGTATTTCTTTAATTAGGAAGTCACAGGTAAAAAACCTACTGCTAATGCAATGTTAAGGTTAAATATCAAGTAACTTTACCCAGGCAATGTTTTATATTGCTTGACTTTCAAGTGCTTGATATTTCAAACTTAATTATTGCACTAAAACATTTTGTTTGCATTTAATTATGAACCTATATTTTAAAAATAGCATTTAACATCCCAGATCCGGAACAGCACATGCGCATGCCTACACACACACACACTTATATAAAATACAGGGTTAAAGGACAAATATATTTTAAAACAAAATAGCTGAAAATTGTTTTTCTGACCTTATGACTGAGTTCTGTATTTCTTTTACAAGGGATGGTGACATCACAAAAATTTAATGCACTATAAGGATTTCATGATTTAGGTGATTAGACGTCCTGTACTGCTGTTTGAAAAACAAAGTGAAATCCTGGCCCCTTTGAAGCTAATGGGAAAGTCCATTATCTTCATTGGGGCCAGGATTTCACCCACATGCCTAACATCTGATCCTAACAAGTAAAAAGTATTTTGGCCTATCCTTAAAGATCCTTGTATTGAAGTTAGTGGGAGTTTTGCCACTGATTTTAATAGGAGCAAGATCAGGTCCAAAATATATTCATTTGTAATTTTTTTATGTCTGTGTTAAATTAATGATATGGAATCAAGCTTTTATTAAATAACATTTCAGCTGACTTCTAAGGGAATTCCTCATTTAAAAAAAAATGTCTGCCATTTATACTTGTTACTATTATGGTGTTATAGAAAACGTCCACAGGACTCTTCCCTGGAAGACAAGAGCAAGATGGCTCACCTCAGTTGACCTAAACAATTTTCTAAATGTCAGTTGATGTGGGCTGCAAGTCACTGTTTATTTGAAGTATTATATTAATATTACACTTGTGTTCTTTGCAGGGCTATAGTAAAACTATGGTATTTGACAGAACATTAAAAGCATTTTAACTTTTTTTTTGTTATTCACTAGATGACTTCTTTAATAGTTTTCAAATTGTTCATCTAGAATTGTCTATCATCCATATTAGAAGCTGCATGCTTTAAATTAGGTCCTTCATAAAATCCTATTACCATGATAGTGTTTCAAGTGAAAGACTGAAAGATTTTGGTGCACCGATTGAATTCCTCTTGAAGCGGTCGCTCTGATGTAAATTCAAATAGAAAAACAGAGAAATTTTGCTTTCCGTCGAGTGATTTTTAAAATGGCATGCAGAATGGTTAGTGATCTTGTTTCATGTGTAAAAGTGAACTAGCTGAGTCGTCTTATATTAAAAATTTAACAACTCAATTAAAAATAGTTTTGCTATTTTAAAAAAATATTGCCCAGTAAGGCCTGCAACTATTTTAGGTAAATAGGTAACTGACTTCTAAATACTCTTCTTGGAGCTGTCAGAAACAGCTACCAGGAAAACAAATACCTGTGCTTTTAAGCATTTGATTTCCCTGCTGTCTAATCCTGTCTGTATAAAGAATGCAGAAGTTCGGCTTTAAAATGTGCTAATTGTGGCAGATATTTCCTTTTATATACTTTACATCAATTTATTTTGGCCTTTGAACTACTGGAGGAACTACTTCATGCCACAACTGCATTGAATTTTTCCTGGCATTAAGGTTATTATTTTTGTAACTTGGATTAAGAAAAACATTGGAAGGGGGTTATGCTTTGCACTTCCACGCATTTTCGATCAACTCCAGAATCATAGTTGAAGTAGAATTTAATGTTGCTGGATACTTGACGTAAGCTGTCGATAGAGCATGTATAGAAATGGTCATTTAGGACATGCTATGCAGAGTATTCCTGCAGATGTTGCTTTGTATACCTCTGTGAAATATCTTTAAACTATTTCATTCCTGGTATGCTACTTTGCTAGTTAATTCTTATCTTCTAATACAGACCACCCTCCGTTTTTATCCAATATCTAGTCAGCTGTGGGAGTGCATTAGTTTATTTACTGGACATTCTTGAAGCTGAAAGTTGCCGGTTATAAAGTGCGCCTTTAGAAACAATAAAATAGTTGAGGTTTTGTGCCCAGTATAGTCTAAACAATTGACTGAAGTTGCCCGTTTTCAGCTACAAAGCATTGCCAGTTAGAGGTCTCAGTTGTCTCTTCTTTCAGCCTTTATATAGAGAAGAATGGTAAGAAACTAAAAGTACTCATAAGCATCTTGTATAGTACATGTTATAGCTATCCATCTCCTTAGTTTTATGCCTTTATTGGCCAATAAATGTCTGTGTGCTAGAACTTTTATTAAAATGACTGTTGCTGTAGTGGTCACTTCTTGTATAGTATGGGAAACAAAAGTCAACTTCACTATGACCTGTGGTTATATTTAATTTTTTTTCTATACCATTGTGTAGTAGAGGTATAGGCAGTTGGCTCAATCATGCAGTCCTTTCATGTGCAACATTTCCATTGATTTCCATTTCCGTAAATTATGTAATGTTAGCAGCGTGCCCAGAATCCCAAATCAGCATCCAGGCTCCATTTATTAAACACAATGCAAACAAGTCCAAAACATATCTCAGTGCTTACATCAACCTTCTCCCTAGGTTGTCTTTTTTTTTCTGCTTTAGCACTGCAAGATCAGGTCCAATGATATGGATACATTTATACAATAAATAATGTACATAATTTACAGAAACAACAAAGAGTCTGGTGGCACCTTAAAGACTAACAGATTTATTTGGGCATAAGCTTTCGTGAGTAAAAACCTCACTTCTTCGGATGCATAGAGTGAAAGCTTTCACTCTATGCATCCGAAGAAGTGAGGTTTTTACTCACGAAAGCTTATGCCCAAATAAATCTGTTAGTCTTTAAGGTGCCACCAGACTCTTTGTTGTTTTTGTAGATACAGACTAACACGGCTACCCCCTGATACTTGATAATTTACAGAAAATACTAAAAAATAGTGTTTGGGTAAATGCTGCACATATTTACCTTCATTTTTAATTGTTAGCAGCTATGAAAGGGCTTGATCCCAGTACAATGAAGTCAGTAGAACGACTCCCATTAATTTAATGGGCTTGGGGTCCTATCCTAACTGAGAACTTCTCCAAACCCATTAAACAAACATTCCATGTCTAATCTGATACACGAATCCTATAGACAGTGGTTTTAAAAATTCTGGCAAAACATAAGACACTTCACTTTAATATCTGCAGGTGATTTTCAGATGTCAGTGGAATAATTTGGTCAACTGAAAGCACATGTTCAAAACATCTTTCCTGTTTGCTGAGTTCTGCTCTTATTGAAAAGTGACTATATTCTTACCCATCTTCTCTCTTACTGCTAAATCGGTATTAAAAGAAACAGATCAGAAAACTAGCACTGTCGAAGTCTTGTCTTTATTAGAATAATCCTATGTGTTTAACATTTTTGCAAGTGAATTAGTTACAGGTCCAAGATGAGTTTGAGTTATAACCGGTTATTACTCCCAACTATATACAAATTTTATATTTTGGTTGTGAAAGGTTACCAGTTTTCATTGGCAGCTCTGTGAATACCCATTAGTTTTTCCTTGACAGGAAAGAGCATTAATAAATTCTACCTGGAGTACCAATACTTAATGTCTCCTTTTTAATATTTTAATCTTCCTATAAAAACAATGCAGTTATCCCTTGTATACAGCATTTGGAAAGGTTTAGCAAATGTAAGGCATCACTAGCCATATTGGTTGATTTCTGATGTGCTATAAAAAGAACAGCTCTGACCTAACTATGAATAGCTCTGACCTAATTAGAAAAGATGACTTAGATGCTCAGCACAGTATGACATCTGTATTAAGTATATTACTGCATTTGCTGATGGACAATCATGGGGAAGTAGTGACAGTGCTTCTGAAATGCATACATTAATCATTTATAACTACTTCTGTGTTTGGGATCAGACAAACCTGTGTTACCACTTTAATGACAGCCAAAGCTAAAGTTAAGATTGCAGTGTGATGTTCCTTATAACCCACTGCTTTCATTCATGCCTTATTTCAGTATCTAGTTTCAGCCCTTTTTTATGTAAGTTAAGAAATCAATCACTCTAAAATGACAATATCCTATGTGGCTAGATTTCAAGAAAAATGATTATGTAAGTTTTTAAAAAACAACAAAATTGTGTGATGACAGAATGTGAGCCAATCAACCTTGCTATACAGACTTTAACGTTCATTATGTAACTTGTGTGCTTAAGGCTTTGAGCCAGAAAAGCATTTAAGCATGTTTAAATTTAGACACATAAGTAGTCCCTTTGACTTCATTGAGATTACTCAGGTGCTTAAGTGCTTTGCTAGATCAGGGTCTATATTTGCAGATTTAATATTATATTAATGTAGGATTTTACTTTTTGTTTAATGAATATCTGCAAAAGCAAATTTAGACTGGAATAGAGGTTTCACTGGCCATCTGGCTCCCGATCCCAAGGAATAGGGGCACTAGGTCAACAGAGGCTTCTCCAGACCTGAGGATGAAGTAGTTCTGTAGCTTGGGAAGGAGGATTCTTTGAATAATGTGTTGTGAAGTTCTTTAAGAATTTAAAGGTTGCTACCTGCCCAGTTTTCTGGGGTGGTCTTAAACTGAAGACTAGTTTAAATACTAGTAACACTATTGTCACACCTGCTTGTATGTAGCACGCGAGCTACATTCAGTGCAGTGGAAAGCAGATAAGACTTTCAACACTCAAGTTGTTGTATTTTGTTGTTGTTTTTTTCTTAAACACCAGGGGAAGCGGAAGCAGACTTTGCTAAAAGACACCTACCATAACTTCTTTTGAGCATGTTTGGCTTGTTCATTTGTCATGTTTATTTGGAGCCTTGAGCAGATATAGAACCATAGACATGTGGGGTTGGAAGGGACCTCAGTAGGTCACCTAGTCCGGTCCCCTGTGTTGAGGCAGGACTAACTGTCATCTAGACCATTGCTGACAGGTGTGTGTTTGTCTAACCTGTTCTTAAAAACATCCAATATGGGAGATTGCACAACCTTCCTAGGTAACTTGTTCCAGTGCTTAATTACCCTGACAGTTAGCAGTTAGTTTTCCTAATGTCTAACCTAAATCTCCCTTGCTGCAATTTAAGCTCGTTACTTCTTGTCCTGACCTCAGTGGTTAAGAGGAACAATTTATCACCCTCCTTTATAACAATAGCAATCTTCAAGTATGTAAAAAATTATGTCCCCACTCAGTCTTCTCTTATCCAGACTAAACAAACCCACTTTTTCCCATCTTTCCTCATAGGTCATGTTTTCTGATCTTTAATCATTTTTGTTGCTCTCCTCTGGACTTTCTTCAATTTGTCCTTATTCCTGAAGTGTGGTGCCCAGAACTGGATACAGTACTCCAGCTGAGGTCTTGTGACTTGCTTACAACACTCCTGCTAATACATCCCAGAATGTTCACTTTTTTTGCAACAGTATTATATTGTTGACTCATATTTAGTTTGTGATCCACTATAACCCGCAGATCCTTTTCTTCAGTGCTCCTTCCCAGGCAGCCATTTACCATTTTCTATTTGTGCAATTGATTATTCCTTATTGAATTTAATCCTGTCTATTTCAGACCATTTCTCCGGGTTGTCAAGATTGTTTTGAATTTTAAGCTTGTCCTCCAAAGTGCTTGCAACCCCTCTCAGCTTTGTATCATCCACAAACTTTGTAAGCGTGCTCTCTATAAGTGTCTCCATGCCAGTATCCAAATCATTTATGAATATATTGATATCTTGCCATTTCAAATAGAACTCCCAAAGTAAAGTTGGATGTGGACCATATTCATTGTGACCACAAAACTTGCTCCACTTGTGATGTGGAGAAGTATTGACACTCATCCTGGAAAGGGGAAAGGTTGACCCACACTTTGCACTACATATGGCTGTACTGATATTTTTGCAGAACTAGCTTCAGAAATACGTAGATCGCAGCTGGCTTTCCCTATTGTCATATAATTGTGAATGATAGAATTACAGCTGTTGATTTCCCCCTCAATAAACAGTCAGTAAACTTGTCTGGCTGTATAGTCTTCACTTGCCCCTAACTACTTTCATGAGTGGAGGGCAGAGGTGGATGTGGGGAGAGAGGCTCCTGAATGGTTTGGTGGGTAGGGTAGCTGCTTCAGCATTGTCACCCTAGTCCTGAACCCCTGTAGGGGAACCAAGATCCTCCTTTGTGATGTGAAACCATCCCACCAAGGGGGTTTGGGAAATAGTGGCCGCAGGGAAACCATGGTCCATGCTGCTATCGGCTTAGAAGCAGCACAGAGGTGGGTCTGTTGCGGGATCTGCAGATTTCAGGGGTCAAACTCCCTTGCTCTGCAGTGAGGAAACCTTCCCCATGACTACAACTGGGTGGAATTTAAGTTCAAATTCCAGAGGTTCAAGCCCACTATTCAGGAATCACCTGTATAAAGCCCAGTCCAACTGAGTGCACAACCACATACTTAAATTTAATGAAATCATCCTTGTCGGTCAATGAGACTCCTCAGGTGCTTAACTTTAAGCATCAGCTTAAATCTTGTGCTGGACTAAGACAATTTGGCCCATTGATATTACTGTGGAGGTGTAAAACATTAAATTACACCCTCTCCCCAGCATATTTTAAACAAAATGACAATAAGTCACAATTACACTATTGTCAGCTCCATTTATTTATTTTAACTTAGCAAATCTACATGTTTGTTCTCATATCCTTGTCGTTCAACTACTCCATCAATTGACTTACCAGTCAGTTAAATTCTCAGGGCTGGCTAGCAATTTTTTTATGCTCTAAATTCTGATGTCAGAAATGTCAGTCTGTCCAGATGTATATTTATCTTAAAATAATCTAATTAACAAGGAAAAGAGGGGTATTAGTAATGCCCTAAGGCATGTTAACACTGTTGTTGTACATCCTGACTTATACCAATCGTGTTTCAGTGGTGAACTTCATTAAAGTGCCATTGTAGATGTGCAATCACATGGGGCTGAGATTAGCATCTGGCCCTCTGCATTTATCCTGTAATTTGTAGTATATTAATATAATACCTTTGGGGTCTGATCCTCTACCATTAAAGTCAATGGGAGGTCTGCCATTGCCTTTAATGGGAATTCCAGATGCTAAGGAACTCTGAAAATCAGGGTATAACTAACTTGTCACAATTGAAATGCAATTATTTATTTATTTTATTTTGGTCTGGCAGGCTTGCCAGTTTTTACCTCATATTCACACTTTTATTTATCCTTCTCCGACTAGAAAAAATGTTCAGGGGAAAGAAATCCATTAAACATTCAACGCTGCATTACGTCAAGGAAAATATCTGGCACCAAAATGAACTGTGAAGTGGGACTGCAGTTTTGGGATCCTGATAACACAAAGTCAAGCCATGTGCTTAATGATCTTGGTTTGTCTTTAATCTCTCAAATGTGGCAGCTCGTTGTAGAGAATGGTTGAAAGCGATCGTGCCAGTGAATAATTAATGGCAAACGTGTATGATAATTCCTCTGTGAAATGCCCATTTCCAGTAGAATAGGCTGCCCACTTGTAAGAAGTTTCTACTTCAGATCTCTTGAATGTCATCATGACCATACAGAACCCCACAATATGTGTGCTAGGCATGTAAAAGGAACCAAAAAAGCCTGCACCAATTGAAGGTGGCCTTGCATTATGTGATCATAACTATGACCCCAATCCTGCAATCAAGTTGGATCTCTTGCCCCAAAGTGGAGCCCCATTGGCTCGACTGAGACTCTGAGAACCAGGGTTCATGCATGGAGAGCCAGTTGCTGGATCAGAGCTTCATATAAACCAACGCTCTGTCTGTTGTGTTCATGAACTGAAATAGCTTAAATGTATTTTATTGCTCTTAAGCACATGCTACAAAACCCATCTCTTTTCTCCAGCTTTTAGAGACAGAGGACAACTTTCTAAGTTGATTGTGGTGGCAGACGGGGAGACTTTTCGGTTTGTATTGCATGGCTTTGCTGGTTAACTGTTGGATGGGAATGCTGGAGTTGTAATAAGGGAGCTATTTGAATATTTGTACTAATTATGCCGTGGGCGCCTACAACAAGCTATTGAATTTTCAACTGATAACATAAATCTGTATGTTTTGCCTAATAGCTGCACTTGATGCTGAGGGCATCTAGTAAAAGGCCATCACTAAACCTGCTTTCACTGCATTTATGTGCATTTGCTTTAGGGGGGGACTTGCCTGCAGCCTGAATTGAGCCCTGTATTTGTGACTAGGCAAAGAGGTGTTTGTTTGCATTTGTCCTTATAAGTGTTGGATGAATTGTTAATGCGAGTGTGTGAAAATTAATTAGGGCTGGGCTTTTCAAAGGCATCTATCGCAGTGTTTCGCAATCTTTTTGATACCAGGGACCGGCTTGCTGCCTTCCTAAACTGTGTCAGGGAGATCTCAGGGACCAGGACCGGTCCATGGACCATTCATTGAGAAATACTCATCTATGGGAACTGGACACTTGGTTCCTATAGATGTTCAGTGGGAATTGTGTGCCTAATTCCTTCCAGCCCTTTTGGAAACTATCACTTTGTTCTGTGGCTACTGTAGTGCACTGCTGACCATGTGGTCAGACCAATGTATCAGGTCTGGCCCAAGGGCTAAATGTTTGGCACTCTATCTCTACAGCCATGCCTTGTTCTCTGTCCACAACAAATCACAGACAAGCAAGAGTTGTTCTGTACTGCGATTGGCGCATAACCCCACAGGGAATGCTGCAAAGCCAGGAAGAAAGTAAACTTCCATGAAAAGTTCTGCTCAACAACAGCTATAAGTGATGGAAGATCACTGCTAATGTTGTGTCAAGCAGCCTGAACAATAAAATAAAATGTGGCGGGGAGGGGATGTATGCTTTTATGCATCTTGCTGTTGCATTGCACAGGAAAGTGCTTATGGGAAGATGTATCCTGTGGTGCACTCTCTCTTTATGGCATACAACGTCTCCACAGTGTGGCAGTTGGCAATATATATGCTAGCTTTAGAGCCATAAAACAAGTGATGTGCACTTAGGTAATGATTTCCCTTCATGTCTTTGGAGCAATTGATTGTAGGGCTGTACTGTAGTTAAAAAGACCTTGCATTCAAAATACATTTCATAATAAGAGGAAAGATTATTCTTTGGTGAATGAAAGCCGTAGCAGATGTTGGGGCGTTGCTGGTTGGCTTTCAGTTAGAGGAGAAATTAGTGACGGGGAGTCTGGGTATATTCTTAATTCAATTTGTTTATTTACATTATACAAACCAGTCCTGGAATGGAGATGGTCAAACAGCATGGACAGGTTTCAGAGTAGCAGCCGTGTTAGTCTGTATCCGCAAAAAGAACAGGAGGACTTGTGGCACCTTAGAGACTAACAAATTTATTAGAGCATAAGCTTTCGTGGACTACAGCCCACTTCTTCGGATGCATATAGAGTGGAATAAATATTGAGGAGATATATATACACACATACAGAGAGCATATCTCCTCAATATTTATTCCACTCTATATGCATCCGAAGAAGTGGGCTGTAGTCCACGAAAGCTTATGCTCTAATAAATTTGTTAGTCTCGAAACAGCATGGAGGTCATCTCCTTTTATAAGAATCTGTTAAAATATTAATCCCTGGTTCCCAGGGAGCAACTCTATATCTGTATATAAATTAACCTGTTTAATAATATCAAGTAGCAATGCTACATAGTCAGCTAGTCACAAAGGAACGTTGTGGGTTATAGGATGTTTGGTAGAATCAAGCTATCCTGCCAGAGAGGAAGGTTAGAACACAGGTGTAAATGGCTCCTAGCTCCTATTCTTGATTATGCATGTGCCTTGCTCTGTGGCCTTGAGAAAATCAGTTATGTTTCCATTTTCAATTTTGGGGGCTCATTTTTTTTTTTGAGTGCCCAGTTTGAGACCCCCTGGCTCTGGCATTCCGTGGTGCTGCTGACCCCAATTTAAGTCAATAGGAGCTGTGGATGTTCAGAATCTCTGCAAATCAGGCCCAAAGTCTAAATTTGGCCACTCAAAATTAATAGACGCTCTACAAAAATTAGGCTGTACCTTTCTGTGTTTGTTTCTTTCTTTGTAAAATGGGTATCCTAAAACTTATCGCCGAGGTGTGGTGTTGAGCTTAATTTATATTTGTAAAGCACTTTGCAATTAGCAGATTATGAACGCAATCGATTCTTTCACTAGCACGAAGTCAAAGCATCTCTCATTTGTTGGTTATGAATCCAGTGGAGAATTTAAACTTTAATAACACATTTAACCTGATTGCTCACCCATTCTCATTAACACCCTTAGATTATGTTATGCAGAGTGAGAAACGAAGAAAAATAAATCAAGAAATCCATTATTATTTTTATCCAGGGCAGCAGTTATGTGCTGGAAAACTCTCCAGTTATTCATTTCAGTTGGTTACTTTTGTGTAGCTTACCATGTTGCAAGTTCAAAGACATAAAAGAGCAGAATGTTAGTAATAGTTTGTCCAAGGATCATAAGTATTTGCATATTACATGGCTTGGAAAAATGATTTTGAACCTAAAATGCTACATGTTCAGACTCTAATGCACTTTGAAATTATAGATAGGGCTCCTGACTGCAGCAGAAGAATTGACCCAAACTCACCTAAAATTATCAGGGGGTAGCCATGTTAGTCTGTATCCACAAAAACAACCAGAAGTCCGGTGGCACCTTTAAAGACTAACAGATTTATTTGGGCATAAGCTTTCATGGGTAAAAAACATCACTTCTTCAGAGATGCATGGCTAAAATTGGAAGCAAACCTGTACTGAATCTGTTTTTGAAGTCCGCAAAAGCCCAGTGAATTTTCTCCGTGTTATTTTTCATGTGGAAGCCTGGAGTCTTTGTTTAAGGACCCTTTCTAATTCCTGTTAAAGACAATGGGCATGGTCCCTTTGACTTAAATGGGAGTTGGATCAGGGGTTTGCTTGTTCTGACCAGGAATAGAAGTAGAAGTGTCTTGAAGACAGGCTGGTTTTGCAAAAGTTGCATTTCAATATGCAGGCCCAAGAGGTTTGCATAGTCCAGACTGATACTCAGATTTTGGAGGTTCATCCAATTCAATCCTCAGAACTTTTTGTTGTTCACACAATAAAATCTTGCCTCAAATGAAGGGAAGGAATTCCTATTACATTAAAAACCCAAACAAAACACATTTCCCTTCTCAACTGACCTTCACCGCTCAATGCAGGCATCAGCCTTTACTTCCATTATTCAGCTTCACCCTGGAAGTGATGTAGGTTCATTGGGCTGAATTTATGTCTCTGCCCCAGATTCCTTTTGTGATCTCAGGTAAGACATTTAATCTTTCTGTATCTCTGAGCCCCTTCTGTGCAATGGAGATGACAGTACTGTCCATTCACCCACACGTTGTCTGTCTTGCCTTGCTAGATTGTAAACTCTTCAGGACCGGGAGTGTGTCTTACTGTCCATGCGTATCGCACCATCGGATCCTCTAGGTATTGCAATAATACAACCAATTATACTCTCTTCTAGTAATTTTGCCCTAGATTTGCTTCATGGTCTCACGGTTGCCATGTGACCTCAGTGGCATGAGGTATTAATGCTCTTCAGAAGGGCCATATACAAACAAATAGGATTTCCTGGGTTAGTTTTCATTTCTAAGGGCAAATGGAATTAGCAGGATTCATTAATTTAACATATTTACACTGCCTGCACCTCTTCTTCTGGCAGAGAGCCTTGCTAATCATTTTCCCGCAGCCAATGTTGACTGTGACCGCGGTTTAAAATTCCACTAGGAAATGTTTAGCTGTCGACATCATTTACAGAGGGATTATTGCCTGAAATGAAAGCAAATACTAATAAAAGCAAAGCACCAACGTTAAATTGAAAAGATGAAATCAATCTCAAAACTTGTATTCATGGGCACAAAAATGAACACTGAGCAGGTGACCGGCTCCCTGGGGAGAGTTCCCCAGCAATTGTTTCTGTGTCTCATTTGCTAGGCAGGCAGCCAAGAGTGAGGGACAGATTTTTAAAGGTATTTAGACTCCTAAGGATGTAGATAAGTGCCTGGTGGGATTTTCAAAAGCGCTTAGGAGCCCAATGGGAGTTAGGTGCCTAGGCGCTTTTGAAAATCCTACTCGGTGCCTAGATAGCTTTAAAAATCTGGCCATAAGTGACTCAGGAGACTGGCATGAGATTTTTGTGAGGCCTTCAGTGCTCAAATCCAGCCCAGGTCAATGGAGTAGAATTCCAGGTGCGTGTGTTGGTCACAGAGTAACCTGGATAGCTGGCGCACTAGAAAGGGGCTGTAAAGGTGAGTCCTGCTCCCTCTCCTCTGCTAAAATCACAGTCTTGGTGAGTTGCCCCTCCTCTTCCTGGTCTGGATTACAGCAGTGCTCTGCCATAGCTTTTCTAGCTACATAGGGGGAGGGATAGCTCAGTGGTTTGAGCATTGGTCTGCTACACCCAGGGTTGTGAGTTCAATCCTTGAGGGGGCCATTTAGGGATCTGGGGCAAAAATCTGTCTGGGGATTGGTCCTGCTTTGAGCAGAGGGTTAGACTAGATGACCTCCTGAGGTCCCTTCCAACCCTGATATTCTATATCAATCTAACCCACTGCCAATAACATTTCTAAAGCCCCTACCACCATTGTGTCCAAGCTCCAGCTATGGCATACAAAACAGAGCTGAATCCTCGTTCCTTGCCCTAGCTCACTGTGAGATGTACATTCACATCTATATCCCTTTTCACCCAAATGGGGATCAGCGCCTGATTTTGGTGCCTTGACTTATCCATCACTAAGAGTGGGCTAATGATACCCAGGGTATAAAGGGGTGTAAATCGCTGTGAGCTCCTTAGCTGACAGCTAAACACCATAGGGAGGGGCAGGATCAGCAATGCCTAGATTACTTGAGAGCTAGCAAGAAGGCTAATGCATCCTTATCAAGAAGAGGAAACTCGTGTGGCTCTTCTGGGCTGGCTGGTGCTCCGGTACTCAGGGGAGGAGAGGAAACTTGGGTATTGAGGGGAAGAAGAGGGGTTCTACAGCGGGGTGAGTTGTAAACCCAAGATTGCTTTTCCAGTCACTGGAGGGGCAAAGTCCCTGGCAATAAACAATAGCCGGGCTCATGTCCTAGAGCCCTGCTTTGCCATTGCACAGAGATGCAAATGTCACAGACTCCAGAACACTCAGGAGAAGAGCTTCAACCCACCACCGTTTCTGCAACCCATCTTCATTATCCCAGACCTGGCGCGGGAGTGAAAAGAGATGCGCTGCCTTTCACCCCTGCTCAGCATCTGGCTACAGTTTAGAGGCTTCAGCTTTCCCCCTCTCTCCTCGAGGGCTCCATGCAACCTTATGGTTGCTAGGGTTAGAGTAAGGGTGGCGGGAATGAGCTTTTGCAGTCACACGCTCACATCTTCATAGTTTTAATCTCAATGGTTCCTGAGGAAACTGAGAGCAAATGGCTTGGATTGTGTATGGCTTTTGCATAGTTTGGGAGGCACTGTGAATTATGCATGAGTTATGTTTTATGTCGGCCCTGACTATGTTACATCTTTAATTTATTGTCTCTTTGGGACACAGCGTGTCTTCATTGCTGGATTGGCTCTGGTGTCTATGGACTTGGATGACTGAGTTTAAATCACTTCAGAAATTATTCCAAGCCCATGCAATCAAATAGAAATAAGCAGTCGCAGCCATAAAGCATGGAGCCTGCTATCCTTCTGGCATACATGAATGCAGTTTGATATATCAAAGTAAAAAGGGGTAAGAAGAGGGAAGAATACAGATAATAAAGTAACAACGGCAACAACCAAACTTTCATTCATAACAGGCTAGTCTGGCCACGAACAACTGGAGCATATTTCAATGGGCCACTTATAAGCGAAAGACAATTATTATGTAGTTATTTGTATTAGAGTAACACGTAAAAGCCCCAAACTGAGAATGAGCCCCTTTGTGCTAAGCACTGTCTCTACGCATAGTAAGAGACAGTTTCTGCCCCAAAAAGCTTACAGTCTAAATAGACAAGATGGACAAAGGAAATATTCTTGTGCCCATTTTATGGATGAGAAACTGAAGCACAGTGTCACATAAACACCACCCTACGCCGGAAACCTACTGACCGCTATACGTACCTACATGCCTCCAGCTTCCATCCAAGACACATCACACGATCCATTGTCTACAGCCAAGCCCTAAGATACAACCGAATTTGCTCCAACCCCTCAGACAGAGACAAACACCTACAAGATCTTTATCAAGCATTCGTAAAACTACAATACCCACCTGGAGAAGTGAGGAAACAGATTGACAGAGCAAGACGGGTACCCAGAAATCACCTACTACAGGACAGGCCCAACAAGGACAATAACAGAACACCACTGGCCATCACATACAGCCCCCAGCTAAAACCTCTCCAGCGCATTATCCACGATCTACAACCTATCCTGGAAAATGATCCCTCACTCTCACAGACCTTGGGAGGCAGGCCAGTCCTCGCTTACAGACAACCCCCCAACCTGAAGCAAATACTCACCAGCAACTACACACCACACCACAGAAACACCAACCCAGGAACCTATCCCTGTAGCAAACCTCGTTGCCTACTCTGTCCCCATATCTACTCTGGCAACAGCATCATAGGACCCAACCACATCAGCCACACCATCAGGGGCTCATTCACCTGCACATCCACTAATGTCATATATGCCATCATGTGCCAGCAATGCCCCTCTGCCATGTACATTGGCCAAACCGGACAGTCCCTCCGCAAAAGAATAAATGGACACAAATCGGACATCAGGAATGGTAACATACACAAGCCAGTAAGTGAACACTTCAATCTCCCTGGTCATTCTATTACAGATTTAAAAGTCACTGTCATTGAACAAAAAAACTTCAGAAACAGACTTCAAAGAGAAACAGCAGAACTAAAATTCATTTGCAAATTCAACACCATTAATCTGGGTTTGAATAGGGATTGGGAGTGGCTGGCTCACTACAGAAGCAGCTTTTCCTCTCCTGGAATTGACACCTCCTCATCCATTATTGGGAGTGGACTACATCCACCCTGATTGAATTGGCCCTGTCAACACTGGTTCTCCACTTGTGAAGTAACTCCCTGCTCTCCATGTGTCAGTATATAATGCCTGCATCTGTAGCTTTCACTCTATGCATCTGAAGAAGTGAGGTTTTTACTCACGAAAGCTTATGCCCAAATAAATCTGTTAGTCTTTAAGGTGCGACCAGACTCCTTGTTGTTTTTGTAGATACAGACTAACACGGCTACCCCCTGATACTTAAAGCACAGAGAGGTACCTGTGGCAGAGCCAGCAGATGAACCCACTCTCTGGGGTCCCAGTCTAAACCGTCCTTTCAACAAAATTAAAAGCAAGACTCACATTATCTGAAAGAGAGACTGATTTTAAGACACCAGCAATATAACAAATCACAATTTAAAATAAGTCCTTTACCTCTCTTACTATTAATGGCAAGAATTTTTAACCCCAGCGTTTTTGCTATTTGTTTAATTTTTGCATTTCCCCATTTGCGACTAGTCTGTTCAGTTTCATTTTTGTTTATAGTGAATTTCACTTTCCAATTCTCATGCAAAACCTCAGCTATAATGTGTTATGCTTTCACACGATTGTAGGAGGACATGTGAATAGAAAGGTCTTTTAATTGGACTTCTAAACAAATCACAGAACACCAATGTTCATGTTTGATTTGTAAACACACCCGCACATCTTCTTTGTATTTGCTAATAGATCCAGTTAAGCCAGAAGCTAGCCTATACTTAAGGCAATACATTTTCAAAAGTGGCTGGTGATTTTAGGGGCTCCAACTCAGACACCTGATAGGGGGTCTCATTTTCAGAAAGTGTTGAGCACTTGTCCTCTGAGTATCAGGTCCCTTTAAGGTGTCTCAATTTAAGTACAAATCACTAGTCAAATTTAAAAATGTGGGGTTTGCAATCTAGCTGTTGTACTACTATACGAGCCCTATCATCCTGTTATCTGAGCACCTGTCACTGCTCTGGGTGCGTGCGCGCTCTCTCTCCTGGAGAGAAGAGCAAGCATAGTCTTCCATGGTTCTTCATTGTCTGCATAGCCTAGAATTCCCTTGGTAGACAAATGTTGTTGATTAAATCTGCCTTGAAACCAAACCCAGCCTTCACTTATAGGAGGTGGGGGAAATGGTTATACAAATTGGGAACTTGCTTTGCAAGTTTGCATAATAGTAAAAGGTCTGAGGAGCTCTCCAAATTGCCAACTCCTATGTCCAAGCCCTGGTGATTCTTAAGAGTATGTCTATACTGCAGTTAAAAACCTGCCGCTGGCCTGTGCCAGCTGACTTGGGCGTGCAGGGCTCAGGATAAGGGGCCATTTAATTGCAGTGTGGACAGTCGGACTCAGGCTGGAGCCAAAGCTCTAGGCCCCTGTGTGGTGGGAGAGAATGTCTACATCACAATTAAACAGCCCCTTAGCCTAGCTAGCATAGGCCAGCCATGGGGGTCTAATTGCAGGTTCTCTGGCTGGAGTTTTCTTGCCCTGATGCGCTCTTGCATACAAAGTGTGCACAAAGCCAGAAACCACAAAGGATGTGGTCTGCCAAAAGCATGCTGGGAAATGTCCTCCCAGTCATCTTTTGGCTGCCTATGAATTCCCATTTACTACAGTCTCAAGGTAAGCACTCTATTTGATTTAATAATTCAGCACAAGATTAAATTTTAATTCCTTCGCCGGCAGCGGCCTTGAGTCATAGAAGTTTTATTTTGTTTCTTTTCAAAATTATTATTGGCTTAATTAAACATACATCAGGGACCCTTTATAGCAAAGGGAATTGGAACATCTGGTGTATATCAAAGTGTTTTGATTAATCAAATGATCCTAAATGATCATGGAATTAGTGTGCAACTAAGAGAAAACAGAAAACATGGCACTAGTGAAATCTCATTGGCTTTGGCAAAGGGAGGGCCAGATCCAGCCTGTTTGTCCGGAAGTGCTTCTGCGATGAGGAGACTGGAGTTGCCTCCTTGTAGAATAAGCCTGGGCCTTTGAACCCAACCATCTGTCCCAGGTTCTACAGGAAAATCCCACATGTCTCAGGACGCCTGCAGAAGACTGGAGTGTTGACACAAAGGGCTGGTCATTCTGCATTGCTACCAGGGACCCTCCATCTCCTCTGGGAGAGTGGTTCTAGATATCCTTAAGCAAGCCCAGGGGGCTAACTCACTGGCCCCTGCACCAAAGAACACTTTCCAGCTACAGGATTCCAGTCACCTTTTCTTCAGGGCTTCCCTGTTATTTCTTCAAAATAACACAAGCTAAACACCTCAGTCGAGTTCCTTCTTCCCCTTGGGTTTGTAGGGACCTATCTGCATCCTACAGGATTACACTCCCCAGGGCACCTGCTTGGAAGACCCAGCAATCTCCCGTCTCTTCCTGGATAACACTCTGCAGGTCGTTTGCCTAGAAGTCAAGTGTAAACCAAGTTTGCTTGCCGGCCTCTGCTGGTTTTTATGAGGACCTGGTAATCTTCAAGCTATCACATGATCCCTGACCGCACAGCCTCTGCTGGGAGGCAGCTGATCAATTACATATGGGAGCTAAACCCAGTTCCCTTATTGGGCCAGCTACCCTGTGACTTTGTCCCTACCTGCTTTCTCTGGCCTGTGTGAGACTAGCTGAAAGATTTAGACTGACTTTTTTCTTTAAAAAATGCCTTTTTGTTGAAGTAGCATGAACATTTGGTGAAACATTTTGATATCAATGACATTTTTTAAACTTGTAGATGAAAAAAAATGAAACAAAAATGAAACTTTCTCTTTAGTTTTAAATTGAAATTGTCAGTTGGTTTTTGAAAATGAAATGAAATTTTTATTTTCTTTTTCTTTGCCATTAGAAAAACTGAAATTTTCTGTAATGCTCTAAGAATGAAATTGTTTCATTTGAAATTTTTCATGGAAATCAAATTGGATTTTTCAACCGGCTGTATGATATATTTACCTGCAGTATATCATTCAGCCACTAGATGTCACTGTGTGTTTATAGAGTTCCACACAGGGCTTGGTCTCTGGTTAGCAAAGGACAAAGCTGAAACCCAAGCTGGTGGAATCATGGTTGTGGCTAGAATTGTAGTTATGTTTCTTAATAAATGCTGCCTTTTAAGATAGATTCTGGGGTTGCCAGCACAGAGAGGGGAGCCCACAGGAATGAATGGGGACTGAGCCAGTATTATTAGCTCCCAGGTATATTCCTCCATGGAATTGAGGATAGATGACAGGAGCTTGCTCTCATCTCAGCCATGTTCCATCCCCACCTCAATAACCCCCTGCTTAAACCAATGGAGCTTCCAAATATACATAAACATGCTCTTAATGTCTCAAAGTCCAGCATGAAGAATATTTCATGCAGGTCACATGGTGAAGCTGGAAATGAGATCTGTGTGACTGGTCCCCATCTGATGCCCAAGTGCCTGGGCTTTGCACTATTGAAGTAATTGTGGAATCCAGTGACATACCGGGGCTAAAAGTTTACAGGAGACTAGCGAGCTTTGCCCTGTTTGAGAAATGAAACCAGTGCTTGTCAAAGCTTTTGGAGGAGAAAGAGAGAGAGAGAGAGTGTGTGTGGTTAGAGCTGATGGAAAAATTTCCATCAAAGTATTTTTTGACAGGAAATAACGTTTTAAAGGAAATGGACATTTCCATTTCAGTCAAAATTTTCTGGGTTTATGTAAAAAAAAAAAAAAAATCACCTGAAAACAATTGGGCTTTGGGCTGTCAGTTTGTCAGTCAACAAAACCTGCAAAATTTTCAAAGAAAAAAAAATTCCTGACTAGGCGTGTGTGTGGATCTTTTTTGCCTGCTTTGTTTAGTTAATTAGCAAGCGGGAACGTGACTGATGGATTTTTTTAAATTAAAATCAATGTGCTGAGCTACTCCAGGAGTCAATCAAAGGACGCCTCTCTGAGAGAGAGTAAATAATCACTGAGCACTCAAATCAGTTACCTGAAAGAAAAAATCCATTGGCATTGCAATGCTGACATTCGGGAAGGGAGGGAGGGGTTGAATGAAGGATTTTTTTTTTAAAAGCAGGGTGAGGGGAGGGGGTGACGTTACTGTTGTTAGGGCAACGCTTCTATTTATGCTGAGCCTGATTCTGTGTGATCCTCACTAATTCTGAGGAATCTCTTCCCAGGCACTGTGCCTTCGTGATCAATGACACCACTCACATGAGTAAGTACCACTCCCTCTGAGAAAAGCTCACCGAATCAGGCCTTCTCTGCACAAGTACTTACACCTTCACTCGGAGAGTTAGAAGAGATGTGAGATTGTTTAAAACGTGACAAAAGAGGCCCGCATTAATGCCCTGGTGCTAAAGCATACGGTGCCGTGGCACAATGTTCAATCCCCACCCTCGGGTTTGCAGGTCCAGCTCCCACTGAAACCAGCACGTGTTGCACCAACTTATCTGAGGACAGAATTGACTGCAAATATTGACTGCACAGCAGAGAACCTGCTCACATGTAAATGGCTGGTAGGGGTTTCTTTGGTGCTTTTCCTCCAAGTCTTGAGACACCCACGGGTCAGCTAGTAATAATGCTCAGCTTTGGGTGGAATTCCCTTTGGCCACTGCACATTCCCAGGGCTGACAGGAGCATCCTTCACTCTTGCCCAACACAAAGCATTTTTCTTGTGAAATCAGGTTTCCACAAGTCAGTTACCAAGCCTGGGAACCCTGTACTAGATCAGACAATTGGTCCTTTTAATCAGGCCTGCTGACTACCTGATGTGAAAACAAGAATAAGTCCTGGATTGCAAGGAGCCTCATTCCCCTTGACTCTGATAGGTATCAGATCAGGTGCACCCGGCCAATTGTGCAATACGATACATGGGGGAGAAACCCCTTCCTGAACACTGCAGGGATTAGCCTACATCCTGGAAGAATGAGGGTTGGTTACACTTGTCATATCACAGCAGGTTGCACAGTGTCACTGTAAGTGCTTCAGAGACGGACAAAGTCTTCCTCATTATATCTAAATGTGCTGTAAGTGGGCCCTGGTCCTGCCATCTGACCAGCATGCGGGAACTAATGTATTTGCAGAGAATCCAATTAAAGTCTCTGTGGGTTTCTGCCCATGCAGTTCAGATTGTAGAATTGGGGTCACCGCTATTCATAATAATAAGGATGCAAATGTTGTCCAGTGGCTATGCAATTATCTGGCCCTGGTTTAGGTCCAGCCCTGTTATCTGACTTAATGATCTCTGGCAGCCGTGTACATTTACAGATGGATCATAGACTCTGCACAAGCAAATGTGCAACAGCTAAAATATTATGGTTTTCATCCATCTTTTCTTTTTGTTCCCTCTCTCGCTCGCTCTCTTTCTCATTCTTTGCTGTTGATTTTGGTGAGAAATATGGAGAAACTTAGAAAATATTTAGAGTTTTTATGAACATTCAAAAGGCCACAATTATCCCATCTGCCTCCTATTTGCTTATCACTCCAGCCCTGATTTCTGGAAGCCACCACCTAAACACCGCCTCCTAATATGTGGCAGCATATTGTAGCCAAGATGTCACCACAGGCGGGTTAATGAAGCCACAGGCCCCCACCTTGTGGCAGCTCAGTGCGTTTCCCTGCTTCTGTTTGCCACACAAGAGCTGAGGAAGCCGAACTGTTCTGCAGGATCTATTTATTAATTCCAGCATAAAAATCAATAGGGATTGATTCTAGCACAAACCAAGAAACCATTTCCAGAACTGAAAGGACCATATTTAAACAATAGAGGGGAGCTAGGTGGAAGTAAAAACAATAACCCGACCATTTTAAGCACGGGAATTATAATTATTATTATTAGTTTATCATTTATTGACGTGGTTCTTTGGCGTAGTGTTTAAGAGTTCCAGTCGGGGTTGAGACCTCATTGCACTAGGTCCTTTTAAACACTTATTAAAAGACAGTCCCTTCCCTAAGTTGAAAATATTGGCCTGCCGCTGTAGATATCAGATCTAGATTCCAAACTTCCCGAAGTTTGGGGGCGTTGAGAACTGTCATTTTGGTTTGGGTCTGTCTGATCTATCTGGCCCTCCTTTCATCCTGTGACCCCCCAAGACAAAGAACGTCCTTTGCTTCGGGAAACCAGCTAAAAAAATCACCCCATGCTAAACTTCCAGGGCGAAATCCTAGCTCCACTGAAGGCAATGGGAGTTTTGCCATTGACTTCAAGGGGATCAGGATTTCATCCTAAGTGTAGATCAATTTCTTTACCTTCAGTAGTAAGAAGCCCTTACCCGACCGTGAGACTAGGGGAACAACTCGCTCAGCTGTTTGTATCTAGGCCTGGTAGCACAGGAGTAATAACCACTCCACGTAGGCTATAGCGTGTTCTTAATATGAATATGATCCCTCTGCATTTGACTGGAGAGAATTGCAGGGGTAAGACCCTGGCTGGCAGTGGGATATTTTGGCTGCAGTGTGATGCTGATTACAATGAGTTAGTTGGGCAATAACCTCTGTATCCGGCTCTCTTTGTCATTCCTGCCATATTCCCTTCTGCAGGGACAGTTATGGTACCTAACGGGTCTTCCTGCATCTCCCTCTGACCTGCCTTTCCTCTAGGAGCAAGAAGTTCCTTAATCCAATACGCCACCTATCTGATTTGATGGGAACCCCAGCAGCAAAGCTCTGAGGAAAGGAACGATGGGTCTCTCGCCAGCTTTTCTAGCATGTTAGTGGGGAGCCATTGAGGTGGACTCTAACGGGGATGAAGTAAAGACGAGGGTGCCCCAGGCTGCAGTTGTGAGAGGGAAATGAAGTGCAGAGGCTACCAGGGCACGTGTGAGCTGGGGTTGAGGAAAGAGGGGAGGGCCCCTGGAATTCGGCATGAGCCTGGGGAACATCCTGCTCTGGCTTCAGTCTTAACAGCCCATTGTCGCCAGTTTTTTTAGTACGATTCCAGGATATTTAGTTAATTCTGGGATCTCCCCCCCATTCAAAGGCTGCTCCCAAATACTGCATCTGGAAAACATAAGTGTCCTATCCTGGCAGCCATTTGCTGCCTGGCTAACTGCCTGGTCTTTAACAGGGGAGGGCACTGCCCAGAGGTTATAGCAGGGGACTGGGAATCAGGACAATTGGGGGTCCACTGCTGGCTCTGACACCTACCCACCATGTGGCCTCGAGTGAGTCACTCAGGGCCTGATGTTCAGAGGTGCTGAGCACCCACAAATCCAAGTAAAGCCACTGAAAGCCCCTCTCAAAATTAGGCCGTAGCCCCTCCATGCCTCAGTTTCCCCATCAGTAGAATGAGGATGACAATGCCTCGTGCAAGGCTGTGGTGAGGCTTAATTCACAAAAGGAGTTGAAAGCCTTCCATGGAAGGGGCTATGGAAGTGCAAAGCATTATTACATTATTGTTATAAAAACCCAATCTGGCTTCTGAAGCGCTGCACCGAAGGCAGATCCCGAGCCTGGAAGGTTTATGAGGACAAGCAAAGGGGTAAGAAAACAACAACCAAGATCTAATTTCTTAGAAGTAACAGATAGTCCAGGGAGGATATAATTGAAGTCTATAATAGCTGCAGATAAGATCAGCCTGGGTTACTATTTTCAGCTAGTCCCAGACGCTAGGACTGGAGGCACCGAAATAAATTCTAAAACCTGAGACAAATTAAGTGCAGTGGTCAGGAAGCTGAAGGGTCCCAGAGAGCGAGCACAAGAGCAAGAAGTAAATAAATATTGCAACAGGGTGGAACCAGCTACCAGGCAGGCTCCCATCCCGAATGCTGAGGTCACTGGAGAAGACAGAGAGACGCCAGTCTCAGGGGGAATCCGGAACACAGGCAAGGGGTGAAATGACCTCCGTTTTATTCCCAACATGTCTCTTCCGTAAGAAAAGGGACTTTATCCACATAACAATGCATTACAGCCTGAAAAATGAATGCGAGTACTCGTGGCATCTTAGAGACTAACAAATTTATTTGAGCATAAGTTTCGTGGGCTACAGCCCACTTCATCAGGTGCATAGAATGGAACATACAGTAAGAAGATATATATACATACAGAGAACATGAAAAGGTGGAAGTTGCCCTACCAACTCTAGGAGGCTAATTAATTAAGATGAGCTATTAACAGCAGGGAAAAAAAAAACTTTTGTAGTGATAATCAAGATGGCCCACTTCAGACCAGTTGACAAAAAGGTGTGAGGATACTTAACATGGGGAAATAGATTCAATTTGTGTAATGATCCAGCCACTCCCAGTCTCTATTCAAGCCAAAGTTAATGGTATCTAGTTTGCATATTAATTCAAGCTCAGCAGTTTCTCATTGGAGTCAGTTTTTGAAGCTTTTCTGTTGCAAAATTGCCACCTTTAAGTCTGTTACTGAGTGACCAGGGAAATTGAAGTGTTCTCCTCCTGGTTTTTGAATGTTATGATTCCTGATGTCAGATTTGTGTCCATTTATTCTTTTGCATAGAGACTGTTCAGTTTGGCCAATGTACATGGCAGAGGGGCATTGCTGAGTTCTCCTGCAACTGGGAGCTCTGTTTGCTGGTAGGAACAGAGCCTGGTGCACGAGCAAAAGAATCAGAGTATTGTTTAGCCCATATACATCACTTTAAGGCCAGATCCTCAGCTAGTGCAAAGGGGCATTGATGGCAGTGAAGTTGGTTTCAACCAGCTAAGGAGCTGGCCCAAGGCATATATTCCAAATGGACAGTGCTGTGTGAATAGTAGCCCTTGCCGTTTATAATGAGGTAGTGGCCACAATGTGTTACTGTAAGTGTCTTCCAAACATAGAATCATAGAATATCAGGGTTGGAAGGGACCTCAGAAGGTATTCTAGTCCAATCCCCTGCTCAAAGCAGGACCAATCCCCAATGCTCATGGCCAAACAACCAATGAGGATGGGGGGGGGAAGGAAGGGCAAGGATACAACATCCAAACAGAATGAACAGGTTGATGGCAGGTGCCCGCACTGTGAGTTCCAGAGGGTTTTTGGGTGGTGGGGACGAGGTTATTGGCTGTTTCATTGTGTGCTTAAACGTGTGCAATTAACTGGCAAATGCAGTTTTTATGAATGCAGGCAACCAGGGTATTTGCATATGCCAAAGGTCACAGAGGAGTCTCACTTGCTCATTGTGGCCATCGCAGAAAATATGTGGACTAACTGTGCAGTTATGCCTATGGCCTCTGGCTTCTGATAAGTTGTGTATATCTGCAGTAAAGGTTATATACACAAATTGTATATATAGATATAAATAATTTACTGCATATATATATAAATTCTCTCTATCTAGATCTATATATAAAATATTTGTATGGTATATTTACTGTGGGCTTACAGTGGAGAGCAGAAAATCCAAAATACCAGGTGCAAACCTATTCCTCGGAGACATCAGGCTTACATTTGCAGTCCCAAGAAGTTCAGATAATCTAAGTAAGCATAATAAAATTGTGCCCCATATGTACAGACACCACGGTTAGCAACAGAAATCAAACTTGGGAATTTCAGCAGCGGAAACGCAAACCTTTACCATCTGGGCTTAATGAGCACCTCCCATAGGTGAAAGAAAGTAATAATCTGTTATAGTCACTAAGGACAGCCACTAGAGGGTGACATGATCCCAGACACTCATCTACTGTATTACACAAGCCTCTAGATTTCTGGATGCTTTATTGGAGCCAAACTAATCCTCCAACTTTTTTGAGATTCATCCAAGCAGCTGTGCTGGCTTCAGGCCTCATTGGTTTAGATCCTTGCACTCCATTTTGATTTGCCTTATGTTGGCCATTGTTCTATAAATGAATCCAGAGCCCCCAAAGGGCTCCCAAGCCGTCTGCAGAAGACAGACACCACACAGAGAATTGATTGAACACGAAGGAAGCATGATGGGCACTTCTCTACCTGCCTTTTCCCAAATCAAAGCAGCGGTGCGGCATGAAGCATGAAGCTGCCTCCACACACCATTCGTGCTGAAAGCTGAGAAGCGAGCAAAGCCGATGACAAATGAGAGATGGCATAATCAGGGGTGGCGGAACATTTGGGAGGCGTTCCCTCACTTGTCTCACCTCCCATTCCGTTCTGCCCTGTGTGGAGAGCACCCCACCCAATGCATGTGGAGCCCTTCACTCCCTACCCCTGACAGCTTGTTTATTATGTTGCATTTAGCTTTCGAATGTCTTGCAGATGATGTAAAAGATCAAAGACCCTGGCTTTATATTCCTTTCCACCCACTGATTTTCCCTTCCTTCAGTCAACCTTGAGTTTGCATAGACCCAGGGGGTTCCTCTGGGTGCTGGAAATCCATCCAGTAAAACCAGCTAGATAATTAACAGAGCCCCGGCATGGGAGGAGCTGTGGCCAGCAATGAGGAAGGTGTACGCACAGGTGACATGGCTGCAGGTTTACATGGGTTCTTTGGGAAATATTTGGGAGCGTGATTGTTCAAAGCCAAATTAAAATGATGGGCTCAGAGTCTGCTGGGCAGAAGATCTTGTGGTCCTTTTCTGGAGGCATTAGAACTAGTAGTGCTGGGAAAATTCTTCTATGAAAACCTCGGGAACATGGGCACCATTTCATTTTGGGTCGTCGTGCGCCCCCGAAGAGATACCCTCCTTTTACAGCTAGGGGACACAGAGGCGGAGTGACTTGTCCAAGGCCATTCAAGAAGCCTTTGGCAGAGCCTGGAGCTGCCCCTATGTCCGCGGCACCCGAGGCAATGGAGCATCCTTCCTCTCTATGAAATGCTCAAAGACGGTGAGCTCGTAAGACCATTTCTACAAGCAGCTTGGTCCAGCGACTAAGTCATGGGACAGGGCATCACCACACCTCACGTCTATCCCTGGCTCTACCACTGACTCACTGCGTGACTTTGGGCCAAGTCACTTCGTCATTCTGTGCCTCAGTTTGCTGCACAATGTAGCTAGTTCTGCTTTCCCACCCTCATTTTGCATCCAGAACAATCACGTACAGTCTGCAGTAATGGGTGTAATCCAGGGCGGCTTTGGCAGAGGTAGGATTTGAACCCAGCCCCCCTGAGTCCAGTCTAGACCAGCCTGTCTTGCTCGATGGAAGCCGGTTAGCCTCAGGGGGAGAGCACCAGAATAAAAGATGTTGGTGACCACAGTGAACAGAACAGTGTTGATAATATTTTTTAAATTATCTTAAGATTTAAGCTATATCAAAGCCACCCAATGCCATCACAAGGCCCCATCCTCTGACACGCTGTGGCGATGAGTAACTCTTTGGAGACACTTAGTTACTTACAGGGCCCCCATTCCCACAGCATCTGAGCCCCTCACCGTCTTTAATGTATGTATCCTCCCAATACCCCTGTGAGGCAGTGCCATTATGCCCATTTTCTAGAGGGGAACTGAGGCACAGCCAAACTCCAAGATCACCTAACCACTGAGCCAGCCTTCCTGTCTTAGAGCCCTGAGCAGGAGAATCGCGCGTGTGATGTGTGTAAATCGTGGTAGGTGGACCACGGGCCAAATCCTAGGGTGACCAGATGTCCTGATTTTATAGGGACAGTCCCACTATTTGGGGCTTTTTCTTCTATAGGCGCCTATTACCCCCCACCCCCATCCCAATTTTTCACACTTGCTATCTGGCCAGCCTATCAAATCCAGACCGCCAGACACTTTCGAACGGACTGCAACATCTTTTTATTTACTTATTATCATCATCATTGTTATTTTTATATTATTTTCTCTGGACTCTGGACCTTGACTGTACCTTGACCAAGAAATGTGGCTCTTGACAAAAAATAATTGACTACCTTTGGTGTAAATGTTCCCACTGGGAGAATTATTCAGGATGTGCTCTTTCCCTTCCCCTCCTCCATGGCAAACAACCGGCTGTGATTCACTGATCTCTTTCTAAGCAAACACACAACTCCTTCCATGTAATCAGAGTTTGTTTATTCCGCTGCCTTCCCTTTCATGTGGGGCCTATGGCTTTTCATTTCTTTGCAGCCATCAAATGCTGATTTCGCTTGGCTTTTGTCAGCTAAATGGGCTGTAACAGCGAGTCATAAACAACTAGATCAGAAACGTCCGTGTTTATTTGAAGAGCAGTTATGATTTGCGCTTTTTTAAAAAAAACTATCATTCGTGATTCTGGAAAGCCGGCACCTTTTTCAGATTTGTTGCTCACTCGGCTTCTGCTGAAAGAAAATGAAGGAGGGAAAGAGAGAAGGAAAAAGGAAAAGAAAGAGAAATCAAGGTGAGGCTCTCACTCAGAATCCACTTTGATACAGGTCTTGGTCCTGCCAACTCTAAAGCATGTGCCTTCGACTTCACTGGGGTTACTCATGCTTTTTTTTTTTTATTATTTTAATCACATGCTCAAGTGTTTGCAAGACCAGGGCCTTAACTCCTAGAGAAGCCAAAGAAACAGTGATGGAGGAGGGTAAAAGAGCAACTTTAGGGATATTTTTCCCTTTTTTAAACAAAAATTTGCTAGTGAATTTACAGGGCCCATGAATGTAAGAGTGTGATACTGCCAAACACTGTGCCTCTGCAGAGATGGACTGCTTAGACATCTCAATGGACAGTTCAGGAACCAAACAGACAAACGAGCATCTCAGGCTAGGTCTATACTACCCGCCTGAATCAGCGGGTAGAAATCGACCTCTCGGGGATCGATTTATCGGGACGCGACAATCGATCCCCGAATCGGCGCTCTTACTCCACCAGCGGAGGTGGTAGTAAGCGCCGCCGACAGAAAGCGGCAGAAGTCGATTTTGCCGCCGTCCTCACAACGGGGTAAGTCGGCTGCGATACGCCGAATTCAGCTACGCTATTCACGTAGCTGAATTTGCATATCTTAAATCGACTCCCCCCTGTAGTGTAGATGTACCCATAGTGACAGGCGCCATAGAGGGTAAGTCCGGGGGTCATCTTCATCCACCACTGCAGCGCAGGGGGAGGGAACACAGCTCGATGGCAGGGCTGCTCAGGAAAAATATAATTCTTGTGACATTTTTCAAAGAAAATTTTTATTTTATTTTTTTTTGCTTTGTTTTTTGTCTAAGTTTTTCCATGAAATTTTTCAGTTTTTGGAAACTGAAAAATTTAGAGGCTGGGAGTTTTTCTTTTTCCCCACCCCCTAAAAAATTGTTGAGAGAGACTGAAATTTTCCCGTGAAAGTTTCCATTTTTAGCAGCTCTCGTCAGTGGGGAAATGCAGAATATGGCGTACGGTTTGAAGCTCTGTTTTCCAAGATGAGCGTGCATCAGTCACTGAAGTCAGTGGGAGCTGCCGGCCTGTAGAATGGACCTGGGGATCTGGATAGACCTAAGGTAAAGGCCTGCGTTGGAAGCTAGGGAATAATCAGGAGGAACAGACAGACGTCTAAGATAAATACAGGACAAGTACCGCCTGGGAAGCAAAGTCTAGTTCAGTCTTCATGGCCCATTCAGTCACTCGCTCCAGCTGTCTGCCGGCAGGGGGCCAGCGAGTGCCAGTTGCTCACATGGGTCTGTTGATGTGGACCTCATGCTCACTAGGAATGGGCTGAGACCATCCGATTCATGTCACCTGGCCACGTAATGAGATTCAAGCATTACAATTACATTACCACTGACTGGCTCCAACTCTCACCCAGAGACCGACAGGTTAAAAAGCTCAGTGTCACCTTGACAACTGGCCTCCCTGAGCCTTCACCTCAAGGTGCCTCCTACAGACCATTTTCTTGTCCTTGGGGAATGTTGGAAAGAAACCAGGGTTGTCGAGAGCTGTGAACGGGGTGCACTAATTGAGATATTTAATACTCGGCTGTGAGAGCACCAGTGCTGAAACCATCGTAACTTGGCTATAAAAGACTCTAGTGTCAGAGCTACAGGAGTGTTTTTCATGCCAGCAGCTGTTCTGGGTTATGGCTCCAGGCTGGCTGCGTTGCTCTGTGGAATACGTTATTAGAAAATTAAACCAACAAATACTAGGTTAAAGCAATGCTCAGAGTCTGAGTCCAGCCCTCAAAAGGCCAGGGCATGCATTGCGGAGGCTGGAATCGCATCCTTCACCTGCCCTCTTCTGCCTAGATGGTTCAGTTTATACAGGGTTTAATTCTGTGAGGCTGAGCGTTCCCAACTCCCATTGACCTCAGTGGAAGTTGAGGGTGCTCAGTGCCTCACAGGTATACAAGAGACGCCCCTGCGTGCTAGGCCCAGTCGGATGGGTTGGGAGGGGCCAGAGAGCACTGAGAAGTTCACCTGTCATCTTTGCTCTCAAAGGTGCTTTGCCTGGTTAAGGGACACAGGAGGCTTCTTACGTCTCCACTCAGATCCTGGACAGCTCCACTCACAAGGGTGAGAGCAGGTTCCCATAGTCCCCCCTGTCCTGGTGTGGGAGGAGGAGATAATTCCCATTTCCCTCCTCTCTTCCCTGCCCATAGGATCCAAGAATTATGAGTCAACATAACGCTGGTGCAAGGTCCCAACCTGGCAGAGGTGTCTGTGCCACAGAACAGGGATAGCTTGGGCAGCAGGGGTGCCAACTTCCCACATGCTCTGCTCTGCCAAAAGGCCCTCCCAGTCCCGCCGCCCATGGATGGGACCCTTGTGAAGACGAAAAGGCAGGCAGTCCTTCCTTCCATGCCCATTCCATAGTGGGTCTCTCTGCTCAGGCTGCTAATGCTCAGGGAGTGATGTTCCAGTCGTGACGGTGCTTTGTTTTGATGTGGACATCTGTCAGCTGATTTCAGGCTGGCTGCCCAATGGCCATCCAATGCTAGCAACATTAGGTCACAGGACCAACCTAGGCAGGATTTGAACTGGTGACCTAGAGGCAGAAGGCTCCATCGTCCATTGGGATCCTAGGGCTTTTGATCGAATAAATACTAGTTGTCTCTTTATGCTCCTACATGTCTACAGCCGACATGTGGGGCTATATTGCATTTGGCCACAATCCCCTTGGAAGGGGCTTTATTTGGGAATGATGACCACAACAAGGGGAGTTTTTGTTATCACACGGACTGCACAGAACTGACCCACTAAGGAAGAATCCTAGGGATGGGAAATCCTTGATGGAGAAATAATCTGTTAACAAAACGGGCTCCTGGGCCGTGGGAATAAATCAATATTTGATTTCATTTTTCCTCCGCTGAGTGGCGATGCAATTGATCCACTTTGCATGCTGACTCGTGCATTTATTGCCAGTGCAATAAATGAAGCCCATAGAATTTTGTTTTTCTCCGCAGTCGCAGGAGCTTAAAAAAAACCCCAGGGCCCTGCAATCTCCAAACCGCTAAGTTTCCTTCCTTTTATTCCTGGAACTTCACCATGGCCAACCCGATCCCAGCAATGAGGGGGAGGGACAGGAAAAGGGAATGGATTCCTATAGCTGTATCCTAAACCCCTAAAAGTCGGGGGTTTACGGGCGAGACAATGAGAGGCAGCGTCTCTCTGGTATGGCAGTGCTAGCGGGCGCCGTGGTAATACTCTGATTTATACATTCATTTCCTACTTTCATATGTGGTTTCAGGTCCCAGGCTCTGCAGCAGCTTGCTCTGTGCACACACACAGGCTCCCAGCGAAGGAAAGGAATAACTCTGCCGCACGGGATTAGGCTGATAAGATCCCACCAAAAAATAAAAGGATTCTCTTAATTTATCTTCAAGGGCTTTAATCAAAGGGGGATGGGATTAGACCCACCCAGCCATTCCAAATCAAACCTCCGTGCGGAGGAGAGAGGGGATGCAGGAAGGGGAGCTGAGGGCTGCATTGTCCCCGGGAGCCTTTTGGGAGGCATGGGATGAAGTGATGCCACAGGGGGAGCACTGGGATAACCCCTAAGCTCTGCAAACACACAACCTGCTTGTCAAAGGGCTGCTTTGCCCTCTGGTGTGGGCTCATGTGGGATGCTAAGAGTTTCCACCCCGGCCCAGGAAGGGTGCTGCACTGACTTTTAAAGCGTCTTTACCTGTCTACAGAATCTGATGGCATTGCCTGTTTGCCGGTTACCTGCGGCCAAGGCTCCCCTCTGCACAGCACCCAAGAACGCTCGGCAGAACTCATCACTCAGTAAGCTCAGGCCTCTGACAACCCTTGGCTAGCGCCTTCTCCTTGGGTCACTCCACAGCTCTGCTAGTAGATCTGAATATGGACACCTCCCTGCCATGCCAACCCTGGGCTCTCCACACAGCTCTGGGGCAGAGCTCCGTATCTATGAAACCTTTGTGCTGTTCAGTGCAGGTGAATCCTGATGCACTCTCCGCTTCCTTCTGTATGCTAGGCTTGGGCCCCTTACTGGTACCGCTCTGCCAAGGGCCCACAAGGAGGCAGTGTGGTCTAGTGGAGAGTGCACCGGACTGCGGGCCAGGACACTCGGATTCTATTCCTGGCTTTGTGACCCTGTCCAAATTGCTTCTCTTTCCTCTCCTATCTTTCACCTTGTCCGTTTGCATTATAAGGTGTTTTGGACAGACACTATCTATCCCTAGGTGCATGCAGATGCTCTCAGCTGGGGCAGCCAGGAGCTACTTTGCTGATAACTCTCCTGCTATCCCAGAGCTTCCTTCCACCTGCACCTGTTCAGAGTTCTGGGTCCTGATCTGCAACCCCACCCTCTATTATCCCAGTCCTAAACCCAAGCCTTCTGCTCGGGCTTCTCAACCCTGACCTGCAACATCCCGCTTGTGGTGCAGCATTGGGCCTCTCTTGATAAACAGAGAGGCAGTCCAGCCTGGACTCCTGTGGGTTTTTAACCTGGATTTGCCCCATGTCTCCAGGCAATTAAAGATGACTGTATTACTCCCCTGCCTGTTCTCATGGCTGACGGCGCTTTTCAGCAGAGTTTGGGAGTGGGCATCAGGTGGACTTTGGCCCCATCTCTGTGATTCGCACCAGCACTCAGTTGTGTTCCACTCCAAGATTCCAAACAAAGGCTGCTCAGGAAACTGAAGGTGCCCTGTGTTTTCATCGGAAAAAAGTCCTATCGGGAGGGTTCCCCTGAGTGATGGGTGGTGCACACTTTGTACAAAAGAGGGCGCTGCTTGAGGCAGGTTGCGCCCAATCCCAAGGAGGATTTTCATGCCTCAGATCTGCCCCACGAGGCTGCAATTTAGTACGTTCCATCAATGATGAAGGAGGCGCCATCAGGATAAAGACAACTGATGGGAGGAAGGACACGCTCTTTATGCGTCTTGTGGTGAAGCTGCAACACATGCACACAGCTTCTTTTATTGGCATAAGCCCATCCGCAGTGAGAAGAAACCGGATCTTTTAGGCTGTCAAAATAAAGGAGACAAAATGAAATCAGGAAAATAGGGTGCTTCCTTTCTCGGCTCTGATCAAATTGCCAGCGAGGGTGGGACGGTGAAAAACTGGAGGTGCCCTGTGTTTTCATCGGAAAAAAGCCCTATCGGGAGGGTTCCCCTGAGCGATGGGTGGTGCACACTTTGTACAAAAGAGGGCGCTAGAGTGTTTTTAATTGGTAACACATGTTTCTCCGTGGGAGGCTGCTCAAGTCAGTTCCAGCTCATAACTAAAAGCAAAGGAATAAAAAAAAATGGAGGCTTAAATTTGACCGCAGTACATAAATTATGTTTGCAAAGCCGTCCCCCATTACAGACGAGAGGGATTTTTTTCCACCATAGGGGGACAATATTTCACCTCTAAGGAGAAGCTGAAGGGTCAAATTCTCGTTTCAGTTCCATCAGTGTGCACCGGGAATTACCGTACGAAAGCCAGTGGAGTTGTTTCAGATTCATGCCAGTGTTGCTGAAAACTGCAGTTGGGTTAATATGTCGACCTGAGCTAACCCAAAGGAATATGTTGCTACCTTGATTGGGATCCAGATTGAGTTTGAGTTTGGTTTGGGCTTGTGTCCAAATCTTGTTTTGGGTTCCAGTTCGCCAGCACAGAAACTGTACAGGCTTCTTGATGGGACGATGTCAGTCCCACAATGGCAAACGTTTCACAAAATTATCTCAGCGGGCAAGATTTCTGCCATCTTGAATGGTGCAAATGGAGCGAGATGAGCTGCTCTCGTGAGATTTCCACTATTTTACAGTTGAAAACTTTGCCTGAGATTTTGGCCCTACCCGAACCAGAAAATAGCACCCCCTTCTGGCTTTGGATTCTCTCCAGAACCAAAAATCATAGTTCCCAGGCTCTATGTCAGAAGTCGCTCTGAAAAACAAAGAGACTTTAGATTTGAAGTTCTGGGTCGGGCTCTCTCTGGTTCTGAAAGGGACTGATTATTTTAACTCAGAGTGCTACTTTGGGGGGACTTTTCGCATATCTATTGCAAAAAAAATCCTCTCCGATGAGGAAACTGCAGGCCCCAGGGCTTGACGAAACATGCCGCGCTGCGACAGGCCACGAAACCCAACAATGCAGTGATACATGCGTGCACAGCAAGGTTCCATAGTGCAGTGACGCATGATGCACAGCTGTGCAGCGACAAGTCCCTTCTCCAACAGCTGGCTGGCTGTGCAGTAACATTTGGAAAATGGAGACAGACATTTTGGGATCATGCACAATGGTGCAAATCAACTCACCTATGGCATAGCCAGCCCCAGGAATGCCAGGGCCACCGCCCAGGACCCGGGCAGGTTTGACATTGCTGGGGCCCTGAGCAACCCAGGCTTGGGTAGCGGGCCCTCATCACATGCAGCTGTTTGGCAGAAATTTAGCAGCTAGGACAGTGATCAGAACCCCTGGCCTGCTGGAACCAGTTAGAGCTGGTCAGAAAATGGTGAATCTTTTCCATGAACATTTTCAAAAGAAATATACAATTTGGAGTGGGGGAAGGGGGGAATTGTCGAAAACAAACACTTTCTGGTTTTTCTACCAAAAATCAAAAGTTTCCCATTCTTCCAAAAAAAAACCTCATACAAATTTAGAAAATGACATTTTTGTTTCCAAAAAAGGCCATTTTCCATCCAGGTTTTTCCTTTGATTAGCTCTAGAACTAAGTCAGCAGGTGCAGGTGAATGGGTGAGATTGGACATGGGTCCTGTTCTCGGGTTGGCGGTCATGGCAGAGGATGTACTAGACTTTTCCATCTCTAACGTAATCTGATTCCACGGTTCTCTCTGGGTCTGGGTCTCGTTCCTCTTCACAGTCCTGTAGTTACTGGCCTGTTGTCAGATATTTTCATCATAACCCTGTCCCCAAAGGCACCCTATCAGCCTGAGCCTGGTCATGCTCCAAACGCACTTCTCGCTGGGGTCTCTGCTATTCAGCGCTCATGCACTAGAGGGTGATACACTCCTGGCTGAAGGCAAGCGTAGCTCAGAAACAACTTGGATGGATCTTGGGAGTGATTCTAACCCAAGTAAATGGACTCACGCTCTAAAATGGGAAGGCTTTGAGCAGAGCCAGCTCCCAGCACAGCACTGGTGCCAGATGAGGTCTGGGTGCAGCGGGTATTGGCAGCAAAGTTTGGGTGGATTCTGAGGGGTGAGATGTCACAATGGAACTGCAGGTGATTAGCTCTTCTCGCCCATGGTTCACTAAACCAGCTCTCTTTCTGTGCAAATACTGGAGGCTATTAGCAGCAGCAGCAATAAGAACCTCATTCACTTTACTCCCAGTTACTTTGCTCTCTGTAAGTGAAATTCACCCCATGCAGAGGAGCCAGCATGAGGCCTAGACACCAATTAAGTACCACTCACCCCTCTTCGCAGTGCTTAATTGGTGTCTCCTCCTTGTGCTGGCCGTGTGTGTTTGTGTGTGTGTGTGTGTGTGTGTGTGTGTTTCAGAGGAGACCCAGAAACTGAGGTCCTATCAGCTCTTGAGCCCCTGGCACTTTTCACAAAAGCAGGGGTTTGTTCTGTTGTTCCTGGCCCTCCTCTCAGCATGATGCAGTGTGTTGTGCCTCATCGGTCTGCAGTGCTCCACCCCAGAGGTGGCTGCACATCAGTGGGATGTATACATTCTGAAGTTCTTACTCTGGCAAAATTCCTTTTGCCTCTAATGGGCGTTTTGCCTGTGTGAGGAATGTAGGATTCAGACCATAATTTGCAAAGTGCTTTGGGATGTTTCGGGCTGAAAGGCACCCTGTAAATACAAGATGTTAAAGCAATTAAAATTACTATTACTTTGCACTTCTAGAGCACATTTTACTACTCATCTGGGGAACACGAGCTTTGCTGTAGCAAGAGGATATGATCTGATGTTGCAGTTCAGATTCCAGGGGAAAGGAGACACTCTTCCAGTCTAGACAGCTCTAGGACCCAGCTGTCATCACACATCTAATCACCTCTTCTGAAGCTGAATGGTAGACTCAAAGACTCCTTGACTCTAAGGTCAAGAGGGACCATCATAATCATCTAGTCTGACCTCCTGTAGACAAGTGCTGGGGCCGAGCCGAGCCTGGGAGAGGTTCCATACGTTAACAGTGCAGAAGAGCTAGGTCTTGTTTTTGTGAGGTAAAAGAGCTGTGCAAAATGCCCTCCTATTCTCAGCTCAGAACTTGCCCCCCATGCCCCGCAGGTTGACAGCTCTCTCTCCGTTCCGTTTGCTCTCTCTGGTGGAGTTGCACTGCAATGGATAATAACCATGAAGAGGTTAACTAAATGAGGTAGAAAGCCAATAAACATATTCCTCCACATTCCCTACGGAAGCAATCAGGGTTGTTGCACTTGGGTAAATAAAGCATAGTGAGGGTGGGTGGCCAGATCTCATACAATCCATTATAAAGCATGAACCTTCTGGGCCTGGATAAACTCCCCTCCTGTTGCTCTGATCTGAGGGCTGTTAATGCTGTAGCTAATGCATAAATCTCCGATCTCCATCATTAGCACGGATTGCCCAAACTGGGCAGCAACAATTCTCTGTCACCCATTGAAATGAACAGAAAGGCTCCATCTGACTTCAATGTGCTTTGGATCAGGGTTTAAAGACCTAATATTAGGCAAAAGATCAGTGTAAGGGTGGGTTATAAAGAACTAGATTTCAACGCACTTGTTGAAATAGGTTTCCTTTATATTCTCGTATTATTATTTATGATTTGTAGCGCAGTAGCACTTAGGAGCCCCAGTCATGGAACAGGACCCCTTTGTGCTAGGCGCTGTACAGACACAAGTCACAAAGACAGTCTCTACCCCAAAGTGTAAGACAAGAGCTGGATACAGACAGAGGGGAAATGCAAGGAAACAATGAGACAATATTGGTCAGCCTGCTAGACCATGGTTTCAGCACACCACCTCCCTAAACCACTGTTGAGTATTTTGTAGTTGAGTTTTAAAGAGGGATTGGAAGCAAGACAACGAGCTGGCTTTGCTTCTTTTCAGTCACGAGTACACGTCCCCACCTAAAAAGACCTCCAATCACTGAGCTAATCTTCAGAGCCCCTTAAAAAATAAGGGCCAGAGATCTATAACATGCCAGGCCAAGCTGAAAACAGAGCTGCCCCAAGAATGAGGCATCTGCTCATAAACAGGAAGGGTTGGATTTGGTTTTTGGATGCTCTTGAAAGGTACCAGATTGACAATGGTGGTAGCCAAAGCTCTCTGTTTCTCCATAGCATGTGTGCAGCCAATAATGCGGAAGGTGTTAGCTGCCCCTTGCTAATGTATCTCAGTCCTGTCCGCTTTGGAGTTGGACAACATAGTTCAGTCTCCATCCAGTCCTTGGCCTCTCAGCTAAGGTTGCCGGTTAGTACCAGCTGCGCTGTTCACTAGAGATCACCGACTCAGTTCAGTTAGACCCCCAAACGTAGTTTGTATTTGTATTACAGTAGCACACAGGGTCCCACTCCCAACCAAGATCGGGGTCCCACTGTGCTTGGTGCTGTACCGCCGCATTGTGAGAAACCCTCCCTGCCCTGATGAGTTTATAATCTACATAGACAAAAGGTGGGATGGGAAGCAGAGGAAATGGCATGTCCAAAGTCAGGCAGCAGAGCCATGAAGAGGACCAGTCTAGCATTGTGCTCTTATCCACTAACACACTGCCTGCCGTAAGCAGCTACAATGTTGGGCCACCCCTTAGCTGAGCTAGATGGATTCAAATACGCAGCATTGAAGAGAAAGGCTCCAGGTTCCGTTACCAGGCCCCAGGCCCTGATCTAAAGAACCCCTGAGACTCTGAGGTAAAATGAGAATGTCTGTAGCTTCTGTCCAAGATGCATTTCCTTTGCATCTGGACAAAACAGAAGAGAAAAGTATTCATTTAAATATATGGAGATATACCTATCTCCTAGAACTGGAAGGGACCCTGAAAGGTCATTGAGTCTAGCCCCCTGCCTTCACTAGCAGGACCAACTACTGATTTCACCCCAGATCCCTAAGTGGCCCCCTAGAGGATTGAACTCACAACCCTAAGTGGCCCCCTCAAGGATTGAACTCACAACCCTGGATTTAGCAGGCCTGTGCTCAAACCACTGAGCTATCCCTCAGGTTTCTCCCTTAGTTGCTCTTTGACATTCACAAATCTTGCAGTCTTGGAGCCGAGTGTAACTCATGGATGCTGTCCCTCTCCAGTGGCTGATGCACATAAGACATT
Organism: Trachemys scripta elegans; assembly: GCF_013100865.1. NCBI lineage: Eukaryota > Metazoa > Chordata > Testudines > Emydidae > Trachemys > Trachemys scripta. The sequence goes on along the minus strand of NC_048316.1, from coordinate 8,171,987 downwards.
CAGGGTCAGACCCTCAGCTGTGGTAAAATCAGTATAATTCCCCCGGCTTCAATGGAGTTACAACAATTTACACCAGTTGCGGTTCTGATCCTAAGAGTCTATTACAGCTGCCAGCCAATAGACTCATTTCTTTAGCTCCAGTGGTAAAGGCTTGTGCTTTTACCAGTGTAGGTCTTGGGTTCAAACCCCAGTGTTGGTCCAAGCAGACAGACCGATCTTCTTCCAATGATAAAAACAGGAAGAATTATAAATACTTAAGAATCGCCTGGATTAAATTCTGTATTCAAAGGCAATCATTCAAACTAGCTGTAATTGCCCCTGGAATCTTTTAGTCTGACACTTCAGTGTCCCTGAAAACTGTGACTTTTTATACTTCCACAAACTGATATCTACAATGGGCAAAATACAGTACACTTGGCTGGCTGAATATGTCAATAGCACAAAATAGGGCAAAAAAACACTCAACTGAAACTGATCATTGCTTTGTGTTCCACACTCTACAGCCTTGTGGATTAGCCCTTTGTTCACATTTAGCTCAAGCTTTCCTAAAGTCTGGGAAGATTAAGAATAATGGGCCAAATCCTCAGTGATGTAAACCGACACAGTTCCTTTGAGTTTGATGGCCTGTTACATCGCAGCACTCGGTGTATTGTTGCCCTTCTGTGGAGCAGTAGCAGATTTCAGGGCCTTGTAGGTCAGTTTCATCCTTTGGAGGATGACTCAACTACACAGATCCTGTGTGTTTTCTTGGTGCAGCTTGTTTACTTATTCTATATACAGATATACACACCTGTCCTTGAACAGAGGTGGTCACAAAGAGCAAGCACACAATCCCCTCTTTCAGAAATCTCAGCCCAAACACTAGTGCTGGGTTCCCAGGGAGCAACTGCACCAAGAATTGACTGTTGTTAGAGAGATCAAGGCAGAGCGCAAGCTCTTCTGCTGTTTGCAGAAAGGTCCCTCAATAAATAAATAAATAAAATCCAGCATCAGAAACGAACAATACTGTATTTCTTTGAGGACTGAACACTGATCATATACTAAGAACAAAAGTTTGGAAGACTATATGCGATAGCTCCATCTGGGGACGCCTGCTGTAACAGTATATCCAAAGGGATCCCATCACCCACTATTGACATGCAGCCAACTGACCAGACAGAGAGGAATCCAGTTGGGATTGGAGAAAGAATTTAGATAGGTGGAGTGTAAAACAACCCAAATTAGGATTTAGCCAGGCCACCAGAGTTAATTTACCACCATGACTCATACAAGAAGGTCATGGGCTCTCCAGTGAGCACCAGAGCTCAGCACGATGGTATTACAATCATTTGCCAGCCCCAAGAATGTACAGTGCAGTATTGATTTACCAGGTCAGAAATGTCTGGATGTGCTCGTTGTTGTTGACACTATCCAGGGCATCCAACATGCCAGTGAAACAGCCAGGAACAGACCCCAGAAGTCCTAACTCCCAGGGCCTTCCTGTGATTTTCCCATCGGTCAAAATAATCCCACTCTATTGAGGGAATAAACTGTGCTGTGTTGTGTGAGGTGGCCTGTCCACTTTCCTATTCCCTCACACCTCCATTCCATAAGAGGTACATTGTGCATTTGGCCAGTTAACCAGCACGTGGGATATCTGTCTATTAACAAACAAAGGCAGAAAGACAAACAGACGACCAGCATTCCTCGAGGAGCAATGCTGAGGAAATTGCTAGTGGATAAATCAGTTGCAAACATACCACAGCCTATTCTTTTTTTTTAGCGGTGTGAGGTTTCGGAGTGTGGCTACCAAGTGTGCACTTGCTGGCAAGGCCAGGCACTGTGCTCATGGAAAATACCCCGTTTTCAAAAAAAGCAAGCATTTAGATCTACTAAATACATCCCTTTGTAGCTCAGATGATCCAAAAATTGCCTCAGCCTCCACTGTTTACTTTAGAAACAACAGAAAAAGAATGTGGCTCTCAGTCACGTGTATTCTGGGCTTCATTTTTTTTTTAGAAGGGTAGGTAATTAGAGCTCCTTTCATGGCTAATTACATTCTCCAGTGAATGAAAGCATTTTCTGGAATGAAAGTCAGCTTGTTTCACTTTGTGCGAAGCACGGCTCTTGTGCATCTACTACTCCAGTTTTCTGCGGACGTTGGCTGTATTTCTTAAGTGCCTTCGTGTCATCACCACATAGTCCTTTATGAGTGATTGTCTAATGTACGTGGCTGGTGTCTCTGGGCACCACTGGATGGAATCAGACTTGTCCACGTGTGAGAATCTGTCGCCCCCTTGTGGTTGGTTCACAAAGTGGGGGTGAACTTTAATAATATGGCCAAAACATCATGTATCCTGTGTCAACTTTCTGTCATAGGCATGTTCCTTTAATTGAGCTGGCCGAGACCTGGTCCTGAGTTCTAGTCCCTATGTTGCATGTTTGCAGTTTTGCTGGTGACCTACATGTATCCAATTAGGGATACATGAGATCACATCCAAGTGATTTGATATTTTTTCGGTGCCTTCTGCTTCTACTGCTTCCTTTTGTAAGAGAAAATAGGCACATTTTTCTGTTATTTTTTATTGCTGACATGATGCCTACCTTGACAATGTGTGGCAGGCACAGCAAGGTCTGCTAGCAATCAAGAAGGATGTACTAGAGACATTCGCAATGAAGTCCACTGGATACAGGCCTGTTCCCGCTTCCATTGAAGTCGGTGGCAACTCCCATTGTCTTTGATGGATGCAGCCATAGGCCCTCACTGTGTATGTGCAGGGCTGGATGGAAGGCAGAGCTGATGGAATGCTGATCAAATACATTTTTCGGTGAATTTCAGCCAACTCTACTATTGATCAGCTGATCAACAACTATTAATTGAATACATAATTCAGTGAACGAAGTAAAAATTCCACACTGCTCCTTCTGCGCAAAACAAACTCCCAGTCCCAGTTCACTAAGACACCTCTTCCCCTCATTCAAATCCCCATATCTTCCAGAGTGCCCTCAAGAAGGGAGCATATGGCAATGAACAAGAAAGGGGGGGAAAAAACCAAGAAGGACCCAGTTCTGTCACCCTTAGTCATGCTGCATAGATCAGCAAGTAGCCCTTGTGTGTCTAACTTTCGGAGTAAGGCATGACTAAGGCCTTATGGACATGACAGAGTGGTACCAGTTTACCCAAGTTTTGGCTGATTTAGTTCTAGTGGTGCAAACCCCTTTGTGAATGCTCTGATTTCTATTTAACAGTGACTTATTTCAGTTTCACTTAATTTGGTTTAAAAACCAACTGAGGTTAAGCTAGTGCAAACTTTCTAATGGGGTTGACAAACCCTAAGAGCAGAAGACTCAGCCCCGAAGTTATCCCCTGCTCTGGGTTCCCGTTGCATCCTCGCAGCTGGGTGATTATGTATTACACTGTACGTTCTTTGGGGCAGGGTAGGTCTTTCCTGTGTGTTCTGCAGCAGGCTGGTCTTACCGGCCGTGCTAAGCATGTAATTAATCATCCTCACGGTGAGAACGTCAGCAGATGCCTTTGGAGAGAGTCCATTTCAAAGGCAGATTCTTTCCCTCTCGGACGTTGGCTTTCCTGTTTATTCCTCTCCAAACCCCAGTAGACGGCACTAGGCTCTTCATCATCTTTTGACATGTAAAGTATTCATCTACAATTTGCTTCCCATCCTTTCCCAGCGGTGAATACCATCATGTTTCCTCGCCCACTGGAATGCTTTGCACTCAGACAAGCTTCCAGCTTGGCATTCTCTCGTCCATTATGTCGTTGTCCCACCGGTGGGTGGGGAGGAAATTTGGCCCACGCGCTTGAAGAGAAACCAGAAACCAGGTGCCACTTCACGGATGATCAGAAGCAGGTTGTCCTAGGAATCAGCTGCATCCCACAGATTACTTATGATATTGTATTGGGCAGCCAAGCAAGGGAAGACATCCCAGGGTGTTTGTGGTTGTGGTCTCCTGGGTCTGATCATGGGATAAAATCCTGGCGCAACTCCAGTAGATTCTGGTACATGTGGAAAGGGGACAGGGTCTGAGCAATTGCAATGAGGGGGGAGATCAGCGGTTACGCCTTTCTTGTTTCACCCATGCTGCTCCAGTTGCCAGTTAGTTCCTGAAATACGAGCAGCGACAGACAGTGAGCTGAGCAACAGCTCTGCAAATCCTAGCAGGCCTCTGCTGTTAGCAGGGACCTTGGCTTGTATGTGCCCAGGGTCCAATGGCAGATGAACTGACTGTCAAGGAGAATGCTTTTCCTCCATCCTCTCCACACCCAGAGAAGGGACTCCCCCTTGCACATTCTACCCACACTCCAGTAGAGGATCTCCCTGGTTCTGTCAGTGACATGGAGCTGGGATGTCAGGCGAAGGCAGAGATACATTTAGTATTAAAGCCATTGCACCATAGTTAGGTGCTGGGGACCTTTGATATTCTTCCCTCATTCCCATGCTACATTTCACAGGTGCCGTTTACCACAGGTTCTTAGATCATATCCTAGGTGCTCAGATACTGTGTTGATACAGGTATAGGTAGAGTAATCCTCTAATGGTGGGTCTGAGACCCAGACGCTTCAAATATGTAATACACACACACACACACACACACACACACACACACACGCAGAGAGAGAGACCCTGTGATGTGCACCATAGGTTGAGTGCTACGTTGTTGTGGGGAAAATGGTCTCATCTGTGGGTAACTAAGCCATAAGGCCTTGATTGTGGTAGGAAAACTTCTGCAGTTTCATTGGAACTACCAGTGCTGGAGGCCTGTCTACCAGCAATCTTATCCACGTGTTATCTGACCCTCTTCAGTTCAGGGTAAAATTCCCAGGTCCGGTCTCTAATCCAGCTTCTACCCATGCTAAATTTAAATTTAAAAAACGCTTACAGAGTTTCCTATGTAGATGGACCCTTAGAAGCTGTTTGCCACTTCCACCAATCTTCTGAGGTGCTACAAAGAAAGGAATATGCTTCCCGTAAAGGTCCTTATGTAGCAGGCATGGTCAACAGAACCAGAAGTCAGTGACCCTATGGGGACCAGACTTAGTGGCAGTGGACACTGGTGATTTTGCATAGTGTCTCATTCCAGATAGGAAAGTTGATGAAACTTTCCCCTGGCCTTTCTGAGTGCAGAGGGGAGAGAATAATCCTGTCCTGAAAAGTTTAATATTTACTACGGCTACAGAAGTGGGCGTAGCAGCGAACACACCTGAAATATACCTCTGGAAAGGGAAACAGGACTGGGATCACTTACTGCCTTTGTTATCTTAACTAAACAGCTCATCAATAGTTGTGAACACCCCCGACCTGGTGCTGTCTGGATGGGTCTGTAGTTTCCCGCCACTTAGAAAGCATCTTAAAAATTGTTATTTCCCTAGATGGGTGAAAGGAAGGTTAGCTTGCTTGGAATCCTACTCACTCAACTTCTCTGTAAGGCAAACAGGACAATCCCTAAAGGGTTCTCAAGTCATTCACAACCAAGGGGTCAAGAAGGTCACTTTTAGCAGAGAAGAGCATCGCAGAATTGTATTTGTGTTGCTGTGCGGGCTTGATCAACCCCCCATTAAAGCCAGTGGGATTTCAATGGGCTTTGCATCCAACCCCTGTCTTGCCCTGGTAGTTGGAAGGAAAGTATGTTTCCCCAAGAAAAATCATTGAGGTCCCTGCTTTTGAATAGCAAGGGGTGAAGCCTGACAGATTCAGCAGCTCAATTCAGCTAAACACCCAGACATCAGGGTGTGAACCAAAATGTATAACCATCCCGCCTTGGCCTGTAAGCGAGGGTTGGGAATTTCATGGAAATAGGCTCTCTCGCCAGATTGCTGACTGGTCCTGTTCCCAGCTGGGCCCGGAATTGCCAGGCAGAAGTGAAGAGGTGCATAGAAATGAAAACAGAATGACAGAATTAAGCGAAACTCCAAAAAGTCCGAGTTGGCCCTAATTTTACTGATTTGCCCATCTTAAAGGCTGACATACCGGTGGTACAAAGAGGTAGAGTGACCGCACAGTGAGTCCTGCATGTTCACACAATGAACCAACCTCTGAGTATGGGTTAAAACCCCTGGGATCCGCCCCAAGTGCCTGAGCTGAACCCAAAAGTCTCCTAACCTGGTTCTACTTTCAAGAGTGGTGGAGAAATAAAGTACATTCAGGAAGAACATTTCTGCTCTGCTGCTGAAAGTACCACCCGTGTCCAGTAGAAACACAGCTCAGCTGCTGCTCCGGGTCCATCTGGAGACAATGTGCTCTGTGTAATGATAAATATTGTAGAACACTCAGGCTAAACCCCCCAGCTGAACATACCAGGTAGTGCATTTGGGGAGAACACACCTGAATGGCTACGGAATGCACCAGGTATGAACCGATAGAACACAACAGAGCTGAATGTGTCAGGTACATCCTGTTGATGAACACACAAGGTTTGCCCTGATAGAGCACACCTGAATTAGAATGCACCTGCTGTGCTGCTGAATGTACCGGAACAGCTTCTCATTCTATTGATGTCAATGACATGTGCCTGTAGGGTGACCAGATGTCCCGATTTAAAGGGACAGTCCCGATTTTTGGGTCTTTTTCTTATATAGGATCCTATTACCCCCCACCCCCCATCCCAATTTTTCACACTTGCTGTCTGGTCACCCTATGTGCCTGGTAGCACAGAAGGGCTGTGGGTGAAGAGCAGCAAAGCAATCACAGACGTTTCCCTATTTCCCTTCTACTGTTTCCTTCTTTCTTTCTTTTTCCCAAATATGGGGCCAGATCCTCAACTGGTGTAAACAGGTGCAGTGCCTTTGAAATCAATTTACACCCCTGGAGAACCTGCCCGATGCTATTCATTAGGGCCTGCCCAGCAGCCCGCAGAAGCGGATCTGTAGACCGTGATATTTTCTGCCTTAACCAGCATGTGCAAGGATGGCTTTACTCTGCTTGCGTTTCCCTCCACTGTCTGACATCTGAGAGCAAACCAGCACTGTTTCACTCAAGCACATCTCCCTCCCCACTCCCCAGCCCCTCTAAGAAGTCTGGCTTAACAGATGACTGCTAATGATCAAATGAGCATGCCAGACCTCGCTAGGCAGTCATCTTTTCTGAGCAAACACAATAAAGAGCCCGGGTCTTCTCTTGTCCAAATGTGTTAGGTGCCTGCAGCTGGTAGAATAGCCCCAGGTTGTGATGTGACACATTTGCTGTTGTAAAATTGATGTTATCACTCCACGGGGGCGTTGCATTCAAAGCAAACAGACCCCACTCTAAAGGGATATTGGTAGTGACTCATTTCACTAAATGTGTCTTAGCTGAGGGCTGTAATATTTTCTTCTAATGTAATCATTAAAGCATCATTCTCATGGCCATGGGGCACTTTCCATGTCGAGCCCATCTGTGCGCGCTGTACGTACAGACAGAGGCATCCCACCTCTCATGATGGGATGGGGCAGTAGGTCCCGTCCCTCTGATATGTTTGATGGAGGGCCCAGAGAGAACAGAACAGAAGCAAAAGCAGCATTAAGGGAAGAGACACCAGTCAGTTAACAAAGCAACTGAAAGAGAAATCCTCAGCCAGTTAACAGATGGGGGGGAGGGATAGCTCAGTGGTTTGAGCATTGGCCTCCTAAACCCAGGGTTGTGAGATCAATCCTTGACAGGGCCACTTAGAGATCCAGGGCAAAATCAGTACTTGGTCCTGCTAGTGAAGGCAGGGGGCTGGACTTGATGGCCTTTCAAGGTCCCTTCCAGTTCTAGGAAATAGGACATCTCCATAAATGTAACATCACTGCATCCCATGTCAGCAGCACTGTTGTGTCATCTGTTTCACACTATGTTGAATGTGTCCTTCAGACACATCCATAGTGAGGTGGCAACAGTGACCAGATGTCCTGATTTTATAGGGACAGTCCTGATTTTTAGAGCTTTTTCTTATATGGGTACCTATTACTCCCCAAACTCTGTCCCGATTTTTCATACTTGCTGTCTCATCACCCAACTCCCACTAGAACTATGGAATTTTATCTATTGGATCAACGGCTTGAAAGGGGATAAGATCTAATTTAAATGGGCAGGTTGAATACCGCAGTAGGCTGTCTTTCATTCTCTGTAGAAGTGGGTCTTCAGATGGGAGCTGAATGCAGAGGAGATGGTGGCTTTGCAGACCAATGTTCCATTCCTGGGAGCAGGGAGTTTGATTGTGGGAGAAACTGAGCTGGGTTAGGTTTTGTTTTGCAAAACTAAAATACATGCTCTTCGGCCAGCTAGGAAACTGACCTCTCCTCTCTGTTACTAATTGATCAATGAAATTTTCCTCCCCCTGCAACTCCGCTGCAGGAGGCCAGCCCCTCCCACCCCCCCATGCATTCAAAAATCCTGACTCCGGCCTCCCAAAATCATAAAATGGCCTTTAAAAACCATGAAATTATTAAACATAATCTATGCAGGGTTCTTTGTATTGGCCTTCTAGAATTGGAGGCTTTTTGGGGTTCACAATTTCAGGCTTTTCTTTGCAGCCACAAAAACCATATTTATTTCTTTTAAAGGAAAGCTGAGATGCTCACATCATCACAGGAATCCAGAAGCTGGAGCTTTAAGAACACCCCAGAGTCTCAGCCTCACGATAAAATGGTGAGCATTGACCATGCTGCAGTCCCACTTAAATTGCATTTCAAAGACTTAAATAGGGCCTATGTCTTTTGCTAGTCCTTTGATTTTAACTCAATATGAACAATTTTAAAGGCGCTATGCAAAGGTAGGTCAAGATTTAGGGTTAAATGCCTTCACTCTGAGTGTTCTTGGAAATACGTCGCTTTCAAAACTGAGCTCTAGTCATTCCCAGCCCCCTGCACACACACACACCTCCGAACACTGTGTAAGACAAGTAGAGTTTTTATCCAGGCGTCAGGCCAGCATAAAACAAAAATACTGTGTTAGAGTCAGAACGGACATGATCTCATGTTGAGAGAACTGGAGCTACCAAACTACACTTGTTTGTTTAGTAAAGTGTGAGCCGTTATGTGTGAAATTGCAGGTCGACCGAGTAAATTAACTTCATTCTGCCATGAAATATCAGAGATCCTGACAGTAAAATGCTGATTTCATACATTGGCTGGTTCAGCCAAGAAGTTAGCTCATGCATCTCCTCAGATACAAGATGGAGGAACTCCAGAGGACTAAGAACCAGGATATTCCTATCCCAGATCTGCCACTGACTCTTGTGGTGACTCTGGATATGTCATTTGACTATTCTCTGCCTCAGTTTTCCCATCTGTAAAATAGGGATAATGATTCTGACCAGTCTCGTGGGACAGTTATGAAAATTAATTGGTTAATGTTTGCAGAACTTGTACATTTTAAGGCCTGAACGGAACCATTGTGACCATCTACACAACGCAGGCCACTGCAATTCACTGTAGTCAATTCTTGCTTTGCAGATGAAAAGTGCTATGGATGCGCTTTCTCTGTTTGGCTTCAGACTCCACTGCCTGCGCTCGTGGCTTTAGGTTGTAAATTTGTTGGTATGTTCTTCGGCAGTCTGCTGTATTCTTACTACAGATCACCCATGACACAAGAGTTCTGTGTGCTTACGGCTCAATAAATAACGTTCATATAACTAGCTTGTAATCGGGCGCTCTGTCCATGCAGGGAAGTAAGAGCTGGGCATAGAGGAATGTGCAAAGCAAGTGGGTGAGGAGGAATGAAAGGGGTGTAGATTTGGTTTCTTCCCCTCCAATGTGCCAGTCAACAAACCTAAACCAGCACAAGGGATATTGTAATTTGCTTCTGAGAACATACCGAAAGGTCCCGTTATTTATTAATTTCTATTGGACTTTCCACACAGGTCCTTTGTGTGTATTAAAAAAAATGCATTGTAAAACAAACTGATGAAACATCAGGCTATCAGGGGCTCTCTCCATCCTTAACACATCCATAAGGTAGGTTAAGGAGTACAGTCCCCATTTTAACGTGGGGAAACTGAGGCCCGGAGCAGTGATGTGACTTACCCAAGGCCATGTGTTGAGTCAGCGGCAGTGGGGCTGCTGTGGAAACAACGGGGATAATCATGATGTGAGTTAAGGATGAAATTCATCCCTGTGCAGATGTCCAGGACAAGACCTATGTGTCATTTAGATCCTTACGGGCCCTAAAGTGGGATGTAAGTGGTGCTTAGATAGTGCTGGCCTTCCACACAGGGGCGAATTTCACCATCAGAGCCGAGACTCGGCTTTTTTTGATCACGAATGTCCTGCCTTTTTGTGAGTTTATGTTTACACAATTTCTCTTCATGGAGCCTGATCTAACTCATCAGAGAGACAAGCTGGGTGAGGTAATACCTCTTATGGGACCAACTCCTGCGGGTGAAATAAACAAGCTATTGTGCGACACAGAGCGCTCCTTCAGGCCGAAAGCTTGTCTCTTTCACCAATAGAAGTAGGTCCAATAAAAGTTATTACCTCACCCACCTTGTCTCGCTAATATACCGGGGCCAGCATGGCTACAACAACACGGCAAATAACTCACTCGAGTTTGATCATTTTCTTTTTCAAACCTTAGTCCAGATAAGCCCCCCTGGAGTCAGGGTGACCTATAGACTATTGCGAGCTAATATACTTTTAAATCCGCCTTGGTTCAGCAATGCAGAATGGCTCCACATTGATTAAATCATCGGCAGCCGCAGCTGCTTAATCAAGCACCACAGAACGTAGTCTGCATAGCTGAGGTAACCAGTGCCTCTTCTCCATTGTGGCTTCAGCCCGTATCAGCCTCCATCTGGGTCACCGTGGCAGCAGCTCCTGCTTTAGCTTAAACCCAGTTTGCATCTTTTGCAAAATGATGTTGAGTGGGATCCTCCGTTGCCATGAAGTGGCATAACCCCATTGACCTGACTGGGTTACGCCATCTGATGGTCTGTCCTGTTTGAGTGAAGGGCTTTCAGATGCATTCTGAAATGAGAGACGGCTCCTCTACCCTGCTTGCCACAGGTCACAGCTCCCTTTTTCTTTGTACCTTCCCCCGCCAGCTTCACAGACAAAATGGCAGAGTACGTGTTGCTCTTGCTTAGCCCTCTTAGAGAGCTAATTATGAGAAGCGTGGTAACTGCCAAGAATAATCTACTAACAGGAAGGCAGGCATATATCTGCTTGGGTAGGGTACACCACACAAGTTGTGAAGGATGGAGCCAGGGGAGGTAATGAAGGCAATGGACAGGGAAGACTCAAAGCTGTGTTGTGCTGAAAGACTGGCCTCTGATTCTCCCAAGGAGCAGCAACCCAGGGCTGTGCTGTTTGTCTCCACAACCCAATCCAACCCCCTGGGACCATGAGCCTACTTTATCACAGCGCTGTGTTGTATGACCATAGCACTGCTGTCTGGTCCCCTAGCTCCTGGACGTTACCTCCAGCTATGCTCGCCACGCTGGGATGTCTTCTCACAGGCCGGCATCCCGAATCCCCACCGCGGCTCATGGCAAGTTCTCTCTGTGTGAGTGTTCACGCAGACAGACCCATGGAGTTTACCCAGACACCCCTTGGAGAAATGAATAAACAAACCACCGACACGGAACCCAAACACGCTCTCGGTGTGGGGCCTTTGACAGAGCGCCAAAGGGCCTGGCAAGCCACAGGCCCACCGGTGGCGCCGTCATGGTGACGCCATACCCGGGCACAGCTCATCGTGTTCATGCTCCGTCTCTGTGCCTCATGCTACTGAGGGCTAGAGGAGATGGAAATTTCCATCAAAGAAAGCCACTCATGGTCTGCTGCTGTTGGTTTTCAATAAAAGATGCAGTCTCTGTTTAAAAATAAAATTTGTAAGACAGGGGAAGACAGCAGCAGCTGCTACAGCAGCTCTAGACAGGGATCTCAGTTTATTCCAGGATGAATCCTGTTTTGCAGTAGCTTATAGGCATGATCTGGTGGTCTGGACACAAGATGGGATCAGGAGCGCTAATCCTGTGCATTCATCTATCCATCCTCTTATGAATCCACCCAGCCATCCATTCAGATATCCTTCACCCTATTATGGGGCAAATGGCCTTTCAATGGGCTTAGTTTGCCCATGACAACCCTAGTCTGTACTCCACCTTGGAGCAACTGGCTATTCCAGAGGGTGGTTTATTGGCAAACCAGGACTGGAGCACAGGAAAGGGGATTCACCAGGTGGGCAAGAAGACTCAGGAGAAGCCTGTGATAGAAAAAATAGTGCTCAGGGAGGGAGAAGGGAATTGGAAAGACCCGCCAAAGGAATACACTCTCAGCAGACAACTCTGAAGAAGAGATTGGTAACCCCCAGCTTGTGGGGGCTGGGGGAGGGTGTGTATAACTGCTTTCGAGGAGAGAAGAGTCAGAGTAGAGTACAGAAGCACACACTAGAGACTAAAGGAAAAGCCTGTTTGGGCTAGTTTACACGGAGTACAAAGGAAACTGAGTCATGAAGCCTAGGAAGGAACCTGCACATGTGGTACCAGAAATGGGATGTGGTACCAGAGGTGGGATGTCAGGACGCCATGTTTCTGGCAGCAGAATTAACAGAAACTGGAATAGAAGCAGATAGGTCAGCGGCCTGCTACGTGTTGAGACAGCATCAAGACAGGGGTTTTGAAGACCTCCAGAGCTGGTGGACGCAGTTCTCAGGGGCAGCGTACTGAGACACAGAGGGTTATTTGCTATTGGCGGGGGACGGAAGGAGAAACCCAGGAGGGCAAATGTCCACATGGGAGAACTGGATGGGGCTCACCCCTAAGCTGTTTGGCTGGGGAGTTCATAAGGAAGGCAGAGGTGAGGGGGACTCATTGGAGGAACCCCACTGCATAAGAACGGGGGCATCTTCCCCAGCAGAGGAGCCCATCACACCACGTGGGTGGCTGAGAATGAGGAGGCGCACTCCAAGGAAGAGTTTGCTCTGGGGCAGGGGCGCAGGAGGGGAAGGGTGGCAGGTTCCCAGGGAAAGCCTGCTAGGGAGGGTGGTAACTGAAAGGGATGGCCTTTGGCCTGTGAGTAGAAGTTGTGGCACCACAGGGAGGGCTTGGGGGGGCTATAAGGAATACTTGCAGGTAGATAAAATGGCCCTAATCCCGAATTAGCGAGGGCAGTGGTTGCAGCATGACTGCCCAAGAAGCCAGAGGTAGAGTCCTGAGGAGAAAGGGGCAGGATGGGTCTCTAGGGCCAGGACCAGTGAAAAGAACATTCAGGGAAGGAAAAGAGGAGTCCTTAGATTTAAAGGGTAGTTAGGAAAGGAACGTCTGACCGGCTGGCAGGGGCAGTTAGACGAAGGGATTCCCCCCACCCCTATCCCCCCAGTGCACTTAGGATACTCAGTTCTATGGAATCCGGAACCCCACCAGTACCAAGGGGGAAAGGCCCTACATTTTGTGCTCTGTTTTTACTGCTCTCCAGGCCTCCTGTTAATGTCTCAGCCCTGCATTCCTGCTGGCCTGAGGACATCTTGAAGTAGTTGGGATTAAATAAATGAGTGTAAACATTACTCATCCTGAGCAGAAAGACAGAGGAGGAACCTTGCAGCTTGGCAGTCTAGACTGCCAGGCGGGTGGGTGGCTGGGGGCAGGGAGAGAAACAGCAACTAACAAAGGGGGGGAGGCATTGCTGGGGGAGGGGCATCTTCAGAAAGTGAGAGGATGAATTACAGCTACAGTAGCTGCAATGTCATCCCCTCACTTTCTGCATCCCCCGCCCCCCAGCGGCAGTAGCCAGTCCTCACGGGGAGCAGATCTGTTTGGAGGAACCCAAAGGAGCCTGAAGTTTTCCACTTCCAAACCCTTTAGGAGCTCTCATCGAGTTAATGAAGATCTGACTAGTCCTGGGTGTGGAGTTCCTGTGGCAGATAATGATTTAAGCATTGGCAGTGCCAGGACTCTGTAAGAAACACGAAGCAGCTGTTAGGCACTCAGCAATAGCTTGCACACAGCCCAGACTGATGTGAGAACATGTCATGGTGGGAACAGGAATGCTGGCTAGGATAAGAGGGTTCTCTCATTTAATTGCCACCTGGAACCACACTAGGAGCAGGTGGAAACAGGGCCCGCTCCAGGGTTTTGGCCGCCTCAAGCAACCAAACAAACAAAAAAAAAGCCGCGATCGTGATCGCGATCTGCAGCGGCAATTCGGCGGGAGGTCCTTCGCTCCGAGCAGGAGTGAGGGACCGTCCGCCGAATTGCCGCCAAACAGCTGGACGTGTCGCCCCTCTCCGAAGTGGCCGCCCCAAGCACCTGCTGGAGCCGGCCCTGGGTGGAAGGCACTTTTGTGTTAACACTGCACCTGACGGATGGCAATTGCAATAATTTCTCTAGTTCTCAAGTGTAATTATTCCAGTCCAGCACTTGAGACCAATACCCCCAGGCAGCTGGGTGGGGAAAGTCCTGATGTGGAAGCTGACTCTAGGGGGGACTGAAGATAAGCTGTAAACTAAAGCGTCTTTATTGAAATGAATTGAGTTGCACGTTTATACCATTGACATTCAGCCTAGAGCTAGGAGTATAACAACTGAGTTAGTGGCGGACACCATTAGCTACACTTTGCCATCTGGGATGGGATCTGTCCAACTAGAATGTTTTATCCTCCGTTTGAATACTGGAAAAGTTAGGCTCCTTTTTGGAAACCCAGCATTGGTCTAAATATGCTTCACCACCAACCATAGGCCTCCTGAGGTCTTCTCCTCCTTTCCCTCTCTTTGCCGATATTCAGAATTTGAGCTGTGCTGGTTAGTTCTGTTTGGACACATGTTTTTACTTCTTTTACAGTCTTCTGTTTTTGTTGGATGAACATAACTCATAACAGCTGTTTTTTGGTACAAATTCTCACATTTATAAACTCAGCATCTATTTTCCCGTGAATAATTTCTAATATTTATTTCAAATTTATTAGAGTTTCACACACACACACACACACACACACACACACACACACACACACAAGATCAGGAAAAAAATACAAAATGATTTCCTTTTTTTTTTCTTCCAAATTTGAAATTAAAAAAATAAAATTAAAATTAGCAGTTCTGTAATTGGGCCAGGGTGACATTTTAAAATGCAAAATTTGATCACCATTGTTTTTTAATTTGAAAAATTGCAACTAGCCTTAAAAATGACTACTTCTGCAAACATCCTAGATGGTAGATTCATTCCCTTGTATAGATCCATGGAAAACAAATGCTCACAAAGGTATAAAAAAAACAGGTGAAGTGAATTTATGTTTCTATTAGAGTAAATAGTTGTGAAAATTGTTTGAGATATTTGTTCATCTCTAAAAAAAGTCCAACCTCCTGACCCCCAATAAATTGTTGTGTTCTTGTCTTACACATACTAAGAAAATATCCCTTGTATGTAGATTGGTGCAGAGGAAAATATCATGGAGTTCAGAGTGATGCAACTTGATTGGTTGATAATAATTCTAATACACAAGAAAGCTGTGTGGCCAAGTGTGTGATAATTGTAGATTTAGTGTTGATCGCAGTTTGAAACCAGAAGGACTTAAACATGTTGCATGATACACCACTCTTCCCAAACATATAGCATTTGAGCTGCCCATTAACATATTTCCTATCTTTTTTCTCATAAATGTAATAATGATGCAGTATATAATATCTGGCCAATGCCGGGAGTGCGTTACACCTTCATAGTGTATTTCTCACACAGATGGTGGGAGATTCCTAAAGTACAATTGCTTGGGGATTATGGTTTTGAACATTCTTCTGAAATGGTGGGTCGACAGCTGGTTGTAGACCTTCCCCATTAAGTACCCCCAGCTCTGGATGAATCTTATGTGCCAGAATTCCACTAATTACTCAATGGCTTGAAATTCTATCCCATGATTATTTGGGCTGTTGGTAGAGTTGCCAAGCCTCCAGGATTGTCCTGGAGTCTCCAGGAATTAAAGATCAATCTTTAATTAAAGCTTATGTCATGGGATGACATGGGATGTCATGGCACTACATCCAACACAAATTGGCAACCCTAGCAATTGGTGGAGAAAAGAGGTGTCAAATTCTGGATCTTAATTCAAATTTTGCAACTCTGGCCCAGTTTTGGATTGGATTGTGCAGTTACGACAAGTCCTAGGTAAAGGACAGTGCATAGTTGTGTTGGCCTAAGAGCAGACCAGAGACCAAATTGCAACAAAAAAAGTTGCAATTCAGTCCTTGATTCCGCCCTTGCTCCAGGCAGGAAGTAAACTATGCCATGCCTAAACCTGGTACAAATTACTGCCCCCTATGTACCAGTTCAGCTCTACTGGCCAGCCCATTTGGCAAACTGAGCCTTGGCTCCACCCACTTCTTGCCCGCTCATTCCTGCATTGGGGGAGGGGAGCAGATTGCACAGATTGCTGGTGTGGGAGCTCACTCAGCGTTGTGCAGCCACTCATGACCAAACTCTCTGTGATCAATGTATCATGATCAGTGGAACTAGAGTCCGAGGGGACAGCCGGAGAAGAGTTAGGCTGGAAGCAACTGAGGCCTCTGGACAGAGCGGTCCCTAGGGTTCAATCACGTGCCACTTGTTCAACTTAACCTGCATCCAGCTTTACTTTTTGCAAATGAAACAGACTCGGGAAAGGTACCAAGACAAAGCAATGCCCGTGGCCAAATGAGAAGCTAATCCAGAGCTGAAGAAATCTATTTGAACCCCCTCCAAGGGGAGGGGGGAGAGGAGCAAGGGGTTCAGGCCACGCCTATCCCACAGCGGGAACTACACTCCCCGATGGCGAGCACCTTTCCTGCCCACAGCATTAGAAACAGACTCAACCATCTAGCCGAGTGGGCACGGGAGGCAGGCTCCGTCATGGTCTGTCCCTTCTTCAATCCCCCTTTGCCCTCAGCCCGAGGTCTCTGTTATTCGAGGGGTGGGGGGAAGCAGGGTATAAGGAGGGGAGGGGGTTGTTCTAGACTCTTGTGACGGCCCAGAAGCCCTTTCTTGCTGCAGCATGGCTCTTCTCTGGCCAGCTTTGGCAGGCTGTGCGCAGACAGAGCCGAGGCCGTGATGGAAACAGTCAGAAATACAACTTAAGCAATTTTCCGAACTGCGATGTACAAATAAACGCATTAGCCATCTTTTCCTCCGCGACCACAGAACCTGCTCCCAAAAGCAACACAGCCAGGCACTTATTACAGGCTTAATGAGCTGTCGAAAAAACCCACTATTCATCCTCAGCTACTTATTTTCTCCCTCTCCCCCCTTCTGAAGTCATAACTCACACCACCACAGAACCACACAGGCAGCCTCTACAGGCTCATGGGCAGAGGCACAAGCAGACGTTAGTGCACACGCCTCCGAATAGCCATGTGCTGCCTTGTGGGCCTGGCTCTGACCTGATTTGACTCTGACCCCAGCTGCGTTAGCCCTAATTCTAGTTTGGGTTTGGGCTTTCAAGCCAGAAATTGTACAAAAGGGTTGGGAGGGGGTTGTTATCCTTTCTCAGTTTATCAGCCACCTTCTCCCCTTAGTTAGTAAAAATCAGCCACCGGTAGCACTTTTTCATGCAAAGATTCAAAGTGCATCCCACACATGAGTACGTATCGTTATTCATACCCATGGGGGGAGGGATAGCTCAGTGGTTTGAGCATTGGCCTGCTAAACCCAGGGTTGTGAGTTCAATCCTTGAGGGGGCCACTTGGGGATCTGGGGCAAAATCAGTATTTGGTCCTGCTAGTGAAGGCAGGGGGCTGGACTCAATGACCTTTCAAGGTCCCATCCAGTTCCAGGAGATGGGATATCTCCATTTATTTATCCTATTTTATAGATGGGGCCACTGAGGCACAGAGCAATGAAATGTCTTGCTCAAGATTGCAAAACAAACCAGTAGCAGAGCTGGGAACACAACCCCGGACTGCCACCTTCCCAGACCAGCACGCTCCTAGCGAGACCTCAATGCCTTCACCTGGCTAGCTTTATTGCCAAGACAAAGGGGCGTTTTCCCTCCTATCCTCTGCGTCTCACCATTACCGTTGGTGCTAAGCAATGTCTCTGCCTCCAGAACCTACTAGCCAGCCTACTCTGCTCCTGTGCGGGCAAGTCACAGTATCACCGAGTAGTTGTGTGTGCAAGCACATGCTTGCTACTTGTGTTTTCTGTACCTTTTCCTTTATCCACAACTCCTGGACTGCCAATCCCAGTCTGTTCCTCAGCTCCCGATTCACTTTCCAAAATAAAATAAGCAGCCATAATAAAGCACACTCTACCCTGTCTCTTTGTCCCTTTATTGTGAGCTAAACTGCCAAGAGGCAGATCCTGAAGTGCCTTTCCTTCCTCCAGCCTGGCGCCGTCTGCTATACGCCTGAATTCTTTCCAGTCACAGAATGGTCTTTAGATTGCAGCTGAATGGCAAGTATTAGCAACATCATCTGCAAATGGGATATGGCCTACCCACTTTCAAGAAGTTAACGGACCTGACTAGCTCTCCCAGCTCAGTTGCAGTGAGTCCTTATCTTTCTATCGCCAAATACACTTCACGAACCATCTCTTATGATGATTTATTTGTGTTACAGCAGTACCCAGTGCCCAGCTGTTCTAAGCCCCTTACATACATATCGCTCCTGCCCTAAGGAACTATCTACAGAAGCCACGTTGGGGGGTTAATTGTAGATCTCTCTCTCCCCCACTCTTTCATTTCTTTTTAAAAAGGAGAATGACAAAATGGATTTTATTTATTTTTGAGGGTTTTTTTTTTTCTTATTTCAAGGTGATGAATGTTTGCACTAAAGCTTTTCAAAATGATAAAAAAAACAAATGCCTTGACAGAATTTGCACAATGGCAGAATTGAAAAAAAATTCTCTCCCATTGATCCTTTTCCCAGAATTTCATAGATTCAGACATTTTGAATGAAACCTTTTCGGAGGCTGAGGAAAAATCATTTACTCTCTCCACTCCCAATATTGTTCTGTTTCATGCTCTGCGTGTGTTGCCAGGCTTCAGGCAGGACTAGAAGCTGACATTCAGAAATACTACAGGAAAAGCTAATCTCCTAATATTTTGTTTTCCAAACAATTTTTGCCATCTGGAGAAGTTCTGAGACGCTTCAAATAAAAATTGTGTCTCCTACCCACAGCTGATGCCAAACTTGGACCTTTTTCCTGAAGTTCACCGCCTGTTACAGCATTCCTGAGAGACTGAGCTGAGCTGCAAAGTTTGTATTTTGAACACACCAAATTTGTGTGTGTTGAGATCTGGAGTTTAGTGTGAGCCTATCTCTAACAGACTAACACGGCTGCTACTCTGAAACCTATCTCTAACCTACACGGTTATAAAGATGAGGGAACAAGCTGAAACCAATATCGACTGCTTGCTTTCCACAAAAAGCCTATTAAAAAAGAAAGTTGTTTGAAAACCACAAACTTTACGCAAAAGTTGGTCCTGCTCCATCGTCTCAGTCTACAAAGCTCAGGGCATCTTCAGACACTGTTGCTAATAGTGGGATCCAATTTATAAAGAGCTTCTAAGGAGACATCTCCCATTTCCTTGTGATTATCCCCTCCTAGCCCTTTATAAATTAGCTCCAGACATCCCTGGCAGATGCACGCTTGTTCCCCTCTAGATGCTCTGAGTTTTTGCATACTGAAACGGTGAGCTCGGCGCAAGTTTTATTGCTTGTTTTCCTTTTTGTGATAAGCAAAAAGAGTTTATTTATTAGTAAGAAATCATTGCACTTATATGGAATACATGCAAGGAGCTCAAAGCACTTCACATACATGGGCTAATGCTTACAAAATCCCTGTGAGTTAAACACATTTTTACTGCCATTTCACAGGTAGCGGAAGGCCCAAAAATCTCACAGTCATGTCTGGTTCAGCTCCCTCGGACATCAAGGAGAACTGGATCTAGCCCCAAGTTAGTAGCAGAGCTGGAATACAGCCCTGCAGTCCTGCCTCTGAGCCCCTTTCTTCAACTATTAGACCACATCCCCTGCTCTGCACCGCCCTTTCCCTCCAGGACAATAACAAACCCACTATTCTATGGAAAAAGGCCGAACGCCAGGACTGCACTATTCTAGCTTTTAGGATCACAGGAGCCAGGATGACATCCCAGACTTGTCCATCACAACCTCAGGCTGTTTTGTTTTTTAAAAAAAAAAATAGCCCTGGCTAAATTTTGCTGCAGACTCTGCCAGCTGAAAAGTCCCCCTATAGCCAACATAAGCTAGAGTATAACCAAGATACGTGGGCAGAATCATCAGCAAGCAAATATCAGCCTGTGGGTTCAAGCTTCCCTGTTCAGAAGAAACACAGCAAACTTCACACTAGGGACGGACAAACCTGCTTGGATGAGAAGAACTGGCCTGCACCTTGACCCACCACTCACATGGAGAGTTGGGCAAATACAGACAAAATGTATTTGTGAAAATTCGCCCCTTTGCTGCTATTCGCAACTCCTTTTACAGCAACCAGTTCAAAGGGATCTTGATTGGAGCCTCTGGGTGCTATTGTAATACAAGGGCTGCTGCATCCTTTCACCCCTATGTTATCAAGAGAGGCCCAGGGTTCTATGTTTCCTGGTGACGAAGGTTGCTACAGCAACTCAAGACATTTTTGTGATATTTTGGATCTTTGAATATAAACCAAACCAAAAGACCTCCCTCCCTCCCAGCATACCCACCCGCTTTGTTCTATAAACCAACATATTTCTGGAATCTCGGTTCCCGTAAGCACGGCCGTGCTTCATGAATACCACAGAGTTCACAGCAGGGATTACAGAGAGCTTTATTCTGCACTTTCGGAATGGTCCGGGCTCTAGCTAAGAGAGACTGCCCACTCAGCACCCTAAAAGCTGGTGGCGTGGGATGTCAGCGTTCCTCATGCCACCACTCCAGAAAGTGGCTTACAGCAGATTAGCCTGAATTTTAGGCTGGGGGGAGCTGAAGGGAGCGCCGGAGGGATTTGATCTTTTAGTTTTGTATTTTGTTAAGCCAGGCATCATTATATTAATTATTATTTGTGCTGTGGTAGCATCTAGCAGCCCAAGTCATAGACCACAGCCCCAGTGTGCTAGGGGCTGTACATACGCTGTTCTCTTAGGCTAGGTCTACACTACCCACCTGAATCGGCGGGTAGAAATCGATCTCTCAGGGATCGAATTATCGCATCTTGTCCGGATGCAACAATTGATCCCCGAATCGACGCGCTTACTCCACCAGCGGAGGTAGGAGTAAGCGCCGTCGACGGGGAGCCACGGAGGTCGATTTTGCCGCCGTCCTCACAGTGGGGTAAGTCGGCTCCGATACGTCGAATTCAGCTATGCTATTCACGTAGCTGAATTTGCGTATCTTAAATAGACCCCCCCCCTGTAGTGAAGACCTGCCCTTAGATTGTGAGCTCTTCGGGTCTTGTTGGTCTGTGTTTGTGCAGTACCCAGCCCCATGGGGTCCTGGTCCATGACTATGATCAAAACAATAATAACAACAACATTTTATATGACCAGAGCTGGAGCCCAGTGATCTATTTAAAATGAATGGAATGCCAGCCACTTTGAAATCCCAGAAGTGCGGGTGGAGCCCACCAGAACTTAATTTGTGCGAGGATTAAGCCCCGGAACTTCTAGGCTCGGCAGTTCAGAGTCCCGGCACCTCTGGACTTGCTGCATCAGTTATGAATGTAATAAAATTGCTTGAGCCCCGGCACCTCTTTCATTACAAACTAAGCACTGCCCATGGCCCACCCCCTGAAACACAGGAGGGGATGGAGAGCCAGAAATGGACTAAACCCAGGGGATAACAAATGCTAAAACATGAACTTGGAGCCAGCTTGACAGGTCGGGAGACTGGAATCCTTTTCTTATCCATAGAATAGGAACAACGTGGATGTGGCAGAGGGAGTTTCTCAGACATCTGACCCTCTGCCAGTGTGTCGCAGTTTTGACCTGCAGAAACAGCCATGCCCCGAGCATCTAGGACCTATTCCCTCTGGGACTTCTCCGCAGAGGATGACAACAAAGGGCTCAATAAGGGAAACTGTGCTGATTGTAATGCAATGCGGATATTTGTCCTGCTCCCAGCTCATTTCATTCAGGCCAGCTGTCATGTGTTGTTTCCTAGGTATTGGTCCATCTCCAACGACACTAGTAACTACGCAGTGTAAAGGATCACCAAAAATTCACACCTGGGATTGGATAACTAATAACATCTCAACGCACCAGCTCACCCCTTAGCAATTTGACAATAACTGCTGCTCCGGAGACACCTTGGGATGGAGCTCTGGGGGGACCCAGAGTTGGACTAGCAGGGGGTTGCAGGTCAGGACTAAATGTGCATGAGCAGAGATGCTCACCTACATTCTGCCTGGTTGCTGTCACCGCTATCAATCCTTCAGTTTCACAAGCCCCAATGTGAACAAAGAAAACAAAATCTTTGAGATCATTTGAAAAACAAGCCGCATCGTCTGTCAAACCCAGTGGAAGCTTTTGGCAATTACACGAGAAACACATTGAGTAGTTCAGTTCATCTGGCCACTGCCTTCCCCTCCACCTCACACATACATTTTCATTTCATCTCAATCTTTCTATTCCTCTTCTGGTTCCAACTTTGAACGTAGCTCCTTGGACAGAGGGAGCCTGGCGCAGAGTACTCGCCACCCGCTGTTCAGACGTGTGGGATATTTGTGGATTTTGTACCCATATTTATTTAGCGAGGGACTCTGATAATTCTCCCTTTCCAGCAATGAAATATTTCCTGAAAGATGAGAGCTGCAAAGCATTCTCCACAAGCCAGAGGACAAAGCCAGGTGGCTTCCTTCCAAATGCATCGTAGAGACGGTGACTGGCTGTCTCTGCAGAGATCTAAAAGCATTGTACCCTCAACTCCTCCTTTCCCTTAAAGAAATCCCAACCAATGGCATTAACATTGAATGTTCATTTCATTTCATCCCCAGTGCTACTGGTTACCTAGTTAACAACTGGTTATTCACATGAAACTTCTGCCCAGCTGTACTGAGGTCAAACAAACAGAAGAAACCCAGAGAGTAGAGTGTGCTGTGCATCATGGAGTAGGTGAGCAGTGTTTGCAGGCTATAAATCATTCACTCGGCTTTATGCAGAGCTAATATTCTGTGCTATTTGTTCAATTATATAAGTAGCACCCATGCTTGCCAAGTTGGCTGTTACAATGGGATTTCCATCAATGGGGGAGGGGGGGAGAGAAACAACTTGATTCATTCCTGAGATAGCACTCCTGGCAAATCACACCTAAGGCCAACCGAACTGAGCAGGGGTGAAAACCTACATTGCAGTACACAATGGAGAACACCAGAGGGTGCTAGAGGAGGGCAGAGAAAGACAAGATGGCAGGCAGTATGGCTTTTACGTTTGCCCGAATAAAGTCTCCAGTTTAATTTCTCCGATTGCTGCTGGTTGATTTCAGTCCGAATCTGAGTGCATCAGAACTCTGGGCTCCTGTATGTTACAGCCTCTTGCTGGCACCAGACGGAAGGGAAAGCAAAATAGGGCTCATGTCCCATGCACCCACGGAGACCAACTCAGCCCTACCGCTCTCCTTGCTGGGTCACACAGATTTCAGATTTCAGCAGCCAGTCTGCAGGCCTGATTTGGGTGGGATGGATAAATTGTTCTCTATTAGGAAACAGATCACAAACTAAACTAGGGATTGGATTTTAGGCATGTCAACCTTGCCAGTAACCCTCAGATGAAAGAAATACCTGAGAGGAAATATTTATTTTAAAGCACATTCCAGGCGATCACATTTCTGGCAGCTTGACTCCAGCACTCTAGGAATCGAGAGTCTTGGGCCCAGGCCAAACATGACACTATCTCTGTGCACGCTTAATCCGGCTTCACATGGATTTGCGGCTGGCCGCAGGCACTCTTCAGAGACTTGACTCTCCTCATACCTTTGCCTCCTGTCACCTCAGCAGCGTCTGACATTCCAGATGAACTTTCCAGTGCTGGAACTGGATTCACTGGCCATAAGACATTACAGTCTTCGGGAACCAAGAGAGGGAATGGGATTTAATGGGTAGAGCAAGACATTGGGGATCAACACACCCAACGTCTATTCCCAACTCTGACACTTATGATGGCATCAAATGTCTTGCTCTGGACAGACAGCAATGGGAGAAATGGTCATCGCTAGGCACAGGAGCAGTCTAAAACTAAAGCACTTGCTTGCTTTGGCACCTTGGGAGAGTCACATCACTTCAATTAACTACGACACAGAGGTCAGCAAAATGGGCTTGTGCAGTGTGGCACACTCCCCACCCGCAGCATCCCCTTGTGTCAGGGTGCGATGCTGCAAGGGGTCCTCACCCCCGGCACCTCCTGCTGGGCGGCTGCCTCTCACCAGGTCTTCAGTCCTCCGGCCAAGTTGCACAAAGTTCGGTCCCCTTCCAGCGTAACAACAGGATCCAACTGACAATCCAAGCTAAACAGCCCAATAATAATTCTTGCACCCTTCTCAGGCTCCACTGAAGTGTTTTTACTGGCCCTGGATGGAGCTTGCATGCCCCTCTCTCAGGGCTGGTAGGGGAACCCAGAACCACCCTCTACTCCAGCCCAGGGACCCTGAATTAAGCAGCTAAGGGCTTGTCTACACTTGCAGCGCTGCCGCTATAGCACGTAGCGAAGACACTACCCACGCTGCGGGAGAGCTTCTCTCACCTGCATAGTTAACCCACCTCCCCCAGAGGCAGTAGCTACATTGATGGGAGAAGCCCCCTCTACATAGCACCATCTACACTGGGAGTTCGGTCAGTATAAGTACATCGCTCAGGGGTGTGGATTTCCCCCCAAGCAATGTAGTTGTACCAACATACATTTGTAGCGTAGACGAGGGCTAAGTCTGCGTCTTCAGACATGCTGCTGTTTCCTTAGGCCACTTCCTGCCTCTCCTTGTGCTTAACACAGCCTCCCTTGGGTGCTCCAGCCTCTGGCTTCTCCCTTCTCTGCTGAACTAATGAGTCTTCTGCCCTTCTTGGGTTTCACTGAAGTGCTTTTACTGACCTTGCTCCCTGTGGGTTCGCCTGCCTGCAGGACAGCCCTAACTTCTCTACAGTCTCTGGCTCCACACTGCAATCCTAGTTCTATTTAAGTAGTCCTTTTGGATTCCTTGCAGCTGGGATCACTAATTATCATTAAGTTTACCATATCACCATCAGCTGAGGGCTAGCTACTAGGTCACAGGCCAGGCTGAGGGCCAGCCAACCTGCTACAGACTAAAATGCACTGCCTAATTTATCATTATTTATTTATATTACAATAACAAGAGCCTACAGGCTCTGGTCAAGATGATCGCTGTCCCATTATGTTTCTCACTGTATAAACACATAGTAAGAGGCAGCCCCTGCGCTGGAGAGCTTACAATCTAAATAGACAAGGGAAGGGGAGAGGAAAAACAATCATCCTCTCTATTATATTTTTAACTGCTTTAAGATCTTTAGATAAAAGTTGCTAAATACTTGCAAAATATTATGATTGGACATTAAGGAGAGGTGCCAAACTGCCAAAGAGAAACCGTCAAGATACAAATCACATATTTTTCCATAAGCAAATTTCCTCACTATGTTACTCACAAATAGAATTCATGGGAAAAAAATTTTGTTTTAAATTTATTTTGATGAAAAATGGCTCTTTTTCTAAACAAGCATTTCCAGGGGGTTATTTTCTAAATTTTCCATTGTTTCAATGAACGACAGAATTGAAAAGTGTGCAGGTTTTTGCTTTTTGCTGAAAAACCAGAATTTTTTTCTTTGTTTCTTTTAAATTTTTGTTTCTTTTAATTTTTTTTCACAGAAATACTGTCCAGTTTCAGATCAGCTGTGCTCATAATACCATGCCTTATTAAAGCTGAAAAGTTTCACTTACATTTTCTTTTTCATGATGTCAGTTTGCTTTTTATGTTTGTTTTTTCTCTCTCATAAAGTAGGCAATGAAATAGACAGGACAGTTCCACTTCTGTGTATGGTTAATTTCACTTTCGTTGTTATTAATTATTTGTTTCATTTGCATTATAGTAGCACCCAGGGGTGCTGGAACAATTTGTATAGTGGGGATGCTGAGAGCAATTGACCAAACTGTAAACCCTCTATATAATGGAGTCCACTTCAAGCCAGGGACTGCAGCAGTTCCCCCAGCACCGCTACGTCCAGCCCCTATGGTAGCACATAGATGTCGGACTGAGATCAGGGCCTCATTGTGGTGGGCAGTGTGGAACAAGCGTAAACCTGTCTGTGCAGGAGACAGGTCCAAGACGGTGGAACAAACTCCCATAAGAACTAATGGTCATCACAAACCTCACCATCTTCCAGTTCAAATGCAAGGTGCACTTCTCTGACCTGCCTTCTCCGATAGAAACACATTAGCAGCGTGTACATATAAAAAAATTGCCCCAAACGAAATCCTATCTAAACAAAACAAACCATTGCACAGAATTCTCCCCCTGGAGATCAGAGAAAGAATGAACTGCAAGTGACAGATGTTAGTAATGCCGCTTAATACAATCTTGGAAGGTGATCAGATTCTACCATGATGAGGCAATATAAGAACCTCTATAGAATAGACAGGAAATGTGTAGGCTCCTCGGAACTACCAAAAAAAAAGCTTACCAATGTTTTCCCTACCTTGGCTGCATTGCCTGCAGCAAACAAGGCCATAAAGCAATTTATGGGGCTGATACGCTGCCCACATCCTGTCATGAGAAAGATTAAGCAGAAGACCTATCAATGATACGCTGGAACCTCATCTTGCTCCAACAGTTGGTGGCACGGAGCTTTGTGTGTATTGGCAGGAGTCAGCGGAAGAAACAAACAACAGAAAGGTGAGCACTGCCTCCCCGCCTGAAATCACTGTTTCTCCTCGGCATGGGTGCCATATTTAGTTATTTAAATGTATAACAATGTCCCACTGCCAATGAAAAAAGTACCTCTGGGTTAGCAGGGGAAGCCCACAGGTCAAATGTGGCTCACAGAGCTCTAACAGAGCACTCATGGGGAGGAAAGCTCTGCTTGTGGTTATGGCACTGGAGTAGGACACAAACTCTAGAGTCAGTTCTTGACTTTGCCACAGATTGGCTGCGTGACCTTGGGCCTATCACTTGATCGCTGTGTGCCCCAATTGCCCATCTGTAAAAAGGGAATAATGGCACTCCCCGGCCACATCAGGGGGTTGTAAGAGTAGATCTCATCCGAGTGAGGCCCAGATGTCAAGGTGATGGCGGCCATCTAGGTACCGAGCTAGACAGACAGCCTCATTTCCAACATGGCAGGTTCAGTCTATTGAGACTGCAGGTCCCAGCATGCCAACTCATCTGGATCTGAGAAGCCTCATGATTGCAACCCAGCTTTGGACACAGCTTGGTATTTCTGGCTGAGTTTCACTGTGAGATTGTTTCTCCCGAGGGGGCGGAACTGACGCAAAACAAAGATAAAAACTGTCAGTGGACTGACAGATCCCCTGAGGAGTGGAGATCTGCAGAAGACTCGAGTGAGCCGCAAACATTTAATGCTGGCAGTGACCTTCCTTCTGTCTTCTCATTTATATTAAACTGATCCACTCATTATTAACCAGGGGGCTTGTGCTCATCCCATCCCTCCTCAGACCAAGCTGTGAATGAGTGGGTGGGTGACTGTATCTGTATAAGATTGCAGGATTATCAGGCTCTGTGTGTGTCATTCTGAAGCCTAGAATGTCTGCTGGGTCTGTGTGAAGCGATGGAAACAGCTCTGAACATGGTTATGAGCTCGTTTTGTTTAGACTATCACCAGGTTCAATGATCACTGGGATTCACAGCCTGTTGCTAGCCAATTCTACAGTAAGGGACGCACTGATGTCCTGCCAAGAGTCCTAGACCATTGTGATATCAGAGGTAACTCAACCAATCAACACCCTTACTCTACAGCTAATTTGCATGCAACAGTTTCATTGGTTGTATGAGGGAGACTCCACAGATGGTGGATGATGATTTGCTCCAACCGCCACGCCCTGCAGCAGCACAGGCTTTCAATATTAGTTTACAATAATAATACCTAGCTCGTATATAGCACTGTTCATCCAGAGATCTCAAAGTGTTTTACAAAAGCATGTCAATATCATTAGCTCCATTTTAAAGATGGGGAAACTGAGGCACAGAGGGGTGTTATGACCGTGGAGCGCAATGGCAAAGCCAAGAATCCAGGTCTTCTGAGTCCCAGTCCAGTGCTCTATCCACAGGGTCATCCTGCTATATTTTGCCACATAGCAGCTAAGGTGTGTTTTAATAGGGAAAAAAATCATAGCAGTTCAGAAATCAACTCCTGGCCAAATCCTAGTGAAGTCTGAGTGGTTATCTCCATGGAAAATGTTCTAAGCTTTAAAACTTTCGGTCAACGAAAACAGCATAAAAATTAAACTGCAGCAGAGACGCGTTAAACTGGTAAAGCTGGTAAATCCCCCATGTATCAAATTGTGAAATTCACAGAGTGTTTGAAGTGTTTCTAATACGTTGCAGGATTCATTCAGCCCCGTGGGGCAAAGGAGAGATCCGATGCTGCTGTCGGGTTTCCTATAGAATTCTGATATAAGGACAGAGGGAAGGATGAGATACAGTAGAAAGATCATAGCACAGACTCTGCTGGGAAGAGACATAGGCCAGGTGAGTTAGAGATTTGCACACACTGGTTTTTTTGAGCACGTGCATCCCTACTTTGCACACACATGTGCAGACTGGCCATTTGGTGCACACATCTCAGCCATGCACAAAAGGGCAGACACACTTTTGCCTGCTTGGGGCGTGTTTTCCCTCTTGCTTATGCCCTTTTTACACAGATGGAAGCCAGTGAATTCAAAGGAGCTCCTCTCTCGATTTATTCGGCTGTGAGACAAGCATCAGGCAGAAGCTTCTTAAAATGTAGGCCCTCTCTGCATGGCTGTCTCCAGTGGGGATGGCAAAAATGAGTCTGAAAAGGCTGTTAATCCCCCAGAGTCTCTTCCCATCCCAACTCCCCTAATATCTTTACTCATGTTTAGAAACAATCCCTTTTGAAGACTCTGACACTTTCAGCCACACTCTGTCTTATTGTTCTGGAGATCTATGCACTCCGGCGTGCTGGAAATGGAAAGTTGCTGCTTGTGGTATTATCTATTATCTGTAGCGCCAAGAAGCCCCAGTCAGAAACCGGTGCCATACAAACACAGAACAAAAAAGATGGCCCCTGCCTGGTATTTCCAGCTGGAGCAGAAAGGAGAAATACTGGAAATCTTGCAGGAAAGCCTCTTCTTGAGATAATTGTGGCCCAGTTTTACAAACTCGCCAGGTGCTAGTTCAGAGAAGCAGCCATGTTTCTGGGGTGCTTCCCTAAACCCCAAACATTTTGCCATTCTCCCATCTCTAGCGCCAAAGCTCAGCTCCTTCGGACCCAGTTGGCCTGGGAGAAGGGAGCTCCACGTCTCTCCATTCTGGCTGTGGGAGCAGCCATCTGCCAGGGAGTTAGACCCAAGCGTCTGCAAAGTGATAAAAGCAGATAGACCTGGATCTCAGAGGGAGCAGGTTTGCTTTGTAGCTGTGCCAGTGCTGGCTCTTGGAGCTCATTTCATGAGCAGTGCGTTGGCTGGAACCTCACAGGCCCAGGTTCATTAACTTGTGCCTCTAAAGCCAAATTCAGTCGGCCCAGGTGCTTGTTAGCTCAGCAGCCGTAATTAAAACCACCTGTGCGAAGTGTGGGCAAGGCCAGGATGACACATTGACGAATGTCCCTCGGGGGCATGGCAGGGCGCACAGATTTGGGGAAGTCCAGGTTCTGCCTCTGAGCCCTAAGCAGGGGAAGGTACTTTAATATTCTCTCTGCTCTAAGGACATGCAGCCCAGGAAGACAGATTCATCACCTTTGGATGCTGACATTTGGCTTGGTCCCCTCTTCCCTAGGATGATTTCCCCAGCCTAGGTACAGGGATGCTCCATGCCTGCCTGAAGCAGCCATACAAAAAATGAACACATGCAACAACAAACCATGGGCTGTTTCAAGAAATGTTCATATGGCTGCCAGCATCAGACCTCAACTGCTTCGCTGGCTGGGGCCCAAAATTGTGGGTCTTACCACTAGTAAGACAGGAACATACCAAGGGGCTGGGCACGGAAGGAAGGTCAGACACAGATCTATAGACTGTGTCTTCTAAGTACATTTCTTGGGGCCTGGCTGAGGTTGAGGGGGGTGCTGGAGCTTGTGATGGGGGTGTGGTTCAGGCTGGGACTCAGAAGACATGGATTCTCTTCCCAGCTTTCCTGCCGTGTCATCTGGAGCGAGTCACTTTGCCCCTGAGTCTCCCCTCCCCACCCTTTGTTTCTGCTGTAGGAAGTTCAGGGAAGTGACTGTCTCTCGTTATGGGGTAGGACATGCACGAGGCCCTGATCCAGGTTGCAGTCTCCAATTGTTCAGGCAAGATCAATAATAATGAAAGCAAAGCCCAAAACTCAAAGCAAATTTCCCAGTAGTGAACCCTATGTGAGCCGGAACCAACACCAAAGAGAAGGGATGAACACATGAACCCCGACTGCGGGAACAGCTGAGGACTGGGAAGGTATCAATCCTTTAGTATGGCTGGTTTGCCCTGAGCATCTGACCTGAAGTGTGTGAGCAATTTACTCAAGATCTGGCCACGTAGCCACAGTAGCTGGATGTTAAAAATGGTCAATAGCAAAATAGTTAATCATGATAGTTAAACCACCATGGTTATGCTTCAGAGTCAATGCCCCACTGAGGGGAACAGGGACACTTCACACCTCTCCTGGAAGCAGGGTCAGATTTAGGGGCAGGCGAGTCAGGTGACCACCTGGGGTGCCG
This sequence comes from Trachemys scripta elegans, assembly GCF_013100865.1. NCBI lineage: Eukaryota > Metazoa > Chordata > Testudines > Emydidae > Trachemys > Trachemys scripta. Next base: position 8,141,252 of record NC_048316.1, on the reverse strand, counting down.
GACTTGGGAGGCATAGAAAGGTATTCAAAAGTTTAACCAATGGAGTAGGGGCGGGGCGCTGAAAACACTCCTCACCTGGGGTGCCATTTGGTCTAGGGCCGGCCCTGCCTGGAAGTGTCATTTCAGGCAGGCTTATCAGCAGACTGAGTAAGACTAGGTCTACACTTAAACCGCTGCAGCAGCCCAGCTGCAGTGCTGGTGTGTGGCCACTCACTACCCCAACAGGAGGGGTTCTCCCGACCCTGTAATGAACCCACCTCCCCGACGCAATTCTTCCGTCGCCACAGCGCTGTCTACACCAGGGGTTAGGTCATCTTAACGACATCACACAGAGGGGTGGATTTTTCACACCCCTGAGCAACGTAGCTGGGTCAACTGAACTTTTTAGTGTAGACCTGGCCTAAAACAGCGCTGCCCTGGGTCACAGTCAGAACAGTTTCCTTCGCACCTTAGGGCATTTTGTTCTGTGTTTATACAGCGCCTGGCGTAATATACAGCGTCGTGGTCCATGACTAGGTCTCCCATGCGCCATGATAATGCAAACAATAAATAATAATAAATACAAGGGCTAGAAATTTAATATTTTTTTAAATGAAATCTTAAATTCTGCGGAAACAGAGGGGAAGAAGTGTCAGTGCCATAAACCACCCAGTCTCAGCAGCATTTGAACCTCGACTGGCACGGAGGCCTTCCTTCAAAGGCTTACAATGGGCACTTCACTGAACGGCTCAGATCCGACCGAAACCTGAGCAGAGCGATAAAACTGAACGAGGGCTGTGTTTGTTTCTCCAATAAGTTCCACACGGCTGGAGAGGCACCACCAGACCACACAGTTCTGTTAGTCAGGTATTTTTTAAAAAGGGAGACAACTTCATTTTTGTTTCTTTAGTGCATAAATAGAGCCCGTGCCGTGGGTGGTCTCCAAAGGAACCCGCGTGCCTGTTCTCTAACATCTCCTGCTTTCTTCTGAACCGCTGTCAAGCAATGCTAATACCTGGTGGTAATATATTTAATGTATTTATGCAGGCGAAACAAAAAACAAAAATTCCACTCCACATGGAATGACATTAAGGGCCTCAGCTTTCAAGGGATACCAACCCAGCGTCTCTTCTTGTTGTTGTTTTTGCAGCCACATATATTTGTGCCAGCAGTTCTGGGCCTGCAGTTAAATTTGCAGGCATCAGTGCTAGCTTTGAAATCTCCAGCTAGCTGATTGGTGAGCAGTGAAGACATTCTATGCTTTCATGCCAGTGTTGGCCCCGGCGGTTAATCGTGGGTGCAAAAGTGAGAAGACAATTAAAAATCAGACGCGCTGGGTTCTGTACTGGAAAGCAGCAATCGCAAGGGAATGCAATGCTATGCATCATGATCTCAGAGGTTGTGTCTGTGTAACAACCAACCTCGCGATCATCATCAGTGATTGAACTGAGGATCTGCAGAGCTAAGAGCCTGACCCTCTACCACTTGAAATAAAAGACTGAGGGTTTGGTGCTACAGTCCTTGAAATTAATGGGAAGACTCCCATTGACTTCATCTGGCATTGGAGTGGGTCCTCAGACCCCTAGCAAGGAGCTCTAACAGACTCATAGCCTCTGTGGATCAGATACAGAGGGACACGCGTAATATACACTGAACAGCAGTTTACTCCAAGGGCACTGGGGTGCTGAAGGATGGCTCAGTGGTTAGGGCACTATTCTATGACTTGTGACATCTTGGGTTAAGTCCCTGCTCTGCCACAGAGTCCCTGTGTGACCTTGGGAAAATCACTTAGCATGTCTGGGCCTCAGTTCCCCCCTCTGTTACTGGAGACAACAGTACTGCCCGACTGTGCAAAAGCGTTGTGGGGACAAGTTGTGAGGCATTCAGATACCATGGTGATGGGGGCCATATAAGCAACTAATGCTATGTCTACACTTACAGTGGCGTCTAATATAGGCGCTACATGCCGCAGTGAAAGGTTCTGGCAAGGGGGAAGGCAGCAGGACATTACCCTGCTAAAACTGGCAGTGTAGATATGAGAGGCACTGCTTGGCCCGTAGAGAGCCTGGGGGTTCAGGCATAGGGCATTGTACTCACCTAAGCTGTGCCTCGCCATCTACACAGCTATTTATACCCATGACAGGTGGGCATGCCGTGTCTGTACTCTATGTATTGCTGTAAATGTACACGTACCTTTAGATAGCTTTTAGCACCCAAAATATGCCTACGTTATGCACCTAAATTTGGAAACTGGGCATGACGAGAGAAAAAGTCATCATCCCCCCCTCTCCCTCCAACAGGGTCTTTTCCAAAGCCTGTTGGAGTTAATAGCAAGAATGACTCCCACTGATTTCAGCAGCGTTTGACTCAGACCCTTCGTCTCCCTGGAAAAATCCACAAGTGTTCCTAAAACAGCCGAGGGGGAACATCTGTAGAAATAAGCATCTGAACATGAGAGGACGATTCACCTGGCTCAGCAGGAAATTAACAAGTAGCCGAGAGGAGGAGGAAGACTCAGGGAAGGATTACCAGAAATCTCTCCCTATGCAAGAGTAGCCACAAATGCTAATCTAAACTGGGCCTCTGTACCACATTAAAACAACGAGGAGTCTGGTGGCACCTTAAAGACCAACGGATTTATCTCTCCATGCATCTGAAGAAGTGGGTTTTTTACCCACGAAAGCTTATGCCCAAATAAATCTGTTAGTTTTTAAGGTGCCACCAGATGCCTCATTGTTTTTGGATACAGATTAACACGGTCCCCTCTCTGATATTTTGTACCAAATTAAGAGATCTTGGTTAACCAGACATTTCCCCTCCTCAGCTCCCCACCCCCTTGCTTGAGAAATCATGTTAGTGTGCGTGTTTCCATCTCATTCACATGACTTTCCTTCTAGCCCTACCGATCGCTGTTCTACTCCAATTTTCATCCTTAATGCAAAGCAGACCAGTCTCACGCTCCTTTCGGCAAGCTGATGGGATCACTCCCTCCTCCCATCTTTTAAATATAAAAAACATGCGGCATAATCTTCCCTTCAGTCATGAAAAATACAATATAATCTTAAGTAAATATTAGCGTTCCACTTACGTAAATACAAACTGCAGTTGAGGGCTGGAGCGCTGAGCCTTTTCAAAACCCCCGGCTGAAAATATTTCTTTGGAAAGGACAGTAAAGGTCATGAGTGAAAGATATTTTGATGTTTGCGATTAAATTAGGGGGAGAGCTGTGCTTGAGAACGCAAGGAATGAGCAAGACCTGCACCGTGAAGCGCTTGGAAAATGAGAGACTGCTTTGAATGACGCTTTCTTCTCTTGTTCCTGAATAAATTTCCCAGTGACTAGTGATCTGCCCCATTTGTTGTTGGCTACTGGGCATGATTATGTACCCCCCTAGCACCATGGTTATCGGTGGTGTGGGGATTGAACTCATGACCTTCAACACTTGGGACAAATTGAACAAAGGGAGAACTCCTCTAGCTATGACAAAGTAGTAGGATGGCATAGTTTCTTGGGCCAGCCTCCAGAGGGAGACATCCTCTCTCTTTCTCTCTCTCTCTCCCTCCCTCCAATGTGTTTACAGCCATTTGGATAAAGTCTCTCAACAGAAGAATCACATGCAGCTAAGGTCACAAATGACAATGAATTGGGTGGTCTCTGAATATTCGTGTGGCCGAAAGCAAACCAGATCAAGCCCTGCTCGAACACTGTTTGCTCTTCCCAGCTGGAAAGGTAATTCCCCATTGGGAGCAGGTCAAAAAGGTGGGGCAGAGATGGGGCTGCTATAGCAAGGAGGAAAACTGGGCCTGATTTAGGACTTGGGCTGCAGGTGGCATTAGCCAGGTATCAGGCATACTCAGGTATCGCCAATGCCTGGGCAATACTCATACCCATAGTTAGGCTGTGTATTTTTGCTACACACCCACAGCCTGATGTCCCTTGTCAAGTGCCTTCCCCCCACTTCTGGAAAGATAGAGTCACTGCTGGAGCTGAAGCCCTGGTCCTGGAACCAATGCCTGACATTAATGAGGGAGGCAAGCAGTTCATTGCATGTGCCTCCCCTTATGCTCCTGTCCTCTTCAAACAGAGGTGTACCCCTAACGGTGACCAGGCAGAAAGGCTAGGGCACAAAACGCTACAGAGAAAGCACGCATGACTCATGGGGCATGACAATGACCTACGGTTTGCCAGCTTGAATCCTTTACAGGGCAGCGGCTGGAAATGGTTCTCACAGGATGGGCGCTCCAGTGGAACGAGCGAGCGGCCTCAGTCCGGGTCCTAAGGGACAATCAAGCACCTGGTAACAATCCTCGTGCCATTTGGAAGCTCCGTCAGCAGGGTCAGCAAAGAATCACCTTGTTGTGCCCCTGAGAGGCTCCCGTTGGTAGGTGTGCGGAGAGCTGGCACCTTACCTAGAAGGCTTTGTTCTCCGGCACCTTAATTCCAGTGCCTTTTGCGAGCAGTCAGCTCATTTCAATTGATTTATTTAGGGTGGGTGTGACAGGGTGCATAACACTGACAGGGACTGTGCACAAGGCAGCCCTGCCCCTCCGGCTCTGCCAGTCAATCATGGTAGGGAGAAGGGCTAGAAAAGGAGAACGCTGTGGTCAGCCAGGGAGAAGCTCTGAGGAGGGAGTGGCTGGTGAAGCAGCAAGACGAACGCTTCATGCCAGAGACTCGCCAACTTTGCAAAGAGTCCAGTGAACCCCGGGGCAAGCCCAGAAAGGAGAGACTGATTCGGCTGCCTGGCTGGAAGCACTCCAGCATAGCGACCCCTGAAATCAGTGGCGCCACTGACCTTTTCCCTTTGTGCGGAACCCGGGAAGGGCTTGTTCTCTTCTGAGTTTGAACTTTTGCTTTTCCCCACCTGTAAACAAAGGAAGACGGCCTGCAAGGGTGGGGCCCACTTCCAGGGCTAAGAGGCTGGGGTCTGGGGCCACCCTGTGTTGATAACTGGGGCAGGTCAAGGGGCCCTGACACAGCTAGGGAGGCACCCCAGAAAGACTCTTTTTTTTGGTGGGATTTTCAAAAACATTTTAACATGCTCTAGGAGAACAAGTCCCTTTGGCTTTCAGTGCAGCACATGGTGCTTTTGAAAATTAATGTAAAATTCCCAGAGACTGTTAACCCGTTCAGCTCCATTCAGAGACCAGCAAACAACCCGTTCACCCTCACGCTTATATATTTCACTCTGGATAAATGTAGCTGGTTTTTTTAGTCATTACAACATGAGAGTCCTTCTATATTCAGCATCTGTCTGAATTTTCCTCTCTGATTACTTTCATCTAACATAAATGTCACACTCTTTCCTTTGTTTGGTGCTCTATTTTTCTCTCTCCTGCTCTGAGCCAGATTCCCATGTGTTTTACAACTGCCACGTCTTTGATGCTGATGTTAACTGAAAGAGGGGAGCTTTGTCAAAACCCATTTCTCCTCATAGCTGGCATCAGAAAAAGGAATTGAGGGTTTGTTTGATATCTCTGCCCTGGAGAGTGATGGTTAGCAGAAGTTCCTTGGGGGAAAGGACTCTCTTTTTATTATACAGCCCAAAGGGGCTCTGGTCTCAAATAGGGACTCTAATGATTAATAAATGCACCAGAGCTGGGATCTTCTGAGTCCCCCCAGCTCTCAGAACTTTAAGGGTTGGAATAAAATGGAATCCTGACCTCCACCACCTGGTTCGGGCTTTATAAACCCTAAACCAAGCAAAACCAAAACCGTGGCCTCCTTGTGCATCTCCTGTTGCACATTGTATCATGTGCAAAGAGGGTCAGGCTGCATCATTCCCTGTGTGAGTTGTTTCCCCAAAGCTCGGTTTGGTTAGTGGTTTTCATCTGGGGGCAATCTCCAGTTTAAATGTAGCTAAATTATACCCAAGGCCTCCAGGTAAGAGGAGAGAATTCTCAGCTCCTGGCTTCCCCTTCTTTACCTCTAGCAGGAACGTGGCTTCAGCACACCACTGCTCAGTGGGGCAGACCCAGGGAGGAGCCATGTATTTATTACTAGAATCAGGAAGGACTTAAAGGCTTTGCTTTGCAAGGATTTGTGTGAATATTGCCTCTGGCGTCAGTTTCCACCAAGCTCACATCCCCTCCTCTGAGTTTTGCTGCGGATTGCAGGTTCAAACGCCTCAGAGCAAAACTCAGTGAATGTCATGTATTTATTCTGTTGCCATAGTGCTTGGGGGAGCCCTAGTCCTGGACCAGGTCACCATGCTGTACAAACACAGAACAAAAAGGCAGTCCCTGCCCCAGAGAGCTTGCACTCTGAGTACTAAATGCATCAGGGTGTTTTGGAGACCAAAACTATGTGAAAGAGCAAATTTCACAGGGATTCTGAAGCAAAACCACAAAACCTCCCAGATTTGCTTGGGTTGGTGAACATTTCTTTGAACCTGGGCTGAATTTGGAGCTGGTTTTGGAGCAAACATTTTGCATGGCTCTGTTTAACACAAGGATTTCCATCAGCAATTCTGTTCCTCCGGCGTTATCCAGCAGGGGATGTCAGAGATCAAAATGCGGTTTATCACATAGGCCCTGAGAGGTCTCCTCTCCCCTTTGCATGGTAGCACAGCTAGAGCATCTGTACGAGGTTGTTTAAAAGAAAAGAGGGAATTAGGACCAAATCCTGGAAATATGGGCAAATGCTCAGCCAGCATGAGCCTCCGCATGGCCCCGGACAAACCGTGCAGAGCATCGGGTACAAGCAACTCTGCTCACCAGATTGCAGCACCTGGAGCAGGGCACTGTAGCACACAGGAGCTGCCGGAGTCACTGCTTCAGGGGTGAGCCACTGCCACAGAAAAAAGTCCCAGACAAATGTTATCCGTGACATTTTCCACACTAGGACAAACCTGCAGCAAAGTTTTGAGCTTCCCAGCAGCCTCTACGCGTGGGCCCCTGTGCCTCTGCACTGGCTTTTCAGCTGCCACAGCTAGCCAGCCAGCATGTGCTGAGGATGGCTTGGCAGCAGAGCGCTAGCCCAGGCATGCAAAAATTCTACTCACCAACTTCTAGGGTGACCAGATGTCCCGGTTTTATAGGGACAGTCCCAATTTTTGTGTCTTTTTCTTATATAGGGTCCTATTACCCCCCACCCTCTGTCACACTTGCTGTCTGGTCACCCTACGAGTTCCCCAGGGTGAGTCATTTATTTGACAGGGAAGAAAACCTTTGTGGGTTTATTCCCATTATTGGGAAGCACTACAATAAAGGGAGGGCTGGGAAATTTCGTAGCTGGGCTAGTAGATCTTCACAATGGGTCTGCAAGGCCACGTAGCCAGATCCTGAACTAACAACGCCTCCCTGGGATCTGGATACCCAGCCCGCCAGCATTAGACTGGCACAGACCTTAGGTGCAGATGCATAATGGCTCACTCATAATGGCGAGTGGCTTCTGCTCGCTCATACATGTATGAGGATCTTTTTGTCACTTCCGCTTACTGTTTCACCTGTGGGCCGGTGATATACCCTGTGGGCAGGGTATACCCTTTATTTGTAAGCCTTTGGCGGCCTGTCAAAAATAAATGCCAGCTGCCACTGATGGCTGAAAGAGAGAATTTGTGAGCTAAAACTCCTGGCTTTGCAGTGTAACTTTGAAAGAGCCAACCTGCCCTAGACTCCGAGGCTCACGTCACCCCATCGAGCGCCTGCGAGCGCCGGAGACTAATCACCTAAATCCAGGTCTCTTTGTGAAGTTCTCTCTCTTCAGTGCCTCTGATGCTGCTTTATGATGCTGCAAGCGTGCACAGCCCATTTTAACATTTTCCAGCCCGAGAGCTGTAGTCCAACTGGGGTGGGCAAACAAACGGCTTGTCACCGCCAAGTATGGACCAACCTTGGCTCCGGCAAGAAATTTCCAGCCACGATGGAGCCAGACACATTTACATTCCTCTATTTGAAGTAAAACCCTAATCCTCTGGAAGATTTGCTGTCTGAGCGGGGGCTCTGCTCTAGAGTTTCCATCTGTTTTACAGCACGGGGCAGCAGTGGGCTTTCAAAGAAAGAAGGGACTATGGAAAAAAATAGGCTGGGGGCATAATACTACTTAGAGGAGTCCAGAGTTCACGTTAAATGCAGAGTTACTGTGCTCTAATGAATTGTGTTGTGTGCCCTTAGGCATTTTCACTCCGAACTAACTGCGGATTAAACACCCCGCATGTGTAAAAGCCTGTGCTTTCATCTTCAAAGTGCATTACAAACATTCCCTAATTAGCCTTCACGCTCTCCTCCCTCTGAAGTGGGACAACATCATTATTATCCCCATTTTGCAGATGGGTAAACCGAGGCACAGGGAGATCAAGTGTCTTACCCCCAAATCAAACAGCAGTCAGGATTGGTACCTGGCTTCATATCCCCTGTTTAGCCTATGCTGCCTAGATACACAGGAGTATATATTGCTGATGAGTCCAAAGAGCATTCACTCCCCCAAATGGTTTCCCCCACACATGCTTTTTTTCAGAGGATCACTTCCAATTTTATCAAGGTGCAATTCACTGTGTGTTTACTACTCCTCTTTCTTCCCCATGGGTAATGGGGGATTCCTTCTAAAGAGAGGCTGTGTGCCTCCAGAAGTCAGAAGGGCTGTTCCAGGCTGACTGCAGCAGGAAAGGGTCCCGCACACCTGCAGAGAGTAGAGACATTTTGCCAGTGGGCTCATTGGGGAATGGAAGGGTAAATCTAACAAGCCTTGCAGTGTCATTCACACCTGTATAAAGTGAGTGCTCAGGATACTCCCCTCTGAGAGCAGTGGTGTCTTTTGTTCTGTTTGTACAGCTCCTAGCACCGCAGGGTCCTGGGCTATGACTGGGGGTTCCTACGTGTTACCACAATCCAACTAATACCTACTACTATTGCATGCATTTTGCCCAAGTGGAAATGGTGGCAGAATGTAAAAGGCAGCAGAGAACCTGGCCCACAGGGTTCATTAAGGACTGGGACTTCTTTTAGCCTAAGCCCAAAGTGAAGGGACAATGCACAGCCTGTCTCAGCCAAAACAAAGGCCTAACATGTGATTCCTGTCAGCCAGATTCCAGAAGAAGAAACCCTCCCAACCAGCCTCCTACACTCAGAGTCAGCCTTCCTTCTAGCCACACTAACATTCCCCCCCCCCCGACCAAAACCAGCTGCTAATGCCACCTCACCTCTTCCTCTTATCTTGTACTGGGCAATGGGGGTGGGAGGGAGGAGGCAAATTAACAAATTTCCCACAGCTGGTCCAGTCCCGTCCCCCCGTCCCCCGCCCTCATAGCTAGCAACCATACTCCTTCTTCCAGGATGAAGGAGAGGGTTTAACCCCTTCTCTGCCAAACTCTGGACCTGGTCCATTTTTATACATAGCTGTATTGTTATTTATACATGTATTGTAGTTGTGCCGAGAGGCTGCAGCATGATAGGGGGCCGATTGTGCTAGCACTCTATATACCCATAGTGAGACAGCCCCTGCCCCAAAGAACTTACACTATAAATAGACAAGACAGACAAAGTGACTTGCCCAAAATAACTCAGTGGCAGAGTTGGGATTAGAACTCAGGTCTCCTGGTCTGGGAGCTTGAGTTTAGGTCAGGAGGAAGCTCAGGTTAAGATATGAAGTTGTGTCACAGATTAGCATTCAGCAGCAATGAAATGCTACGCACTGGTTGCAAGAGATTTCAGGCACCACGATCTGCAATCCTCCTACACACCATCCAAACGGAGACTGGCATTGGTAGGTTTGGATCCAACTTAGAAGCAAAACTTTAGGGACAAGCTCTGATATGGGCTATCAAACTGAACACCCCCTGAAATCCAAAGGTGCGTGGATCCAAGGTCCTGGTTTTGATCCATTTCTGGCATGCATACATATCGCAAGGAAGTAAAAGAGAGGAGAAGTCCAGATTCAGAACCCATGTGAAGAGATACTCAAAAACGCTTGGCACAAGCCAACTGACTTCTGCTACCCCAGTGCCAGTAGCAAGTCTCTTTGGCAGGTGCCAGGATGGCCCAGCTTCCAAACCAGATCCTGCTGTTCAGGAAAATTAAAAAGGGAGAGAGGGGAAAAAAAATCTTGACAACAGCTTCCCTAGTTTGGTACCTCTACCTTTGAGATACACCAGGCATAGAATGGCTGTCAGCACCAGCACTGGAGACAAACAGAGGCCACGAAAGGAAACAGGTGCATTAAAAAAAAAAAAAAACCACCTGCAGAAAGAGCAGCTACTGATGTCAAGGGAGTGTTGAAGTTATAGCTGCAGATGCATGTTTGTTATTTAGAGCAGCCAAAGGTCTGTTTGCAAGTCCAGCTGAGCCTATTTGGATGGGGATACCTAGGGTAAATTAGCCTCCAGTAAATGGAAGTGATGTGGAGCTGTTCCCCATCACTCCAACGGGAGCTGTTTTGTTCCTGATTTAGTTGGGAATTGGTCCTGCTTTGAGCAGGGGGTTGGACTACATACCTCCTGAGGTCCCTTCCAACCCTGATATTCTATTCTATGGCCTACCCCACAATCTCCTTTGAAGGAAGCATTTGGTGTGGGGGGAAACCACTTCCTCTGTTTGGTTTTGGCTTCGGTAGTTTTTAAAGCTGCTGCACTGAATCCTGCAGATGGTAAATCCTCTGTGTCTCCTCAGAAGAGAGATTATTAGGAGTAGCATTGCAGTAGTGCCCAACTGAGGTCCGGTTCCCATTGTTCTAGGTGCTGTACAAATAGTAGGACAGTGTCCCTGCCCCGAGGAGATTACAGTCTAAATAGACAATATAAGGAGTAAAAGCAACTTATCTATGCTTGCATAGCAAGGCAGGACTAGAACCTGGGTCTTTAGAATCCCAGACTAAGGCCCTAGTCACTAGACCACATTACTCCCAAACATAACTATCTTCTAGAATAAGACTGCCTTATCCCAAATAAATGTAATCCACTTTGGCCGTGATTTAAGCTAATTCAGAATAAGGCAGTCTTATTTCAGAATAAGAGTGTCCACACATGGAGTTAATCAGGAAGAGTTAACCCACTTTAAATTCATCACATTCTACTTTATTCCAGATTAACTTTCATGCACAGCCATCACCATGCAGGATCTCCTAGAGTCCAAGCTTGGACCAAAGCAGTCACATCCACACTCCTGTTGTGCTACATAAATAACAAGAATATCAAGGAATCGGTTAGGCATTTTCCTGCCTCCCCGGCATTAGCCAAGTGCTACGTTGCCTTTTTAAAGCACTGCACGTTATGTGGGCTGTTCCCTGAAAGGGCTAAGAGTAAATTCCCGTATTTCATAGCTAAATATGTGGTGGTTATTTGTGGGTCTAATAGCACTGACTTGAGCCAGGCATCCTGCTGGCAGGTGCTATGCAAGGTTCCTATGTGCAGAACTGCCAACATGCCAGGTGCACTGGCAGCCCCAGACATGCACCTTTCTGAGGACATCCAACACCCTCTACTATTTCAGGAATGGGCAGAGATTGCTGGCAGCACCAGATTGTGCCCAGCAGCTGAGATCAACAGGCTCATTTTGCTTTTAGCCAGAGCTGGATTTGAACCCAAGCCTCCAGGCTTGTTAATAGCAGGCCCCTTGCTTCCTTATGGTCCAAGTACTGGGGCTAAATGCACAGAGAACAGTCTGAGAACCTGTCAGTTGATGTCATTTTACTACTGCACTCTCATAAAGATCACCTAGCAAGCCATAAATTAGTCCTGCTCTGGATTTCCAGTTAAGGGCTTGGACTTGCTGCCCTAGGCTCTCATTTCTTTCAATCCAGACATTGTGAAACTCTGATTTTCCTGTTTTCTCCCTTGATCCCCTTAAAGGTCCTATGGCTGGCTCAGATCACCTGTCCATTTTCCAAGCCACACTTAGCCCACTCCACGACAGCTCGGCCTATGGGCACATTGCAACGGGCTCTCTTCGAATGTCAGACCTCAACGCTCATGCCTGTGACATTTGCAGATGGCTCAATTGCCCTTTGCAGTAGGATTTGGGATCAGCTGGTTGTGGGGCCAGAATAGAATAAAAAGGGGGAAACTACATTTGTCCCACAATCTGCCTCAGAAGCAAAGCATGGTTCTGCTGATGCTCTTTCCCTCCAGCCAGCTCACCCATCAGCGGCCAAAGTAGCTGTGAAAAAGCAAAAGAAAGAAACCTCTGAGACAAAGCTCATACATACAGCGCTGTGATTAACATAAGCCCGGGCCAGCTGCAGTTACATGTAGGTAATAGCACTACGCCTTCCCAATAGCCATCAAACCAGAGCAGGAATGTTTAACCAATTTCCTGCTATAAATACCCTGTCATGTTTGCGGGTAAGAAATCCTTTTAGCAGAGCACCCCACATAGGGCTGTTTTATTTTATGGGATCAGAGAATCTGGATTCCTTATTTGGTGTAACAGCTTTTCCCCTCCCCAGCATGTAGAAATGCAACACTACATCTTTGGCACCTGGATTAAAGCCCTTCCTTATTGATCAGAAATTGGAACCTCTGAATTATTGCATACCACATGCAAAACAACCTGCAAATGTGGCTCGTCGGAGAGAGAGGGTTTAAGATGGTCACATGCAAAATAGCCAGGATCTGGCTCCTAAACCTGCTTAATTATCCTACCCACCATAGAAACAAAACCACTCTGGACTTCTTACCTCTGCCTCTAGGCCGGTGATAGTGTCCACAGTTCAATTCAATGCGAGATTTGTGTGCATGCATTGGCTCTGTGCCCCCCTCCACTCCCCGCTAGATCCCTTGAGATTAGCACAGGGCTCAGGGGGTCCACAAGGTTTTAGAGCGGGATTTCCTACTTCTCCCAGGGTCGGGGGAGGTAAGCTGTAGTGGCACCAGAGAAAATTCCAGGAAGCCTCAGGGTCTGATCCAAAGCCAATGGAAAAACTTGCATTGGCTTCAGTGGGCTTGGTTCAGGGCCTCAGTGAGAAATGCCTCGCAGAGATTCCATCTCATGATTCTCTCCTGAGGACTTCCCCCATGGGAGGGTATAATCCAGGAGATCATGGCTAAACTTGTAACTTTTTGCACATGTGTACAAATGGAGAGTCCAAGAAATCAGGGACAGAATAGATGTGTTGGGCCTATGACCCATTCTCCAGCCCAGCCAAGCTAGTTCCAGGCAGTGTAATCTCTCGTCAACAGCTTTAAGTGCCTTGAGAAATGGAGCTTCATCTGCTTCCCTGGTGAGACCACTCCACAATATCATCGCTCCCCACCCCCACCCCACGAGGCAATTCTCCTGGAAATGCCGCCTCAGTTGTCCTCGTTATACCCCCCTGCTGCCACCCTCGACAACGCCTCTGCCTCCATTGTGCCTGCTTTGACGTTTCTCTCCCTCTGCCATCGCCGCTAGCTAGACATGTTCTTTTCATTTCCCTCTCGTAAATCAGCCCCTCCCTCCAGCCCCTTTTGATCATTTTCATCGCCCTTCTCTCAACCCCCTCCGAGTCTTGGCCCTGCGTGACTCAGGGCTGGCAGGCCTCCCCAGGTTCCTACAAACACAAGGGTCAGCGCCGAGCTGCTGGCCCTTGGCTCCCATGCCCGCTTTTGAAGTCCCGCCACAACCAGTCTCCAGGCTGAAATCCTTGCGCGCTCATTTGCATAACAAAGAGCTAAAAGGAAGAGACATTGGGAAAGAAAAACGTTTCTTTGTAACAAATCCCCAAAGCATGTCAGAGCCCCCGTTCTCCCATCACAACATAACTTTTCCATTTCCCCTCCCCAAAACCTTCCTTTGAAGCCCTCACATTAAATAACGTCCACACATTACCATGCTTGTGGTCAAGTATTAATCACGCCTGTTAGCGTCTCCTGCTCATAAATAACTTGTGCCTCCAAATGCCCTCGTAGCATAGGCCTGTCCGGGTGAGCCGAAAAATACCGCAAACCCCTACAGCCTCTCTCGCTGCGGCTCAGATCGCTGGATATCAAATGCTCTTGAATAAATTAATGATTTAAGATTCAGATCTTGTAGCCTGTCGGGGGACTCGTTCTGGAGACAGGGACATTCCAGCGGCATTACAGCTAAGTGGTTAATAACCTGCGATTATGATGGTTACAATCTGGAGGGGGAAGGGGAAAAGACTCGCGGGCACTAGTGCCGTAATCATATAGTGTCTGCTGCTGAACAGCCATTAGTACTCGGCCGGTTGAAAGGCTGCGAAAATGGTTCAAGCTCCCTGCATTTTCCAGTCACTTTAAGGCCAAGGGTTAGGGGTTCATTTCAGACTCTAACGAGTATTTCTAACTCCTTTATTGCCATCTGAGCTGGGCCGCTCCCAGGGCACAAGCGCTGAAATCCAGCCCAGCGTCTATCTCCTCTTCCTTCATTGGGTGAGGGAGTCAGCTAGCTACCTGAGATGGCCAGGACATCTTGCCAGTGCCAGCCGGGCGTAAATTCCCAATCAGGATGAATGTGCATTGGCACAGTTCCAGGATATGTTCCTGTTAAAGAACAGCAAGGAGAGATGGCCGGATGCCATTGGGCTTGGACGTACATATGGCTGCTGTGTGGGCCAGTTGGCTCCCACAGGTCACAAATGCTGTTCTGTTCTCATTTCTTTCTGAGGAGAAAGGGTAGCTGCAGAATGGAGACATTTCCACACGGCCTGCTCTTTAACTCTTTCACCCCCAGAGCTGCTCGCTGCCACCGCTAATGGTCAATCCATTAGGACACACTCACAACCCTTTACATCCATTCAGACGCCCAAGAGCAACCACCTCTTAACGCCACCACACTGATGTGGCACTGGCCTATAGACCTCTGTCTCCCGTCCTGCAATGGTTTTACTTACCTTTGCGTTGTACATCTCCGGTGCCATGATACCGACAAAAAAACTGACCATGGTTAGAGAGCTGGTGTGCTGAGTTATTGGTGTCCCTGCACTCCCCCATCTGTCTGTGGCATCCACTTGTTGTCTCTTGTCTTGTACTTCAATTGTAAGCTCTTTGGGGCAGGGACTGTCTTTTAATCATGGTTTGTGCAGCACCTGGCACAGTGGGGCCCTTATCCATGACCGGAGCGCCTCGGTGCTACCACACTATACATGATTCCTAATCACTATGGTATTGAGAAGAAATGGTTGACATTTTTCTCACATTATTTATTGTGGAGAAAATGGCCTACTGCCTTTCAAAATCTGCTAAATGGAAAACAGATTAGGCATTTTTCACACAATCATTTGCCTGGGTTTTGACCAGCTTTAAGATGGCATGTGCGCAGAAGACAGGCCCAAACCCTGCTGGCTTTAGTGACACAGATAGTATCAATTTCATCATGGCTGATCCCAGAAGGCAAGCAGAATTTCACCCCTGAATTGGAAAATCTTCCAAGCAGAGATCTCGGTAAGGGGTTGATTTTCAAATCCGCTGAGCACCTGCAGCTCCCATTGGAGTAGATTCTCCCCTGTTCCCAGCGGGGATGTCAGAGAGACACTTCCAGCTGTGATCGTCTGGGCAGACCTATGCGGCTCCTGGTATTAGCATGAGTTAGCAGGCATTGGGCTGCCATAGTATACTTCTTCCTTCCTCAGCGCAGGGAGCTTGGAGACTTCTCAAGGTTCCTCCAGACCTACGATTCTATAATTTAGACAAAAAGGCTTTTTGGGGGGGGTCCAAAATGATCATTTTCTGGGGTTTTTTTTCCAGTGAATCATTTTTTCCCAGTAAATATATCCAGTTAGAAACAGAAAAGTTTTACTGAGGTTTTTTTTTTTTTTATGCCAAAACCAGTTTTTGAAAACTAACAAAGCCCCAAAACAATACGCACCAAACCAAACCAAGCCCCAATTTTCAGTTTTGGCTCTTCCATGAAAAGTTTTCAATTTTTCAAATAAATATTTCAAATAAATAAATAAATAAAAATAAAATATTTATACGGGAAATGTCAATGAAAATAAAACAAAAAAATTTTTTTTTTCCAAAATTTTCCACATAAAAGAATGGGCATTTTCCAACCAGCTCTCCTTGGTGGTGCTCAGAACCTCTGAAAATCAGGCCCTACCTGTCTATGCAGCACCTTGATTGGAAACTCTTTGAGGCAGAGACCATCTTTTTGTTCTGTGTTTATACAGCACTGAGTCCTGGTTCATAATTGTGGCTCCTAGGTGCTTCTGCAATACACAGTCTTAAATGTCCAGCTACTGTGCTGTGTAAGGAGCTTGGTAAATGACCACGAGACGCTCACAGTCCATCGGTGCAGATGGCAAATAAAAGGTCGGTAAAATTTGCAGACCTGTGCCAGGATTGAAATGGAACATTTGTGCTAAAACAAACAGTCATGAGCTTCTCCAAAACTCTGGGAAAGTTCCTCTCCGATGTGCTATGCCTCTTCCGGTAAGGAGACTGACAGAAAGTGAGAATGTGTCTATCACAGAGCGCCAGTGATCGGGAATCAAATGGGGAATAAGCAGAAATGGAAGCATTGCACTGAATCACAGAACTGGAGGGCTGAAAGAGCCCTCGAGAGGTCATCTAGTCCAGCCCCCTGCACTGAGGCAGGATCAAATAAACCTAAACATCCCTGACCGGTGTTTGTTCAACCTGCTCTGAAAAACCTGCAATGATGGCGATTCCACCACCTCCTTTGGAAGCCTATTCCAGAGCGTAACTATCCTTAGAGTGAGAAAAGATTTGGGCAGATTAAGCAGTGATGCAGAACTGCTGCTGCCTGTTAAAAAGCGCACGTGCACCCACGCTATGCTCTGTCACAGGGACTTTATATTTGTTCCTTCTTGTTTTATTTCCCTTTTGCTAAATTAATACATCCTTCAGGTTGGAAGTACGCAGTATCTTTCTGTGTGGCAAATATAATAAATAACAGCGAGATAGATCAGAGTACCCACCATCGTTGCTAGTGCTACCCCGGGGCTCCGGCCCTTTAAATCGCTGCCGAAGCCCCAGGGCTCCTGGCCGCCGCCACTTGCCTGGGGCTCCAGCAGCGATTTAAAGGGCCCGGAGTTCCAGTTGCTGGCACGGTAGCGGTAGTGGCGGCCGGAGCCCCGGGCCCTTTAAATCGCCACCGGGGCCCCAGGGCTCCCGGCCGCCGCCATTACAGTCGGCTGTGTGCCAGCTCTTACCAGTATGCCGTACCAGACCAGACCGGCTTACCTTCACCTCTGCTGCTAACACTGCATAAAGTTCCAGTTGTGTGGAGCAGGAGTGGATAGGATAGGGAAGGATACTGGGCTCCTCCGGATTCTCTCTCATAGACACATCATCAGCCAGATCCTCAGTGCAAACTGGCGTAGCCCCACTGACTTCAGCAGAGCTAGGTCGATTTGCACCCACTGTGCATCTGGCCCAGAAAGAGTAATTATTTTGTAACCCTCAGTCAAAGACCCAACTTATAGTAACATAGAACTGGGTTGGCAGGGACCTCGGGAGGTCATCAAGTCCAGCCCTCCAGCATTGTGGCAGGAACAAATACACCTAGACCATCCCTGACAGGTGTTTGGCCAACCTGTTCTTAAAAACCTCCCACGACAGGGCCACAACCTCCCTTGCAAGCCTATTCCAGAGCTTAACTACCCTTAGAGCTAGAAAGTTTTTCCTAATATCTTACCTAAATCTCCCTTGCTGCAGATTAAGCCCATTATCCCTTTCCAAAGCACCTTTTATGAATGAAAGGTTATAAATAATAAAAATAACAATAAAAAGCAAAGCTGGGGAGGAGGAATACTTTGAAGGTTTAAAAAAAAAAGCATGTTGAAAAAAAAATTGCATAAACAATTTTGACGGCTCTTTTAAGGCGTTTTCCAAAAGGCTGAAATGAGATTCGAGTGACAAACCTTCGGATTCCTCCCAAATTCCTCAGCACGCTGTTGCAAATTAGGAATTTGCTGCCCAAACCACACTTGCTTAGCTGGCCCAGATCCCACTGCATTGACATTTTGATGTTCTTTCCTTTCAGTCCATTTAATTCCCTTCCTACAACCCCAGTTTTTACTCAGCACTGAATCATGGCTTCCCATTCCTGGGGTTTGACCCACTGGTTCTCTCGTCAGTTGCGCCTAGAGGCCCCAACCAAGTTTGGGGGCCCATTGTGTTAGGTGCTGTACAGACATACAGTAGAAGCCAGTCCCTCCCTGATGATAGCTGTTATTGTTATTATTATGCCTAAAGACCAGCTAGGTTTAGGCCTTCTCTTACAGATGGGAACTCAGAGATTAAGTGATTCATCCAATGCCCCATAAGAGGTCTGTGCCAGAGCTGAGAACCAAATCCACTTCTCCCCAGCCCATAGCAGTGTCTCGATCACAAGTCCCCTCAGGTTCTCTGATCTATCTCGCCTCCCCGGTAAGCTTGCTTTTGTGATAGATGGTCCCTTACACCAAAAATCACAATATTCAGTTTACTCCAAGTCCCAAAGGACCAGTCACTTACCCCAGGTCAATTGCACCTCAAATCTCAAACCAAAGACAACACTTGTAGCCAATCCTCTAATAAGCTACCTAAAGATTTATTGACTAGGGAAAGGAAGTAAGTGAATTATTTACAAGGTTAAAGTAGGTAAATATACCCACACAAATGAGTTACAGTCTTAAGTTTCAAAAGGTAATAAAAGCTTCTATAATAAGCAAGCTCTAAATATCCTTTAGGGTTAACCCAGGCCAAGCACTGGGGATCTTTTGCTTATGCCTAGTAATCCTTGCCCCTTAGACTCCAAACAGCATAAAAGATACAGTTCTTCCTTCTTAGGGCTTTGTATGTCTTCCCCTCTTCTGCTTCAAGTTGCAAATTCAGCTGTTGGGAGGAATTCACTTGCACATCTCCTCTTCATGGGGCAGGGGGAGAATGGAGGGGACTGAGAGAGCAACCAACCAGGGCCAGCTCCAGCATTTCTGCCGCCCCAAGCAAAAAAAAAAAAAGCCGCGATCGCAATCGCGACCGGCGGCGGCAATTGGAAAAAAAAAAAAAAAAGACGCAATCAGCGGCAGTTCAGCGGCAGGTCCTTTGTTCCTAGAGGGAGTGAGGGACCTGCCGCCCCCGAATTGCCGCACATGCCACCCCTCTCCCTTGGCCGCCCCTAGCACCTGCTTGTTAAGCTGGTGCCTGGAGCCGGCCCTGGAACCAACAAAGTATTTTGTCCTCTGATGTTCCACAATAGTTCTTCTGGTGTTGATGGGCCTTCTTTGTTGGGCAGGAGATAACACCTCCTGTTATTAACACTTGTTAATGCTTCTCTTCTGTCTGGTGATTTACAGTTACAGAGCAAACACTATTACCTTATAACACGGGTTACAGATATAGATGAGATTAATGCCTGCAGAAATGTACAAGCATTTCATAAAGTCGAAACACGACACTCGCTCTTAGCATTTGAATACCTATTTTAACAGTACCAATGTGTGGGAGCTAGACTGGGTCCAGCTGTGCATTTGTCAGTGTTCACTTGAGCCATAGAAGCTTTGGCATGAGTTGGCACCTGGTCTGCCAGCATCACAAGGAGGTAAACAGCACATGTCAGATTGATAGATCTTCATTTGGTTTTGAATGAATGGTTTAGCCCGGGCCGGGGCAGCACCAGCAACAATTAATGACTCTATCTTTTATTTAAAAAAAACAAGAGAGAATATTTCCATGTGCTACATTCAGCATCCAAACCACTACATCTAACTGTGCAACTCATGCAGTGTGTTGGGCCATCACGGTAGACTCCTGTAGGGCTCTAATAAGAGATAGGTAAAGCCAAACTAACAAACTCCATGACTTTTCAACACATGTTGGCATCCTCGCTTGGGCAGATTACCTCCTGCTAAGAGCAAAGTCATTCAGTTTGCGGAAAATCTGAAAATCCACATCTATCCATCCATCCACTGATCCAGCAGTGTAGCCAAGGGTTAACTTGGATGAACTGAATTTACTCACGTCCCATTTATGGAATATGGCGTTTATAATAGGTTAGATTACCTTCTTCCTTTTTTACCACTACATCAGTCTATTTATCTGTCTAGATTTTTATTCTTTGCCCATCACCATGAGGACCCCACAACATTTAAACAATCTATGAGCCAGACTCTGGGTATCTTTACTCCCATTAAGTACTGTCTTACTCCACTGATGTCAATGATATACTACTCATGGAATGTTACATAATGAGAGTAAATGCACCACAATCTGGCCCTGTGTGAGCAGTCTATGCAGAGACCCACTTCTCTCTCCTTGGCCAGGGATAAGTAGGATTCATCAGAATTGCTCTCTTCTTGTGCTTCGCCTCTGGTCTGAGAGCAGGCAGGGCAGTTCTGCTGTTGTCTGTATCAGCGAGGGTGTGACGGGTATGTGCGAGAGTGAGTGGGCAGGAGGAGACCACCACCTCTAACTCTTGCATTCATGTATGTGTTTGGTCAATCACAGGGCACTCCGCAGACTGGTTTCCACACAGCACTTCTCCCCCTACCAGCCCTAGAGTGCAGGAATGGGGAGAGGCTCTCAAACTGATATGCAAAACATTTATAAACTTTCAGGCCCCATCTACCACTACACCCTCTTAGTTTGTTTACACTGCTACCTGGATAGCCTTGATAATGGCTTCTCTTTAACATCAAGTGCTGATGGACAACATGGTTTGCAGAGCCCAGGCCTGAGCATTGTATTGAGTGTCACATCTTTCTCACGCCTTCCCTTCCCCCTCCTCTCTCTGTTTCTCTCTCTCTCTCACACACACACACACACACACACACACACACACACACACACACGAATTGTGTATCCAAATCCCGTAGGCAGCCTTGAAAATCCCAGACTAAGTGCCTAAATCATGTGTCTCTCACACTGGTGTAAATCAGGATCAGTTCCAATGAAGCCCATAGAATGAGAGTGGTGTAAAAGCATTTTAAGTTTCAGCAGTATCAGCCCCCATTCCAAGCTGCAGTGCCATATATGGCATTTTAATTAATACCTATCACATTTATATTAGGCATGTGCATAGTGACCAGGAGGCATTACTAATATATCACTTTGCTGGGTGCAGCGTTAGTATAATCATGTTGATCAAGGATATTAGAGAGACATGGTGGGTGAGGTAATTAATATCTGTTATTGGACCAACTTCTGTTGGTGAGAGAGACGAGCTTTCCAGCTCCATGCAGCTCTTCTTCAGATCTGGGGACCATTTGCTGGGTGCCATTTGTAGCGGGAGGGTAAGTGGTTAAAAAATAAATTATATTCTTTAAATGTAACGTTTACTCTACTGAAATTTGGCACCGGTGGCCTGTTGGCCAGTAGATGGAGCTAGGATACCTCCAACCATTGGCAACAAGATTCAAGTGATTTTCTATCATCTCTTAGCCCCTGTCTTGCGCTAGTTAAGGAGACATCCCCTACATACACACAAAGCACTGGCTACAGAGGGTTAATGCAGAATTAGAGGGAGTCTGTGGCAGATTTTTCAGTACAGAGATGTTGATGAGTTTCAAGGGTCTGATGCAGACGTGGTACAGAGAAATGATAGCTAGACGCCAGGAAACCTGCATTTGTCTTTCTCTCTCTCTCTCGTGTATGTTCCCAAACAGTGTGCAGTTAGTTGTGCAAAGGGCTTATTTTTTATTTTTACAATTTTTTAGCAAATTTATTGCTCGGGAAAGGTGTAGGAGCAACCCCCCTAGAGACTCAAGGCCTCTGATTATCAATGGAAAAAACATAGCAGGGGGAGTGGTGGCAGGGCAAGCGTCTTCCACCCTGCTCTGCAGATGAGCCTTAACTCTGCCCTGGAGGTGATGAGAAGTTCAGTCTGTCTGGACTATTCACTTCTTGTACTTACCATGGAAAACAACGTGGGGGCTAATTATGATGGGATTTTCATTGTGATGAAGACGCCAATTCACTGGGACCCACCAACTTACTGTAGGCTCCCAACAAGTTTCACCCACCACCATGGATTCTAACAGACGAGTGTTATGACCTACAATCAGATGGTGCTGTAATCCTATTACCAATCCTCTGACCCATTCAGCCTGCTAAGAAATGTTGACATTGCCAATAAATTTAACAAAGCAGTAGAAAATACTTTTCAGAATACCACTATGTAGAGTAGACTGTAGCAAGGGACAGCTCCTATTCAGCCAGGCATGTGAGATTTAGCTAGAACTGATTAAATTGCAACCCATCAAATGTTATATCCCAGAGCGTACACACTTCCCCATTGTGGTCTTGTAAGATCTGAAGGTACTTTTCTCCTTTTGAAAATAACATTTAAATTTGGAGTGAGTAGGGGCGAGGGGGACAGGGTTTTCCAAGGTTATTTCTTTTTGTAAGATTTTGGGGATAATAAAATAATAGCAAATAATATAATAAAATAATAAGAATAATAATCAATAGCTCTTATATAGTACTTTTCATCAGTAGATCTTGAAGTAATTTACAATGGAAATTAGTATCATTATCCCCATTTCACAAATGGGGAAACTAATGCACAGATAGATGAAGCAAAGTGATCCATCCAGCAGGCCAGCAGCAGAAGAAACTAGGTCTCCTGAGTTGTGTGTGTGAGGTGTATGTATAAAATTTATCCCCTAGGATAGCCAGAGAGTCTTTCTAATTACAATTGAGTAAATCGTTTGCAATGGAAAACATTTTCAATGAGGATGAAAATCACCCATTTGCAGAGGACTAGCACAATGCTTATGCATCATTTGAATCCCATTTATACTCTATTTTGAGGGCTTAATTGAATATTAAGCAGAGCACAGGAAGTATGTTGGCACAATGCACAGGGGTGAATTTCATTATAAAAGACCAGATCATGATTTCCTCAAACCTGATCATTATTTGTATTTATTTGATTAATATGTTTTACTCTGTAGACTGATAGTCAATATTCCAGACGTGTCCTAATTGTGATTGGTTACATCAGTCACATGGTATGACTTCTGTTCCCAGATTGAATGAATGTGCAAGTTTGTGAATATTTATGCATGCAAATTTAATGTTGGTTGTCATGCATATTCACATATGGGATTTCAAACGTTGCTTCCCCTGAAGATTTGTGATGGTAAAATTTAATTGTTTGGATGTTCATGAACATTAATGATAAAATCTTTCAATTTTTGTTAAAAAAAAACCTTTCCGTTGCTGCAAAACAATCTCTCTAGATTTTTACAGAAAGGGGGGAATTTGTGTTTTTGTCAAACATCCAGATAATTTGATTTGGTTGGAAAGCCATTTTTTGGTCAAAAAATTGTTAAAATGAAAAAAAAATTCAGCAGCACTACTCAATTTAACTTAACTCTGTGCAATATTGCCCTTGACAACACTGCTGAATGGCATATAATAATCCTGATAACTTACATTTCCACAGTGCCGTTCACCTCTAAAATAACTAAAACCAGAGTTGGTGCAAATTTTCCACTTTTCAATAATCCAACAACATTTGAAAATTGAAGAGAAATTCAGAATGGTTTAAAGTGAAATTTCACAAGTTTCCTACCCCACTCCCATTTTTGACCCACTGAAGAGTGGGTTAAAAATGCTTCAAATTCTGAATTTTTGAAATTTTTGAAACAGGCTGTTTCTTTGCTTCACTCAGCTCTGTTGAAGCCTATTTTACTAACTGTAGCTAAGGAGGAGGCACTCCAACCAGCAATGAGATGGAACTATTGCGCTTTGAGATCTACTGATGAAAAGTGCGAACCTGATTCGCTGCCCACATTAACCAATGAACAGCGACAGTGATTCACCATTGGAACCAGCTACCAAAGGAAGGGGCAGATCAAGACTGGTTGCCTTTGGAAGATACGCTTTGGTCAAACACAAGTTATTGGGCTCAATGTAGGATAACAGGGCCTGTGATATACAAGAAGTCAGATTAGATGAGCTAATGATGCCTTCTGGCCTTAAACTTTATGCCTCCAAAAAATTTTGACAACAGCGAGGCGGTTGGGGTGCTGAGACCAGAGCCTAGCGTGCTGACCAATATTGTTGCATTGTTTCCTTGTAGTTCCCCATCTGTCTGTAGCCATCTGTTGTCTCTTGTCTTACACTTACGTTGTAAACTCATTAGGGCAGAAACTGTCTCTTTGTTCTGTATTTGTACAGCGCCTAGCACAACGGGGTCCTGCTCCATGACTGGGGCTCCCACGTGCTACTATAATACAAATAAGTAACAACAATCATCAGGATCATGTGACTTTATGATCCACCCTCGAAAGCACGGATCCCTGAGCATATTTTAAAATCTACAGACCGAGATTTTTCCCGGCACCAGGTTGTACAGTGCCTGGTGCACCTGTTCGGCTGCCCATTCCCTCTGCCTTCCCTGCCCTGAAGCCATGCATGCTTTTCCTCGGGAAGGTAAAACACACCCCAGAAACCTGGTGGCTGTTGTCTGGTGGTAGCCCCTGACGCCGCCTCTTGCGGCCAATTGGTTAACATTGCACACATCCTGGAACCAAAAGGGGTATAGTTTCTCTCTGGCAGGCTGCAGAGATTTGCTGAACTCGAGCCAAGAAAAGAGAAGAGGCAGGGGGTGTTAAAAGCTACTGTCTCGCCTCTTCATACACATTACACGCACGAGTGCCTTCAGCAGCAAGGGCCTGGAGCCCAGACAATGCGCTAAAAGTCTAATGTGTTTCAGATAAGGCCTTTGACTATTACCTGGATTGACAGCCAGAGAATGGGAGGGAAAATCCTGGCTCCGGCCTACTCAGCCGAGCAGAAAGCATCCCAGCTCGCAGGCGAACCTAGGTCAAGTGATTTGGCGCCTCGGGTGTATTAAAGCTATTTACAAGCGGAGAGAGGGATTTATAGGACTTTAAGAAGGGGAACAAACTCTCAGAGTGAGGATTTTTTTTTTTTAATTCATGATATGTCCTGGCGCGGTGCCATTAATCACGTTTGGGAAGGGCGCTGTCGTTATTAAAGAGTAATAAAATACAAAAAAAATTCTCAGTGCTGCTGGCCGAGCCCACCTGACTCTCATGCTACGGACTCTCACTAGAGAACAAGGCATTTCAGCAGACAATGGAGAGAACTGAATGGACAGGGCACATAGACACACACATCCCCACTCTTTGTGATGAAAGCGTCAAAGCAGGACTGGTGGATAAGGGACTGCCCTGTATTTGTGCCCTGAGGCCTCACCCCCAACTCACAGAGGACAGGAATAAATCCAACAGGCAGTTCCTTGGTACATAATTGTGTCACAGTAGTGGGCCCCAAACAAGAACATAGCCTCATTGTGCGAGTGCTCTGCAAACACATAGTAAGAGATCGTCCTTGCCCTGAAAGGCCAAAGGATAAATCTAAGGCAGAGAGACACGGAGTCAACTCAAGTCCCCACAGTTACACAGTTCTCGCCGAGCTAGAAAGAGGACCAGGTCTCCTGCACTACATTGCCTCTCTTCGTACCCAGCCTGTGGGCCCCTGGACTGCATGGGCAAACCAGAGTACCCACGTGCTGCTCTTGGGTAAGTAGAACTAAAAGTCATTTCACAAGTTGCAATGGGTGAACCACAGGTGGTTCGGAGTTAGGGTTTGCTACAGAAAAGCACCCAAAAATTCGGATGCTTCCAAACCTCCCGAGTGAGCAAAAACCAGGCTGGGAGAGCTGCAGAGACATCTTCTCCTGTGAGATTTCTGACCTCTCCAGACACTGTTTGGGCTGCTGCAGCATCTCTCTCAGTACTTCCGTGTGGTCAGTTCTGGCCTCGTCTGGCACGAGGCTGCCGCGTAAATAAAAAGCAGTGGCAAGAGTGTAACCGATCATTGCCGAGCCGTCCCAAGATTTCATTTCAAAAACTGAGCCTGAGGGCAGAGGAGGTCTGGCTCTTGCCAAAGAGGTTCATTGGCCCCTGAGTTGTGAGGCCTTTGCTTGAAGTAAAGGATTAGCTCACACACCCACTTCTAGAAATCCTATTGACATGAATGAAAGTCCCTCCTATACAGCAGCGGCAGAACCAGAGACCAGAGACATTTGAGATGGAAGTGACCCATGGGGTTGTCTAGTCCATCTTTCTTTGGCCAAAGGCCCCTGGTGCTCTGCAGTGGATTTACGCAGTTGCCATTTGTCCAATCCAGTGTTAAATCACCCATTAAATGGGGCTTCTACCATCTCCCTTGCGAGACCGTTCCACAGCTCAACAGAGCTGGCCATCGGGATGGTCTACCTGATCTTCAGATCATCCTTTCCTTAACTTCATCACAGCTGTACCCCTCGGGGCTGGGGACTGTTAAAGGACAGGCTTGTTCCTTGCAAACCTTAACTGATGAATCCAGCCAAGACCCCCAGGAGGAAGATAAAGCACACTATCCTCATTTTACAGTGGGGAAACTGAGGCAGAGAGCGGGCAATGTGACCTGGCAGACTGGGGGGATTGGAACTCAGCTCCCTGAGGTGAGGGGAGGTCACTGGCTCCCCAGGGTTCAGGCACTAGGGCAATTTATGACTCCTCCAGTATCCAAGCCAGGAAACACTCATCCAATGGGAAAGCTACAGGGGGGAATTGCCCCTTCAAAAGAGACTGGCCGGACAGCCCCTTGGGAGGTTTAGAGAGCCGCCTTTCCCACCGCTTGCTATCTCTCTTGTCACCATTGTGTGCCACCATAAATAACACTAGCAATAAATTCATTGACACTTCTGCCAGGTTTCATTGTTCAGAGCCCTGCTTATGAGACGCTTGTTTTATTTCCTCTAAGCTGAGTCACTGATCCTAAGGGATTTGGTCACATGCCAGGATGGGTGCTGCATGCCATATGACATGTGACCGGCTTGACCCGCTCTGACCCTGCTGCAGCACTGACTGTGTTGCGGGCTCTGGATGAATTACATGCAGCAGACTGGAACCAGCACCAGTTCAGTGACCATGACAGGCCTGTTAGCCTCCCCAGTTTGAGCGGAGCACAGAGACACTGCGGTGGGGTGATGTGTTATCAGTCTCTCTACCTTCTTTGCAAGTCTCTCTCTCTCTTTTTTTTCTGCTGTCATTTAAATCTGCCTCCCATCTAGCAGCCCAGACCACTTCACTCATCGTTTCTGAAGCTTGGGCTCCACGGGACAAAACACAACAATGGAAACTGATCCAGCCCACCCCAGGAAGATTGTAAGAGGAGAGAAGGAAGGGTTGGCTGTTCGGACAACCCTCATTTGAAGCCCTCTCCTCTGC
Organism: Trachemys scripta elegans; assembly: GCF_013100865.1. Lineage (NCBI taxonomy): Eukaryota > Metazoa > Chordata > Testudines > Emydidae > Trachemys > Trachemys scripta. The sequence goes on along the minus strand of NC_048316.1, from coordinate 8,114,207 downwards.
CATCCCCAGGAATGTAAAACAGAATGGCAGCTCATCAATAGAGTTTGCATATGAGGAACTGAGCCCCCAGAGTTTAGATGTCCAAGCGTGTGTGCGTCTACACATGCCTCGTTGGAGATGCTTTCAACAGAAATCACAATACGGTTGTCTAATAACATCACTACCCTGTTTCTGAAAAGTTCCCAGCTGCACTGGTTGTATTTTGTCTGCCTAGAAAAATTGCTCGGAGCAAGTTACTTGCTTCCAAGTTACTAACAATAACAACAAACTGTTAAAAGAACCTGTCTGTGTGGAGACACACACCCACACGTAATTCGAAAACATTTGGCATGTTCACAAGTCTCATTCCCAAGGTATTTCCCTCATTTTCAGTGGCACTTGGGGACACACTGCACAATGTACATCCCTTAACCTTGCAAATGCCTAGTAGGTACCCAAAGGACCCAGCCAGTCTTTTGCCACAGACAGTAGGTCCATGTGCTGATTGATTGGTCTGACAAGTTCAGGAAATCGGAGGAACAAACGGAGCTGGAGCTGGAGGTAGGTCAGGCGAGGCGCCATGGTGATTATTATTCATTCGTAATAACGAGGTGTTTTCTTTTTCCTCTGAGGCGCGTGTTGGTTTCTCCACTGTCATCAACCTGAGCTCTTTTTGCACTTTGATCTTCAGATCAAAGAGCAGGGTGGGGGCGGGGGAAGAGCTGGTCACAGAATATTAGATTTCTCCAACAAACCGCCCAGGAGAACAAAAACAAAACAGACTGACAAATGCCATTGGCCAAGGATATCGACACACAACCTCTGAGGTGCTTCATTTGGGACATTCCTGGATGCAAAGTGCCAGCCATTTTCTACCTCTAGTTCTGTCAGCTACGTACAGCACCCTAGTATCTAATCACATCTCAGGGATATGAGATCAGCTTTCCATCACACCTGAGAGACGGCAGCTCCCGCAGCCCCTAACACCACACTGGGTCATTGGGTGAGCGCGGATTTAGAAGGGGAGAGCACCACGGGCTAAATCACCAACCCCAAAACACCTTCTGCAGCCACCTGGGTTTTTCATGGAAGTGTTTCATCAAACTACCAACCAGGTCTCACTTTGCTTAGCTTAGGAGGACAAACAAAGTCATAGCTTGAGGTGGCATAGCTGTGTCCTCTCAGTACATAGCACTCAATGCAGGCCAGTAGTGACTGAGAGCAGTTATCTTCCTGATGGCCGATATGTGTAGAGCTGGTGGTCTCAGTTCCCAGTCTCCAAGGAGTGCTAGTCCCTATCCCAAAATCACCACCATTGGCACTAAGGAGTACAATTGTCTGTTTCAACATGGAGGCCAAAGACTAAATGGGTCAGTGACTGTCCTCCAGGCTGATCCAGGTGAGGGGTGAGGCGTGCTGGAGAGGTGCTGCAGGTGAAGCCTGCATTCCTGCTGCTCAGACGCTGCTCAGCAGATAAGCAGGGAGGCCTGGGTCTCCAAGGGTGGGCAGCCCAGCATCTTGCTCAGAAATGTAACACAAATTCTAGAAGGGCTGGATAAGACATAATGAAAAAATTAGGACAAAACAAATCCCCTTCAACCCCCGGGACTGGTAACAGCCTATGGCCTGCACTGGGGTGTTTGCATCCATGGCTGAGATGCAATGCTGCATTGCAAACATCCCAGCGCACTGTCGCAGCACCGTGTCACGAGGGTCTCCGTGATGCACCGTCCATTCTCTCTACCACGCCCCGGCTCTGGCAAAGAATGAGGGGTGGTGTAGTGGGGGGGAAGGGGGATCTTCTCTCTGACCCTAGAGTATGAGAGGAATCAGGATATTGTGCTGCATTCAGGTATAGGTTGCAAATCAAGCTGTTTGCCAGCCCCTGCTCCCTTGGCTATGGCAGCTGTGACTTTGTTAGTATTAGGGATTTCATTTACAAAACAATCACCCCGCGTGGCTTCCCCTTTCAGAGCAGCCTTCCCCGGCCGCCTGCAGCAGCAGCACCCCTCAGCTCTCGCCCCGCTTCGCCCGGCACCTGGCTGGCAGAGGGCCAGAGCTGTCACTCAGCATCAGACAGACGTCTTGTCAACACGCTCTTTACCCGTCACAACACTGTCAGCCCTGGCGTCTAGGCAACTGGGAGAGGATGCTTAACAAGGCCCAATTTGTCTGACTGCACAAGGGAGGAGAAGCTGGGGGATCGTGTCTGAAGGAGAACCCGGCGCTTGAAGGAAGAGTTTTGGGACAAGATGGAAGATCCCATGGGCTGGAGCAAATAAATATTTCCCCATATTATATAAGCCATTCATTAGACACAAGCCTTTCTATTTCCATTCGCCCTTCCACAGCCATCCAACTCCTTCCTTGATGCCTTTTTTCCACCTTTGCTAGGAGCAGCCTCCCACTCCCTGTGTGCTAAGCATGGGGGAAGCTTGCCCGTATGCACACGGAGATAGCAGGGCACCGTGAGGCGCTGTCTCCTCACCTCTTGTTCCCCCGCTACCCCCGCCGTGAAGGAAGCTACCAGTTGACTGGTGCTTGCCCTCCCAGAGGCACCGCACACCACAAAGGAGCAGAGCTGGGTGGGAGTGTGGCCAGAATCTCTCCCCACTTCTTCCTCACTAGAGGTTAGCAGGACGGGGACCCTCTACTCTGTACAATGTAATATGGGGAGAAGAGCCCCTAAAGCTGGCCTGGCACAAGTAGGCATTTTATGGGATATCCGCAGCATGCCTTTTTTCACCGGGTTTTCCTATGTTCTTCACTCTCTGCTCTTTGACTCACCGTCTCGCTCTGCTTTTCGCTCTGCCCCGCCAGCGGCTTCATTGCTCAGCCTGGTTTTCGTTGGGTCTTTTCTCAACCCCTTTCTCGGCTCCCTCTCTCTCCCTTAAGCAGACAGTGAGCCACAACACTGAAGTGCTTCCACAATCAAGCACAACAGGGCACATGCAACCCCGCTGTGAACTGCACGGCAGTCAGTGGAGATACACCATGCCAATGGGGGTACAATAGGGTGACCAGACAACAAGTGTGAAAAATTGGGACAGCGTCACACATCTTTCTTTCTACCTGGCTTTATATAATAACAGCCCAGCAAAGCTTGCCTCGGCCTCACCCTCTGTTTTGTTCTCTGAGGCGGCTGCTTTCCACTCAGATTTCTACCTGGACTAACCAAGGCACAAAACGATCACGTGACTTGCCTCACAGTGACAAAGAGACATGCCCAGGTAGGATTTGAACCCAGGGCCAACAAGAATCTTCAGTTCTTTGCTGTAATCACCGGATCAGCAATAAGCCAAAGTTCAACCCTAGCACGGAGAATTTGTATGACCCATCCTCAACTTTAAGACAGCGGTGCAGCCCAGGGAGGCTCGTGGGCTTTGTGGAAAGCTCATGTGTGTGTCAAAAACCCTGTACTTGCTGACAGCGAATGGGGATTCCCCTTTAGCTCAAGTGGGTGGGGACTGTGGTTTTGGAGGTTGCAAATCTGACTGGTCTCTCCACTGTCATCATGACACTCTGTGTGGTCATTATGTGCATCTTCGTGACAACTGTGAAGTTCTCGCTAGTCACAGAATTGTTACAGTACTATAGGCAACATTACCCTAGCGCAATAATTCACCTGCCTCTCCATATGCCATGCAGCGATCTCCATATAAGCCTCATTGTACTTGTAGCTAAACAACATCCTGCTTAATAACATCAAAGGTCTCATTCTGTGTGCTTAACACATCAAGGGGTTTCACGCAGTGCTGTGTCTGGATAACAGAAAACAAAACCAAAATTGCTCCTGGCATAAAGAAACATTCCTTTAATATTTTATAATCCATATCTTTCCGTCACATCTAAAATCATGCTTTCAAGGCACTGACTAAGAACACATTGGACCTTTAAGTAAGAGCATGATAACCTGGATTTTCCATGCGCTCATACGTACTCTTAGTCTGGAGTGGACTTACCATTAAGTTGGGCATGAGGGACGTGTTCAGGTGGAAATGACTATCTGTAACTTTCCCTTGACATGTCGGCACATCATTAACATAATGGACATGCACCATTTCATAGAAGAAAATGCTTTACTGCAGCATAATGGATTTATAGCACGTCATTGTTATTACACGACTAATCAGTTTAATTTAGTGCCTCTACTACAAGTGCCTTGTACTCTTAGCATGGGCAGCGGCAAAGGCTAGCTGCCCTAAGTGCAAACTCGCCTGGAGCCGTGGGTATGTACTCAAGGCAGCTAGCTCATGCTAGCACAGCTACGCTACTATTTTTAGCTAGCTTGATGCGAGCTAACACAAGTATGTTTGCGCAAGCTGGGAATCACTCCCCTAGCTCTGAATGCAGACATCGCCCCAGGGTATGTCTACACTGCAATCGGGCGGTGAGATGGCAGCATGTGTAGGCCCCTTGGGACCCTAGGTATGTTCTCGATCAGCTCACCTGTGTCACCACCTACACCACCACAGCAACTCTGCAAATTTCAGCCAAGGCTAGCTCGGATATGCCTATACATGTGTCCCGACTGCAGTGTGGACACACCTTCATTAGAAAGGGATGTCACAACAACTATTACAGCAAGGAAGCTTGTTTCTAGACTCGGTGGATTTTTTTTCATCAAAACTTCTTTTTTTCCCCAAACAAAAACTGGGCTTTTAAACCAAACCAAAAATGTTCCTGGAAATGTTTAGTTTTCCTTGAAATTTTCCAGTTTTTCAACCAATAAAAAAAATGAAAACTGAATTTTTGTTAAGCCACAAAACAACTTTGTTCATGAGAAATTTTAAAACCATTTTTTTCAAAATTTCCTACCTCCCCTCCCCCCCCGAAAAAAAAGTAAAACACCCACCATTTTCCCACCAGCTCTATTTCTTTCATCTCTTTGCTATTGATTTGATGTGGAAAGAATTCAGATCCTACCGGTAGGGGTGTTAGTATCAGATAGATCCCAGTGGCAAAGGAGGAGATGCTCAAACCTGTCATAATGTGTGCTGTGATGCTATGCTTTCCTAGAGCCAATTCGTCAAACACCAATTGGTAGCATGAAATCTAAAATAAAAGTAGGCAGATACTGAAAGGTGATGAGTGTTTGGCACCAATCGGCTTCAGACAAGAATGCATCCACAGCTCCCAGTCTGTCTTCACTGGAAACTGCCGGATGCTCAGCGCCCTTTAAAAACCAGGCCATTTATTTAGGTGCCTAGAGATGGATTTATTTATTTTCAGTTATTCTACTTCCGGACCTACAGGCCCAAATCCCAGTTGGAGCCCCTAGTGCTGGGCATTCTACAAACCCATAATGAGAGAAAGTCCCTGCGGCTCAAATAGACAAGACAGACAAAGGGTGGGAGGGGAAACAGAAGGGCAAAGAAGGGAGGTGACTTGCCCAGAAGATGAATGATAGAACCAGATATAGACCGCAAATCTCCCAGCTTCCAGTGCAGCACCCTATCCCCTGCCTTCACCGCCCTTAGCCGCATAAACTTTGAATCTTTTTGGGTGGGAGCCTTCGCCTGGCAAATGGGCATTTGTACAGGCTCAGCGCTCAGAAAGGCTCACTTTGGAGTGGGGGATATATGTATGGATATCACGGTTACAGGGGCAATTATCCTGGAGCAGGCAACAGATAGGGACATGGGCTAGAGTCCTGTTAACGAGGCCTTCATGCTGCAGTGGATTTTTGGATAGGAGAGTGGAGTTGGCTCTGCAGAGGCCTTCACCGGGTGGTGGACTCAGAATGAGGAAAGAAACACAGCCCTTGTGGAGAAGATAAAATTTACACCCCCTCAAGCTAGGGTGTGACCCAGAGCCATTCACTCAAATGGCCTGGAAATGGATCCTTCCTAATCAAGTTTCAGAGTCGCAGCCGTGTTAGTCTGTATCCGCAAAAAGAACAGGAGTACTTGTGGCACCTTAGAGACTAACAAATTTATTAGAGCATAAGCTTTCGTGGGCTACAGCCCACTTCTTCGGATGCATATAGAGTGGAACATATATTGAGGAGATATATATACACACATACAGAGAGCATGAACAGGTGGGAGATGCCTTACCAACTCTGAGAGGCCAATTAAGTAAGAGAAAAAAAATCTTTTGAAGTGATAATCAAGATAGCCCAGTACAGACAGTTAGGTAAGTGTGAGAATTGTATACAATCAACTCAGGATTGAATAAGGACTGGGAATGGCTGAGCCATTACAAACATTGAATCTGTCTCCCTTTGTAAGTATTCTCACACTTCTTACCTAACTGTCTAGTATCAGGGGGTAGCCGTGTTAGTCTGTATCTACAAAAACAACAAGGAGTCTGGTGGCACCTTAAAGACTAACACCAGACTCCTTGTTGTTTTTACCTAACTGTCTCCTGTTCAAGTACTCCTGTTCTTTCTTCCTAATCAAGGATCACATTCTAAAAGGAGAGTGTCAAAAACAGAGACAGGAGCGCTCGCCAGCAATAAAAATGGGGGTGTGCGCACTGGGGAGTTGTGGTGTGAAAAGCAAACAGCCCCTTAGCCGCTGCTTGTGGTCTAATTATTTAATCCAGCTGTGTTAAAAGGTTATTGTATTACCAGAGTTTGCAGCTAAATACCATTGATTTACACAACCTGAGATGTGTTTTTCTCCCGCTTTTCAAACTTCCTGCTTCCTACTTCATTTGCAAAGGAATTTGAAAGGGCATCTCTTGTCTGCACAGAAAAACCCTCCTTATAAATGGCTGTCAATTACTGTCACCTTGAATTAATTGGTTCACGGGTTGCATCAGCTCACACTGAGTTGAATCAGACGGGTGATCTGGCTGTTACCTTAGCATAAGGCCCCTGTTGAATCAGATGTTCATGCAGGGATGTTTTTTTCCACTCCTCTTCATCTGGGGGAGAATAGTGTGAAGTGGGAGCCTGGCAGTGAGGCAAGATCCTTGCTCTACAGTGAAAAGAATTTTAATTTAATCTCTCAACTATTAATGACTAGAGGTACGCTTGAGCCACAGCGTTTGGGTCAGGAATCAGACACAAACTTCTCTCCACGGTCTGAGGAGTTATTGGGGTCCAAGGTTTCGATTCTGGCCCCTCTTTGATAATTACTGATTAATCTAAACCATTCTAAGGCGTCAGTTCAGAAAAACACTCCCAAAAGAGTCCCCTGAGTGGGGAAGGCATGGAGTGGGGGCGGGGCCTGGGGTGGAGAGTAGGTTGAGCACCCCCTCGGGTTGAGAGGAAGTCGGCGCCTATGGTCAGATTAAATGATCTCATGGTCCCTTCCTGCCTTAAACTCAATGAATTTATCCAAAGGGAACCACTGAACTTTCTGAGGTTTGCCCAGTGCTTGTCTCAAGTGGACCCTGATCACAGTAATGTGGGAATGATGTTATCTTTAATCTCTGCAAAGCTCCATGCAAGGTGCCATGTGAGGGCAGATCCCCAGAACCTTACCAGAGGTGGACAGGAGACGTTTTTCCCATCCTGCAAAAGTTTTTGAGGTTTCACATTTTTTCCCCTTCCGGAATAGGGATGAAAAGTCGAAATCTCAAAAATGTTCATGGCCCGATAACAAAACAACCAACATTGGATTCTGTGTCGTTGTAGCCATGTTGTGTCTCTTTCACCAACAGAAAAGCTCTTACCTCACCCACCTTGTCTCTCCAACACTGAATTCTGTCAATCAAAACATTTTGCTTTAATTTTGACCTTTTAAAAAAACGTTAACCTACTTTTTAGTCTAAATTTCTAAGCTTTCAAAACAGAGTCATTTTGAACCCGAAAATGAAAGTGTTGGGTTAGAAAATGTCAAAATGGGATGTTTTGACAATTTCAAGACTTGTTTTTTTTTCCTTTCAAAACTTTTTCAAATCAGAAAGTTCATCAAAACCGACCCATTCCCACAAACAGCTTCCGTGTTGAGGAAATGGCATTTTTGGATAAAAAAAAACATTTAGTTGGGAAATTCCCGACGAGCTCTACTCCCTATCTCTGTTACACCTTCCTCACCCCATGGAGAAAAGCACTACACCCCACAGATAAGACTAGCGCTGCTGTTAAATGATTAGTGCTTGATTCTGCAACCCCTACTCACCCTGAGTAGCGTTTACTCATTTGCATAATCCCAGCGAAGTCAATGTGATTACTCATAAGAACGGGTACTACTTAACGCGTGGAGGAGTTGCAGAATCGGCCCTTAATAAATAATAATAATTCATAAATATTGATTTATTCAGATCAGAGTGGATGAGGCTGGGGCAGGGAACATACCTGCTTTTGCTACAACAGACATTTCCAGCCCCGGCAGCAGAGGAGCGGTATTTGAGGACTGTATCCAGGCTAGCTGAGAGGTATTGGTGTGGACGACACGCAAGCCGTGTGTTTAGTTCCTATCGCCCCAGCAGATGTGTGTTTGTGTTATGCCTACGTGCCTCTGATCACCGCCGGAAGCACCTGCTGTTGAGGTGCCAGACAGAGATGATATCGAATGAAACTTTGGCACCAAAATTGACATACTTCTGCAAAGCCAATTTACATTCCTTGCTCTGGACTTCTGGAGCCAAAAAAAATGTTCCTTGGATCCAAATCTGACTTTGTGGCTCCAGATCGCCTAGCGCAGTCTCACTGGCATTAAGCTAAAATGACGTTCTGGCTCCCAGCTGTATCCTGGATGGATCCCTAGTGGGTTTTGCAAAGTATCTCAGGACGGGTGCAAGACGGCAGTTATAAGATGGTGATGAAAAGTGGCTCTAGTTGCTACGTTGCCCAACCTTGTTTCCATCTTTGTCCTGAAAGGCTTCTTCTCAGACACTGTGATTTGCTCTTGTTGGTTTGGAAAAGGGAGTCTCTTTCCCTCCCCCACCCCATTCACCATCCCTCCTTCCCCTCCCTTCCCAACTGCTGCTAAAGAACACACACAAAGTAAGCCATGCTAGGTCCCCAGTTGGAGGAAATTGGCGGCGTTCCGTTGAATTCAATGGCACTGTGATGATTTACACCAGCTGAGATTCCGCCTCAGTGATCACACAGAACAAACCCGTTGCTTGGAGCTGTCCCATTATAACCCTCTGCTCTTCTGGCTGCTGATGGAACAGCCTCTGTGAGGCCCGGAACCCAGAGCAAGACAGATTCTTATACCTTGTGTCACAATTCAGACCTGTGCAAAATGCTCCCACTTCTGTAAGTGATTTGGCAGCATTCCACTCCCCTGTTAGCCAGGTGTAATTGACTAGCTGGGGTGCCCTGCAATGGAGAATCAGGCCCCATTGTGTCTCTAGTCTGTGATCTGCTCTCAATCCCCATTATGGCTTGAACACTGAACTCATAAATTGCCCCTTTGCTGATCAGTGACAGATTTTCAGGGCCGTCCAAGTCAGTTTCCAGTAGGGTGACCAGATGTTCCGATTTTATAGGGACAGTCCTGGTTTTTGGGTCTTTTTCTTATATAGGCTCCTATTACCCCCCCCACCCCCACCCCCATCCCGATTTTTCACACGTGCTGTCTGGTCACCCTACCTTCCAGATCGGACCTGAAATCGGTGACACAGCATCGGGGTCCTTACTTGATGAAATATATCTAGTCACATATTTGCTTTCTGTTTTCTGCCCCAGGAGTGGTAATAAACAGCACACAGCCAAGCCCCTTTGGAAGAAACCTCAGGCACGGCACAGCACCACTGCCCTGTCCCAAAACACAGCTCTGGTGCCCTTATCTCTCCGAGGGACCCACAAAGACCCAAGCCAAAACTGTCTGCTTCAGCTTCTCTCCCTCTTCTGCTGACTCACTCCAACTACTTCAACACACATGGAAACAGCCCCAAGTTTCCCTGGCCTGAGCCAGATACTACAGACCTATATTGATATAACTACATCGCTCAGGGGTGTGAAAAATCCACACTCCTGAGTAACATAGTTATATCAGCCTAGTGTCCTGTGTAGACAGCGAGAGAGCCCACTGACTTACTCACTGCCTCTCCGGGAGGTGGCTTAACCACACAGACAGGAGAGCTCCCTCCCGGTGGCGTAGGGCATCTTCATTAATGCGCTGATGCAGGGTTTAAAATGTAGACGTGCCTCCACTTCCCAGCATTTGCATTCTGTCCAGATAGCTCAGCCCTGACCAGCCCGTGTGTGAGGCCTGTGTTTTCGTGACTGCTGTTGTTTCAGCTACCTCATTACTTCAGTGAGCTTAATAGCTTCTTATATTTATTCTGAGTGTTACGGCTACCAGGTTCCGCCCATCCCCCGCCATAACACTCCTAATCTATTCTGCTCTTTGGGAGTTGTATAAGCTTTTAAAAAGGTACTTAAGAAATCAGACTTCTGTTTTTATTGGAGCTCGGATAAGCCAAAAAGAGCCTCGTGAAATTTAGTTTTGAAAAAGTTCCTCCTTGTCTACTGTAGTTTCTGTCCAAAGTAAATGTGCCCCAGCTTTAAAGTTAACTAGAAGTCAAGGTAACAATCATGGTTTGCGGTGTTTTATTTTTTTCTGCATTAGTAATAAAACTTGAGATTATTAACACTGAGATGATTATTTTAACAAAAATATAGAATTTGCTCTTTACCTTTCAGCACATGATGCTGCCACTGGCTGAACTGTTTACAGGCTTGGAGTCTTATTTCTGCATTTTGCTCGGTTTGCACAGTGACAATGCCTGAGCAAGCCGAGTACTGAAAACATTTGCAAATCTATTGGTGAATAAACAGCTCACGTTTGATTCACTGCCATTGTATCTCTCTCTGTGCTTTAGGGTTTTGTACTGCCACCCATCACCACAGGATCTCCTCACCATGCAGTGGCAATAGAGAAGCCCCTGTAGACTTCATGGAACCTCCGGTCCTTCTTTTTGGGGGTAAACACCCTGCTTGGGGCAGGATTTTAGATTTGGTTGGTTGGGATTTCAGGGTGGAAAGGGGTGTTAATGCTCTTGTCAATACTCTGAGGGTCTCTCTTCACTGCAGAGTTAACTTGAGTTATACCCACTCGAGTGATTCTTCTTAGAATCATAGAATCAGAGAATATCAGGGTTGGAAGGGACCTCAGGAGGTTCTAGTCCAACCCCCTGCTCAAAACAGGACCAACACCAACTAAATCAACCAATCCCCAACTAAATCCCCAACTAAATCTTGAGTTAGTTTAGAGAATAACCCTCAAGCTGCTGGTTTCAGAGTAGCAGCCGTGTTAGTCTGTATCCGCAAAAAGAAGAACAGGAGTACTTGTGGCACCTTAGAGACTAACAAATTTATTAGAGCATAAGCTATGCATCCGAAGAAGTGGGCTGTAGTCCACGAAAGCTTATGCTCTAATAAATTTGTTAGTCTCTAAGGTGCCACAAGTACTCCTGTTCCTCAAGCTGCTGTGTCCACACTGGTGCTGCATTTACCCATGTGTTACTAAGACATCCAGAGGTACATCCCATGGTTCTTTGGACTGCAGTATGCAGAGCCGCTCTATGAATGCTTTCCCAGTGAAACGTGGGAGAACTTGTCTGTCCTTTCTGGGCACATGGGAAGGTGTTGGAGGACCAGCAGCACTCAAGAACATAATATTCTTATGAGTTAGGGAGCAACGCTCAAGCTATAACTCGAGGACACTTTTATAGTGGAAAGGCCTATTTCTAGAAGTGCTATGCTTAGCCTCATGTTAATCTTTATGTGCAGTTGGATTACTTAAGTGCCTTTTTAAAAGCAATCAAAAGCAACACAGTAGATGAGACCCATTTTATTTTTGCTTATGTCAGCCGGGCTTGAGAGTCTGACAGCCAATAAAACACAGGCCTGAAAGAAAAAAGCACCAAACAGAGAGAAAATACAACACAAGGAGGAACCATTTTAGTTCTCCTGTTGTGCCTGGAGATTCCAAGGTTCTTATTCTGTATTCTGCTCCTTAGTCACGGTTTAAAAACAACTGGCTCTTGGGATTAGTAGTAAATAAACCTGAAGACTGAACAAGCCCCGCCTAAAAAAGAAAGATGTGTTTTGTTCAGAAACATCGTAACCCCAGGGCTTAACAGGAGTTTCTTTTATGCCTGTGCTCTCTCGTGTGACGTGTGTATCCAACTTGTGCACCGGGAGCCCGGTGCCTTGAATAATTGCCGAATGAGCGGCGTTTAGTTCTGGCGCTCAGAGGCAGAAAGAGTTCACCAGAGCAGGGTATTCAGAAGGGCCAACACTCACAGGAGGTGACCACCAGTGTGCCGCTTAGAGGAAGTGAGACCTCGACGAGGGCTCCGAGCTCAAAAGGAGCTGAACTTTGGCATAAAAGGGAGAAGAGCTACGTTCCCCGACCCAGCCCAGCATCACAGGGGCCTCCTTGCATTTCCATCTCCCCACTGCAGCCAGCTCCTTGATACAGCCCTGGCCTGCAGCTCACCGTGCCCATCTGCCCCCATTCTCTGCTCCCCAGCTCAGTCCTGTGCTGCAGAATTGTAGACTCCGGGTTCCAAGGCCAGAAGCGACTGCTGTGATCATCCAGGCTGAATTCCTGTCTAGCCTAAGCCATTCCCCCAGATAATTATAGCAGGCATCTCTTCTCTTTAGCGATGTCTCTCCTCTCACGTTGAATCTGAAATAAAAGGAGGGAGCCTGGGTCCTTCCTGCGTTTCAGACTCATCTTTCTTCAGCCCTGCTCCGGCGAATCGTTCTCATTCGCACCTCATCGGAAGAGCCCAGAACTAACTCTTGACAAACAGCAGGCAGGCGAGATTTAGGGTGTTGCTTTGAAAGAACTCTCTTTTCGGGAGGGTTGGATTTGAGGGGGTACAAGGCCGTCCCGCAGCAAAAGAGAAAAGCAGCTCTAGGCAAATATCAGGTTCGATAACGGGATTCCCCGGCTGTCCCCAACCCCCATTTTCAAGACCTCATCAAAGGACCTTGAGCAGAAGGGATCATTTTACCTATATTTCTCTCAGGTCAACCCCAAGCCCTCCTAGGGTCAGCAATAACTTAGATATTAGCACTGAGAGATTACTTCCCTCTTGCCTCTGTTTCAGACACTCCCTTTGAGCTAGCTGGTCCCACTCACGGGACCCCAGCAGTCCCTCCTCCCTCCCCACCCCTTTTCAGGCCACCAGAGCAAGCATCCTTTCAGACAAAGATTTACAGTGGCTAGTTGTTTGCTCCCCAAAGGGACAGGGCAATGTTCTCTCCAGCCTGGAAGTATCTTTGCCTCGATAAAATCAGGTCATCTTCAGGCCCCCTTGCTCTTTATTGTGGCTCTGAGCCCCAGACGCCAGTGCCCACTGCGTGACCTTTTGGGGGATGTACAGTATCCTCTTTCAAGCCCTCGCCTTCTTCCCTGTGAGGGAAGGCTCCGGGGTTTACACATGCCCCACTAATCTTCATGCTGCCAAGTTCAAAGATCAGGAAAGGTGTGATAAGCCTCTAGGCTCAGAGCTGGTTGAGTAATGATGCTTCACTTCCTCCCTTCAGTGGCTTTTCCTGGCAACTCCTTCGCTGGAGTCCTTCTTGGATTGCATCACCTAGTGTAGCTAGGTTCCCCTGCAGACAGACACCTGCATTTCTGTAGGTCTCACCAAGGCCAGCAAAATGTTCTTTCCTTCTCCTCTGCTGCTGCTCCAGCCCTCTTTGGGGACATGGGGACATTTGAGGGCAGGGGACTGGACTAGATGACCTCTCGAGGTCCCTTCCAGTTCTATGAGTCTATGGCCGCCTCGCCCCTCTCCATCTGGCATGAAGCTAATACCATTGTGAGCTGTGATAATCCTATCAGAACGAAGCACCTCCGAGGGAACAGCCAGGGCACTGCTGGAAGTGGTGGTGGAGATACATCAAGAGGGGCTGTTACCTCTAAATTATAAACCCTAGAGCTTTTGCAGAGCTGGGGGCTCCTGTGCTGCAGGAGGGGCCATGTTTTGGAAGAAAGGTACAAAAACATTTCTGACCTCTGCTGCTCATTAATGGCCCCGTGGCACTTATTGTAAGAACTGCGGTGCTGACCCTGGGTCCTTGCCATACCCCAAACCAGCTAACTGCACTCTACTTCCCTACACTTCCTGTCAGTTTGAAGTGGATATAGTGCTCTCTTCACTTCCTCTTCTATCTTGCCTTGTAAGGTGTTACCAACTGGCTGTGTTACACCCCAAAGGTGGCTGCATTTTAGCGGTGAGTGAATGAATGAACCCAGAAAAACTGAGAGGGAGCTGGAATATCTGCTGAGGGGAGAGGAAGAGAGATGACGTATGATAAATAACTAGTTCTCAATACTTTAAGGTTGGATATTCCTGGTATTTTCAGGGCACTGGGATTATTGTGGCTGTTTTCATAACAGCGTAGGTATTTTCACAGCACTGTGGATATTGTCGTGGAAATGTGAGTGTTTTTATGCCAGTGTGAATGTTTTGACAAGATAGGGAGTATTTTCACAACAGTGAGTGGTGTCACAGTAGCGTGAGTACTTTTAGAACAGGCAGAGTATTTGCACAATACTTTGAAGATTTTCCTGGTGCTGTTTTTTCAAAATATGGTGAAGATGCTGTGGGAGTAATTCCATGGGGTATTTTTATGATACGATTGGTATTTTCACAGCACTATTTTTTCCATAGCCCTGTGGGTTCTTTTGTGGTTCTCTGAGTATGTTCCTGTTAGCGTATAACACCACGGGTATTTGGAACCATGGATATTTTTTTCTTCTATGCCAAACTCTTTCAGCGTATAGCTGTTGGCGTCTATTTCCTCTCCTTCAGTCCCCAGACACCAAAAACCTTTTCTGATTTTTCTGATCCATTTCTCTACTGATTGATTTCTCCATACTGTGACACAGGGGGCTTTACTCTGCAGCTCAGCATTCTGATTCCAGCCCGTATTAAATTGCCCATTGAAGTGCTCACAAATTCCAAAAAGGATTTGCAAGTGTGTGTGTTGCAATAAAGTTGATGGAGAAAAAGGTACAGCCTCTGGACGCAGCCCAAGCGTTCATGGCGTATATCAAAAAGCAGCATTTCATTATGTAACAGCTTATTCCAGAAAGTGTCGACTTACTGCTAGAAAGCAAAAGAAAAGTGTCTGTGCACATGTATGTTTGCGCAATTTAGAGCACATGATGTCCCGCGTGTCTGATTGACATAGAAACACTTAACACTTGCATAGACGCATAGGTACACACATGCCTCTGCAATACACACCGTGCTCTTGTGCAGTTAAACTTAGGCACTGTTATATGGCGTGCATTGGGGGCTGGTGGGACAGAAGTGAAGAACCAATTAAAACGCTAACTGAAGAGCCATGGGAAATGGTTTAGAACAAACAAAATCGAGATTTGCAGAAATTGAGGGTGGTTTTCAGTGCTGGTGCACCTGCAAAATACACATACACCAGATGAACCAGCAGAACACCTGCAAGGCAATACGTGTGCATACAAAATGGGTAACTGAGTGTGCCCCACCACTTATTTGCACGCAGTACATTAGTTCCATGCCCACGTGCTGGACTGTGTGCAAATATGACACCCTGCAAGTATCCTAGGGAGAAATGCCCCATCTACTGTAAAAACAACTCTGTGTGTTCTAACAATCACCACTGATGGAAAGTAAAGCATCAGCCACTTTGAAGACTGCATGAAATCACAACGCCTGGAGGATTTCTTCTGTGCTCTAAGTGGATTACACTTTTCAGTGCCTGGGCCTGACCTGCAGAATAAAAGGTTTGATGCCCAGCACCCCCAACCTGTCAACCGCATCTTGGCTTGAAGTGAAACCAAGCAAACCCACGGGGATTGTCAGAGGCGTCACTGAGGAATGCACGAAAGAAAGTGATTGTGAAGAAAGGAATCGCGCTGGGGAAACATTGGCTTCTTAGACTTTGGGCAGGAATCGATATGTAGCCAAATGCCCAATTAACTGAAAAACGATAAGTGTTCTTAAAAAATACGCAGCCAGATTTGTCACATGCCAGAGTCCCAGGGCCACAAAATAAGCCACAAAATAAGAAGGTTGAAATATCGGAGAATGAACCCGGCAGTCATGTAGTAATAAGAGATGGGTCCTGACCCTGAGCTAGACGCGGGGATTTTTCTCACCACTGGCCCTTTGGGAGAAGTTCAGAGCTGGCTCGGAGTGGCACAACTCAGGTCCTTCTCTGTGCAATGAGCCGGAAAGGGAATCCCAGATGCCGGACTTTGAGACAGGACAGATCTGGAGTTGGATTGCAAAATGTGTGTCTTGCTTGGGCCGGCTCTGCATAACTCAGGCCTGTTTCTGTGGCTATAATACGACCCTCTCTGTGGGCCTGTCTCTGATACCTTTGCTCATGAGTACCTGCATTGATTTCAGCTTGTGAAGTCAGGCACTGGCCAACTGGAGGAACAGCACTGTATCCAGATCTGGCCCTGTGCTGAGAACTATATGGTATGGCCCTGAATGGCAGCGCTTTGCTACATCACTGTAGTTACTACTTTATAATCTTCTCCATCGTTGCTGGTAAACTGATAGCACAAATAAGTCTCGATCCACAGCTCCTTTCAACGGAGACTAAGCATTTCTAAAGGAAGATAACCATGGAATTCCCTTGATTTTTGATGGGGTTTTTCATAGGCATTTTTTACATGGAAGTCAATACGTCTGAGCTCCGAAACTCAGAGTTTGTGGATTTAATCCTCAGATTGGAAACCGAGTTTATGCCGCGTGGCCTTGAGGCTAGAACTGGCCTGGGACTGGGGTGACCTTGGTTCCATTGCTGACTTGTCTACAAGGTGATCTTGGGCAAGTCAGTTCCCCCTCACCTGTGAAAATAGGGCTATTGATGCTGCCCTCCTTTGTAAAGTGCTTGGAGATCTGTGGCTGAAGAGTGCTGTATACAAGAGAGGTATTTCTATGCTCCGTACTGAGTCACAGCATGGTTTAGTGAGTGCAGCGCTGGCCTGGCGATGCGAAATCGAGGGTGCAAGAGATAAGGCAAACTCCCTTTGGGCTGATGGGCTCTTCGCAATTTGATCAGTAAAGATCCTGGACCCATTATCAGCCAGGGGAGGTGATAGCCAGCATTCCTTCTCCCTGAATGTTTTCACCTACCAGGCCTTTGGGATCTCTCTCCTCATCTGAGCTCTGGTCTCTTATTCCCCACACAGTTTCTTGCTACAACCCCACGCCACTCTGCTCACATTTAGTGCTGTTTTGGTCACCTCCTCTGCCTCTTGGCTTTGTGCTTCCTCTCACAGAGCCCCCTACAATGCCTGCCTTCCTCATCCCCCGCGTGGCTTCTCTCTCCTCCATCAACTCCCTTCTTAAAACACATCTGTTTAAGCCAGGCCTCACCCCTCCTACATACACACATCCCCTCTTTTGTCTCTCTCTTTCCCTCCGACTGGAAACTAGATCCTCGGCTGGCGTTATTTGCCGTAGCCCCATTGAACTGAATGCACCTGCTCCTCCACTGGGACAGATCTCCCCAGCTTAACTCCAGTAAGATCACTAGGCCAGCGCCTCACAGCTCCACTGACTGACGTGATTGGGCCAGATCTCTCGCTGTTCATTGAAAAGCTAGGCTGATGAGCATCAGCTGAGGAGCTGGAATGCCGGGCAGAGCACGTGTCTCTTTTTATGTAGGCAAAGGGCTACGTATTCTCTCTTTATGCAGCATCTTACATTTAAAGACCAAACTGCTCGTGAACCCTGCTGAGAGCTGAGTGGTTGCTTCATTTGCCTGCACAGGTCCTGCTCTGCCAGCATCCAGTTCATTGCCCTTTGGTATTTGAGGCTGGAAGGTGCTGCAGAAAAGCACATTCCATTTGGTTGGTATTTTATTTCCACATATCTATGAGCCTCTCGCCTATGGCCAAGATTTGCTCCCACAGTCACTCCCCCCACACACACAAGTGCTACAGAAACTGGCTAGGAAATGAAATGGAAGGTCAGGGTGCTTTGTTTGGCTGGTGGTTTGGAAGTGAGTGATGGCTCGTGCCAAGAAGCCAAGAGAGGTGGAGACACTCCACTCAAAATCAGATGGCTGATTGTCTCTCTCATACACACACACACCCCGAGAGGCAGAGATATTCCTATGTCTCACACACACACACACACACACACACACACACACACCGAGAGGCAGAGATATTCCTATGTCACACACACACACACACACACACACACCGAGAGGCAGAGATATTCCTATGTCACACACACACACACACACACACACACACCCCGAGAGGCAGAGATATTCCTATGTCACACACACACACACACACACACACACACACACACACCCCGAGAGGCAGAGATATTCCTATGTCACATACACACACACACACCGAGAGGCAGAGATACTCCTATCTCTCTGCATCCTCAGAGTCATTTTACCTTTGAATAGTCTGGGAAGATTCTTTTCATCCTTTAGCCACCCCCATCAAGTCCAGGAGAGGATGAGGGAACTCATTATGTTAGGTAATAGCTGACTTGTTTGTATAATAGTTTTGGCCTAAGCTTGCATAGGTCAGTTCAGAGCCTGATCCAAACTCCATTGAAGTCAACGAGGAGTCTTTTCCTTTGAGTCTTTCCATCTTTACTTTGAATCAGGCTCTCAGTTCCCATGGAAGCAAAGAGTGCTAGCCCCTTGCAGGATCTGGGTTTCTAGATGTAAAATTCAAATAATTCCCTGGGGACTGTGGGGCTTAATCATCTGAAAAGTATTTCATGGAGGCCAAAGACCATTTTACCCATCCACAGGCAATTCATATCCAGGAACAGAGATAAGAGACACCAAAGTCACCGGGGAGCATAAGGCAGAACTCATTGGAAAATATTTTTTGTCCCACTGATATTTTAGACCAAATTCATTTTTCCCCCCATTTTTGTTTAAAAAAATCATTTAATTTTTTCAAGTTTTCACACACACGCTCCCCCATTTTCCCATGAAAATGGACCCCTCCCCCCAATAAAACAATTGGGGAATCAAAAAGTCATTTCTGGTCATCCCCCCGCCCCAAATAAAAGTTTTGACGCAAAATGTTCAGCCATTTAAAGGGTTTATTGACCCCACGAGAAGGTAAAAAGTCTTGCCCTGCCCCACAAACTAAGCCAGCTGGCTGGGAAAAGAACCCAGACATCCTGAGTCCAGATGAGGCTGAATATTTGAGGATTTTGTTGAATCCCCCAATTACTTACCTACATGCCTCCAGCTTTCATCCAGGACACACCACACGATCCATTGTCTACAGCCAAACTCTAAGATACAACCGCATTTGCTCCAATCCCTCAGACAGAGATAAACACCTACAAGATCTCTATCAAGCATTCTTAAAACTACAATACCCACCTGCTGAAGTGAAAAAACAGATTGACGGAGCCAGAAGAGTACCCAGAAGCCACCTACTACAAGACAGGCCCAACAAAGAAAATAACAGAACACCACTAGCTGTCACCTTCAGCCCCCAACTGAAACCTCTCCAGCGCATCATCAGAGATCTACAACCTATCCTGAAAGATGATCCCTCACTCTCACAGATCTTGGGAGACAGACCAGTCCTTGCTTACAGACAGCCTCCCAACCTTAAGCAAATACTCACCCGCAACCGCACACCATATAACAAAAACACTAACCCAGGAACCTATCCTTGCAACAAAGCTCGATGCCAGCTCTGTCCACATATCTATTTAAGTGACGCCATCATAGGACCTAACCACATCAGCCACACCATCAGGGGCTCGTTCACCTGCACATCTACCAACGTGATATATGCCATCATGTGCCAGCAATGCCCCTCTGCCATGTACATTGGCCAAACTGGACAGTCTCTACGCAAAAGAATAAATGGACACAAATCTGACATCAGGAATCATAACATTCAAAAACCAGTGGGAGAACACTTCAACCTCTCTAATCACTCAGTGACAGACAAGAAGGTGTCAGGTTTGCAACGAAAAAACTTCAAAAACAGACTCCAAAGAGAGACGGCTGAACTCAAATTAATATGCAAATTAGACACAATTAACTTAGGTCTAAACAGAGACTGGGAATGGTTGGGTCATTACACTAATGACAGGTTTCAGAGTAGCAGCCGTGTTAGTCTGTATCCGCAAAAAGAACAGGAGTACTTGTGGCACCTTAGAGACTAACAAATTTATTAGAGCATAAGCTTTCGTGGACTACAGCCCACTTCTTTGGATGCAGCTGTGTAGTGTCATCAAGACTGGATAAGAGAAATGGTCTGTGAGGATTCCCGTTTCTGCCTGAGGAGTCCATTCATTTCCATGTGGCAGACACTAGGAAGGAGTTTTTCAGTCGTCTGGAGTAGTTATTTTGGTACAACTCCCCCCCTACCCCCTCTCTCCTCCCCCGTGTGGACAATGATGCTGGAATAGCCATTTGGTAAATTTCCAAATGTAGACAAGCCCGAGTGCTGTTTGTAAGGGTGAGCCTGGGCAGCGATGAAGAAGGCTCCCATCACCACTGGTTGCACGACTACCGTGCATATGCATCCGAAGAAGTGGGCTGTAGTCCACGAAAGCTTATGCTCTAATAAATTTGTTAGTCTCTAAGGTGCCACAAGTACACTAATTGAATTTTTTTCCCCCCATGTTAAGTTCTCCTCACACCTTCTATGGGTCATCTCGATTATCACTTCAAAGTTTTTTCTGCTGCTGCTACTGATAGCTCATCTCAATTGATTGGCCTCTTACAATTGGTATGCGTACTTCCACCTTTTCATGTTCTCTGTATGTATAAATATCTTCTGTCTGTGTGTTCCACTCTATGCATCTGAAGAAGTGGGCTGTAGCCCACGAAAGCTTATGCTGAAATAAATTTGTTGGTCTCTAAAGTGCCTCAAGTACTCCTGTTCTTTTTGCGGATACAGACTAACACGGCTGCTACTTGGAAACCAATTCAAGTGTTAACCCCACACAAAGTGAAATGGGAAAGCAGGCTTCCCGCAAACCACACAGTGGACATCGGGGGCTCCTCTCTGCAGAGCCACGCGCTCCATTTCCAGGGGAGAGAGTCACAGCAACAGAAGGGAGGGAACTCAAGGACTTTTTGCTCCCAAAGCTCAGGAGCCCGTCCCTTGAGCTAAAAAGAATCGCTGTTAACTGGTAAGAATACAGTGTCTTTGACACACAGCTGAGGGATTTTGATTCAATCCAGTAAAGGGCAGTGAGACATAGATACACACACACACACACATACACGCTAGTTCATCAGCATGATTAACCCTTGGTGGTGTTCACTGAGCCAGCCTGCAATCCAGGGATACCGCAAGCAGGAATCTGCTCATAATTGGAAACAGCAAATTTGTGGTTTTTTTCCATTGACTTTTTTTTTTTTTTTTTTGGTTCTTGTACAACTTATGCTGAGAACTGTGATGCTGCGGCTTTAAAAAAGCTCCCGCAGTCATTCCCCCCTCCCTCCCACCCTCTATCAGAGTCAAAACAGAACATTCCTTGTGACCCCAAACGCCTGTGTGATTCCACTGGGCAATAAAGGAGGACTACGGGAGGAGGAGGGGGAAGAGACTAATCCTTAAGGTTAGCTAGGACAGCTGATGGGAGGAAGTCATCTCGATAGTCCGCTGGAATTAGGGTGACCAGACAGCAAATGTGAAAAATCAAGACGGGGGTGGGGGGTAATAGGAGCCTATATAAGAAAAAGACCCAAAAATCGGGACTGTCCCTATAAAATCGGAACATCTGGTCACCCTAGCTGGAATCAGAACCAGTTTGGAACTCTCTGTCTTGGAGATGATCCCGACAACAGCTTCCAACCTGTCAGTTCTGGAAACCACAATCCTGAGCCTTGCTTGTGTAGCACATGAAGTACAGTAGCTTCCTCTCACTGTCAACTGGCTGATTATGCCAGACAAGGGCTGGGGTTCCACCAGGAACCAATTCTTCCCCTTCCTCCATTTCTTCTAGGCATCACATGCGAATGTCTCGTGTGTTCATTCTTTAAACTTTGCAGATCGACCGGACTCAGCAAGGGGGTTGGTTTTTGGATGGCATCTTGTTTTCATAGGGGGAGTTCATCGTGTCATCTCGAGAAATGCTTAGCTCTCTGTTTTACCACTAGCGATGAAAGCGACAAGAAACAAAACAAATGTTTGGACAGATTTAATCTGATTAGCAGTGGCTTGGAAAAGAGGGGAGGAGAGAGAGAGAAAGCAAAGGAGTGTTGGACCCTTTCGGAAGAATATGATAAACCAGCTGTGTAGTATCATCAAGACTGGATAAGGGAAATGGTCTGTGAGGATTCCCGTTTCTGCCTGAGGAGTCCATTCATTTCCATGTGGCAGACACTAGGAAGGAGTTTTTCAGTCGTCTGGAGTAGTTATTTTGGTACAACTCTCCCCCTTCCCCCCCGTGTGGACAATGATGCTGGAATAGCCTTTTGGTAAATTTCCAAATGTAGACAAGCCCGAGTGCTGTTTGTAAGGGTGAGCCTGGGCAGCGATGAAGAAGGCTCCCATCACCACTGGTTGCATGACTACCCACGCATAGCTTAGCAGCCTTCATCCACCCCCTTACTGGGATTGGCATGAGTGCCCTAGACAGCTGGGTTTCCGGCTCCCCTCAGGGGTTCATGGAGTCGATGCTTCTGAGCAGGGTGCCGAAAAAAACTACCCCAACACCACAGCAACTACCCCAACACCCCAACACTACAGCAAAGCCACAAAATCCAGGCTACCTGTTCAGATTGACAGATGCATCCCCTATATACACATGTTCAGGGAATGCCTACAGAGGAAACGTACAGGAATAAACCATACCAATATAAGCCGGTCAGTTCTGGTGTAACTGCATCGGTTGTACCGATTGAACTATTTCGATTTCGAAGGCAAACTAATTAAAGCAGTATGAAAACTGTGCCTAGATCAGGTCTGCGCACCTCTGCTTCCCCAACTATGAACAGCGATAATACTGACCCACCTCCCACGGTTAGTCAGCCTCCATGCAGTTGTGAAAAGTGTTTTGAGCTACGGGAGCGAGAGGTGCCAGAGAAGTGCAAAGTAGTCGAATACAAATTTCAAATACAGTTGCAGGGTATAGGAACAGGGCAGCAGCCCTTTAAATAGCTTGTGAGTCTTCTTATAGCACTCACCATGCTCTGGGTTTTAGAAGCCACCAGAAGCCAACTGTAGCAACCTTGTGTCGTGTGTCTATTCAGGAAACATGGTTCTTTGGACCTAACCCTGCCTGGGTGGTTTCTTCAGCCTATTATTGTTGTGCAAGGGTAAGAGACATAAGAACAATCATATTTGTTTGAGCTCGGCCCAGGCACTGCTCCATGACTACAGGGCCATTCGGTGTGTTTATTGTAAAGCTTTTTGAGAGGCGGCTATGAAATGCGCTCCCTAAAATAATGCACCGCTGTTTCCAGGTTTATTTTTAGGTGAGGTCGTGGGGTCTAGGGGCTGGGGCATTGCCCTGGGAGTGAGAGGACCTGGTTCTATTCCCAGCTGACTTGCTGGGACCTTGAACAAGTCACTTCCCCTTTTTGGGGCCCCGGTTTTCCCTCCCAACCTTTGTCTGTCTTGTCTAGAGCGTTAGCTCTTCGGGGCAGGGACTCCCTCCCACTATAAAAAGAAGAACAGGAGGACTTGTGGCACCTTAGAGACTAACAAATTTATTAGAGCATAAGCTTTCGTGGACTACAGCCCACTTCTTCGGATGCATATGCACGAAAGCTTATGCTCTAATAAATTTGTTAGTCTCTAAGGTGCCACAAGTCCTCCTGTTCTTCTTTTTGCGGATACAGACTAACACGGCTGTAACTCTGAAACCTCCCACTATGTGTATGTACAGCACCTAGCACAGTGGGGCCCTGAGTGTGGTGGGGAGCTCCATGTATTACTGTAATGTAAATAATACTGAGAGCAGAGACAGATTCCTCTCTCCACCCACAAGGAAGAAAGGGGGAAGGGGAGAATGGAGAAGAGGAGGATCTAGCCAGGACCCTGGCTGTGGGAAGGTTTGCATTGGCCGCTTTTCTCAGAACGCCTAAAGGTGTCTACTGAAAAGCAGAAGGGGCGGGGGGGGGGGGAATCCCCACCTGTTCGCTAAGTGAGCTCATGCTTTTTAATTAGTCTGTAAGTCTCCCCTGACAACTCAAGCATGAACAAGCCTAATGAGGTTCCACCTTACATGAGAACCTTACACGCATTGGACTCTGGTGGGGTGAGAGACAGAGAGAGAGCGAGCGCAAGAGACACAGACACAGTTTGATGTGTGTTAAGAGCAAGCCACACAACCGTTCCAGCTGTCTCTCTCTCTCTCACACCCACAATGCTCACTTCATTGCAGAGTTAACACAAGTTTTCTACGCTTGAGTTAACACTCCTCACGTTAGCCTAGGCCAGGGGGTCGCGAGGTTATTACATGGGGAGTCATGAGCTGTCAGCCTCCACCCTAAACCCCGCTTTGCCTCCAGCATTTATAATAGTGTTAAATATACAAAAAAGTGTTTTTAATGTATAAGGGGGGTTGCACTCAAAGACTTGCTGTGTGAAAGGGATCACCAGTACAAAGTTTGAGAACCACTGGCCTAGATCCAGGTGAGAGCACCTACACTGTGAAATAATCACACTTAGGGTGACCAGATGTCCCGATTTTATAGGGACAGTCCCGATTTTGGGGGCTTTTTCTTATATAGGCGCCTATTCCCCCGCACCCCCTGTCCTGATTTTTCACACTTGCCCTCTGGTCACCCTAATCACACTGCAGAGTGCTTACCTGAGCAGCTGATGAGCTGTGCTCCTTGGAGGGGTAGGGGCTAGCCCTGAGCATGTGTCTGCACTGCAGCTGGGAGGTAGGATTCCCAGGTAGACTTGTGCTAGTTTCACCCAAGCTAGTGTGCTAAAAATAGCCGTGTGGACATCAGAACCAGGGTGGCTAGATCTAGCCACTGCCACTGCCTGGTGGGACTCGCCCCTCCCGGCTGTGGCATGGACATAGCCCGACAGGCCAGCCAACTTGCATTAAAAGCACCCAGGCATTCAAGTCACAGGGCTTTGTGTGCGGCCAGGATTAGAGTTAGGGACCAGACTTGAGCTAATGCTGTAGCGAAGACAAGCCCACAAAGTCCAACAGACGTTAGGGTGAGTGTCTCTCTGGTGCATGCGCACACCTGCTTCAGGCAGCTGCTGGCCACATGTTCTCCCTGCTGCCATCCCCTCATGCCCAGACCTGAGGGACCCCCTCGCTCTATGGGGCTTTGATGTGGAATGAATATCTGGACTGCTGCTTCCCATTCCCTGGCCCAGCTCTAAATCAACGCTTCTCTCCTCCCCCCCATCCCTCCTGACCAATCCGATTTTGTTCATTGTGAGGTTTAAGCTAATGGCTTCCTCATGCAGAGCCCAGCACAGCATTATCAGCAAAGATCCCTATCGCTCCTTAATATACCTTAAGGCTCCAGCTCCTATTTGTTAAAATAGACGGGAAGGGGCAGAAGAATGTAAATCATTGAGACGGAGGGGAACAGCTGGAGATCCGGCACTGAGATGTCTAGCAGGACAGTGTCTCCCTGGCATTTTTCTTTAAAAAAAGAAAAGAAAAGAAACGGAGCTTGTGCCTAAGTACAAATCAATTCCACAAATACCTGCTCGCAGGGAGCCAGCCTGGCTGCAGTCCTCTCTTGCTGTTGGTCCTGGCCATCCACACTGGCTCTTCTGCTGCCGGAGGCCCAGTGATAATAAACAGCAGTAGCAGGTTTTCCGAGGGTAACAGTCACCCCATGCCCAGAGCCTGCACAAGGTGCAGGCCCCTCGGAAGTGGGGCTTACCTAGGCCCTTTGCACGGGAGTGAATCTCCCTGCCCCCCTTCTCAATATACCCGAGAGAAATCTTTTCCAAAAGCTCACCCGGCTCTATGGAGGGGAGTCCCAGTTTATTTCTGGTGCTTAGCTATTTACTTCAATTGAGATCCACCACTGTAGAAAGAGAAGACTCCAAAACACCTGCACTTCTGCTCTCTGGAGGAAGGTGGGGCTGGTGTGTCTGTCTATTACAAAAACACACTGCCGAAGAATTCTCTGTAGCAGAAGAACTGAGCAGCAACTTCTGCTGTGAGATGAACAGCTAGGATACATCTGCGAGTGTGGAATTAGCCCACAGAATTCTCTCCACAAGGCATTAGGCAGGTCAAGGCTTTAGCAAGCTTTAAAAAGATCAGTTGGACAGCTGCCACCTTAAATTAGCTATCTAGTTCAGCGGGCACTCCCCCTGTGAGGCAGGCAGACATGCTGTTCACACCTGTGATTCAATTAATGAGCCAGTGGGTATCAACATTGCATGATGAAAAGGTAGAACCACATCCACCCTAGAGGAGACCAAAAACCCTTCCACTGAGAATCCCTTTAGTGGCTCTGGGTGTATCAGATAGACCCTCTTGTTCCCTGCCATCTATTTCAAGCACCCTCACTGGCCAGGGTAGATGCATAGTTTAGCAACAGTGATTAAGGTCAAAGGAACCTGAAGTTGTTACACCCAGAGGCAGATTAGGGGTTTGTGGGGCCCTGGGCCACAGCAAGTGGGGCCCCTCCCTACCCCTTCTGCCTGCAATTCCCACCCCCCATACTTCTGCCAAGCAGCAGGGGTACTGCTTCCCCTGCCCACCTGGCACTCCTGCTGGGGAGTGGGATTGGGGTGTGGGGCCTTCCCACGCTCCCCGGCAGGAGCAGGTCGGGGTGTGGGGTGCCCATTTTCAGGGGCCTCCCAAATGGTCAGGGCCCCTGAGCACAGGCCCCATTGGCCCAGTGGCTCATCCACCACTGATTAGACCTGTGATCTCCCTCCTGCGAGCCTGGAGCCTGTCTCATAAGCTAAGTAACAACAGGTCAGATCAATATATGGATGGGTCCCAGGCCAGTTTCTTAACCATAAGACATCCTTAGATCTTCGGGGGGGGGCAAGTATAACACTGCACCACTTTTTAGGGAGTAGATAGGAGGCCCACTTGTAGAATTGGCTTGCTATTTTCTCTCTCATTCCAAATGAACTTCTTTGACAAATACTAGCCACACCTCAGGAGAGATAGGAGAGGTTTGAGGATATGGACAAATGCCAAAGGATTAAGGTTCTCCATGTAGGTTTTGCTGGTTTCTGCAGAACATTAGCAACTCTGTCAGTAAGTTCCTATATGCAAGATACCAATGCCCCATGGAGACTACCAAGAGAAAGAAACAAAGAGCACCATCTTGTGAGTCTACCATGGAAAATTCAACAGGTTTCCTGCATTCACTTTGTCAAATAACTCCACTGCCCATCTCTCTTCACATGATGTTTGCAACTGGTTGCCCCTGTGAGAACACACTTTGAAGGGTGAAGACCTCACAGCTCATGGCTTTCTTTAGATAATTTCAGATATGGCCAACTCACACCCACCAAGCTGTGTGCTAAGAAGTTGAGACACTAGTTAATTAAGGTGTTTTAGTATTGCTGACTAGCCTCCAGAAAAATAACCTAAGATATTCAGTTACTGTGAGATGGGATTTAATGTGCAGAATTCGGGTGTCACGCACTTTTTGTTCATGGAAGAAATTAAACTGATTGGTAAAACTAACTGCTTTCAAAATAGCATAAAATATTAACCCTCTTTGCCCCAGGCACTCGGACGTTCTGACAAAATTGGGTGACAATAAAACCATCCAGCCATCAGAGGGGAAGAAGAGGGAGAGAATAAGCAGCTATGCATGCCTCTCAGATTTCATTTGTCAGACACCATCACCTTTTTAAAGTAGCATTTGGCTTTAATCATGCAAATATAAAAGGGCAAAAATAAGATCATAAAAGACTCAGAGATCAGAAGTCTGAAAATCCCGGTTTTGGATCTAGATTCATTGCAGTTAAAGGGGACGACAGGAGTAGAAATGAACGATAGGCCCAGCTGAACAGCTCACGGTTCAGAACTTCAGGCTAGATAAGCAGCCCACCCTTGTTTTTTGGCAGCGAGAGACCTTTGAGACACAAGGACTGATTCTGCTCTCAGCCCGGTGTCAGCGAGGAACTCCAGCCACGTGAACAGAGTGACATCGGTGTGAGCAAGACAAAACGATGCTCCAGAGCGACACTGAGTTATGTGGTGGTTGTGTTAAGGTTTCATAAACTCCACCAACATTAGCATGAGCCTCTGCATGTCACACACACGGGCGCCTGGCTGTTATGGACACACATCTTGAACTGATTTCAATAATACCGAGACACCACAAGTGAGACTGTGGCTCCCTCATGTCAGGCCCTGCATGCAGACAGCCCCAGCCCCAGAGGTTACAGGCTAAGGACACAAGACAGACTGTCAGGGCCAGGGCATGAGTATTCCAGGACAAGGTGTTAGCATCAGGTATGGACCGAGGGCCAGTTACCAGGCCGGGTTGGAACATGAGATCAGAATCAAGACACAGACCAGAGGACAGGAACCAGTTACCAATTGTCAGGATATCAGAAGGCAGGACCAGGTTAGCACCAGACCAGCAAGGTGAAGCCCACTTGTAGAGACAACTTCTTCTGGCCTCCTCTTGGTTAAATAGAGGCTGCAGCCCAATCAGGAGCCTTGGAGGTCTCCCAGTCATGGCATAGGGGTGGGCTTCATGGATCTAGGTCCCAGTGACAGTCTGGGAGCTGCTGTGTGGAGGACTGCTGTGTGCTGGATTCAGAACCCCATAGGGCTGGGTTCAAGATCTAGGAGGCCTGATACAGACAAAGGGTGGGAGGGAAAACAGACATGACATGATTTTTAAGGTCCTACATCAGGTCAGCGGCAGAGCTGCAAACAGCACACTGGTCTCCTGGCTCCCAGTCCCGTGCCAGTGAGCCCTGCTGCCGGGATTTCACCAAATCACCAGGGTGCCCTATAAGGATGTTCCATCCATGGCGTTACCTCTGCCCTTTGGGCTTCCACCCCCAAAGGTCATAGCCCAGCCGCCATCCCCCCTTCCCCCTCTCCCTCCAGCTGAAAACATCTCTAGAATTTCCATTACTCTTTGTAAAGATGCAAGACTAAAACCAGTTGGGGGATATTTATACCATTTGAGATCATTTCCCCGAGATTGACGGTTGCTCCTGGTTTTTAGATTACTGGCAGTGTGCCGCACCCTTTGCTGGGAAAGCAAGGCTTTAAGAATTACAACAGCCCACGAGAACTTTGATTTAAAAAAAAAAATGATTCCATCGGGCTGTACAGTTTTTTTAGATTCCAAGTCCAAAACGCACACCTCTCCACCAGCCTTGCCGTAGCCTGTCTGTCAAAGGAGACACCTGAGACAGTGTTAGGAGCCCGATCGTCGGCTCCTGTAACTTGGCCATTCTACCACGCAAGCCAATGGGGCTACACTGATTTACCCCAGATAAAGGATGTTCTCTCTTGTATTGAAACTTGTAGCATGGCCCAGCCAAGGATCCTACAGAAAGTGCCCTACAAACATTAATTAATAAAGCCTCAAAACACTTCCATGAGGCAGGTGGGCATTGTTATACCCATTTTGCAGTGGGTAAACTGAGGCAGACATGTTCAGCCAGCAAGCTGATGGCACAGATGGCACTACAATCCTAGAGAGAGTCCCAACGTTCAGATCCTTACTCTGAGCACTAGGCTATACTGCCTCAGTGTAAGAGGCCGGGAGCTTTCTCCCGTCTGCTTTAGATGCAGGTAGATATGTTGGTTTGGCTGAATTGAGACATTTTCCTCAGTTTTCCTTGTACCTCTCAGATGGAGAGGGTCACAGCTGGGCCTTTAAGAAAAGTGCTAGAAGGTGTTACGATGCATTTATAAACAAATGGGGTGTCATTGGCCACGGAGTGAGAGACAGCGCCGTTACCAGGAATTTAGGACTGAGTTCTTCTCTTTCTTTCTTTCAGCCATGAGCACTGACTCAGCATCCCTGCCTCCCTGCTGAATGCTTCATTTATTTTATTACCTTCCAGTGTGGATCCAGCTCACCAGGGCTAGCGTCCTAAATGTTTCTTCTCGTCTCTTTCAGGAAAACTAGTTCCAAGAAAGGGAACTGCGAAGAACATCCATGAAAATGAGCAAGAGAGAGAGAGAGAGAGAGACAATAATTTCTTGTCCTGATTTGTAAGGTCAGATTCTGCTCCGGTTATAAGCATCATGTATTTCCCAGTAAACCAGGGTCATCATAATGCTAATATTTTACCTTTTTATAGAACTTTTCTATCCAAAGAACTTTCCAGACTACATATGCTGCATGCAGCCACCTCTGGGGTGGAGAGCAAATGTCAGATGGACAAGGAACAAAGACAGAATGCTGGACCTGCTGTTACAAAAACAAAAACAAAGCCGCCCATTTTATTTGCCAGAAACACGCTCCACAGTAATGAATTAAAATAAAAAATAAATGTGCCTAATAAATAAACAGGTGCCTTGTAAAAGAGTTTAACAGCCTGATTTATTGCCCAACAAAAGCAGCAAGAAAATGTGTGGCAATGCCTGGAAATACAAGCCAATGCTCTGTGCTTGGCTGAAGACGTGGTGCTATTTTTTCCTTGTTTTCCACAGGAGTATGAGCTGAAGCCCAAGCTGATCTGAAGTTGGATTTCATTATTATTTATCTGTGCTACTGAGGTCAGGGCCCCGTCATGCAAGGCATTGCATCGCGACACAGTGCGAGGCAGTCTTTATTATTTGCATTATGGCAGTGCCTAGGAGCTCTGGTCACAGACCAGGACCCCCTTTTGCTAGATGGTGTATGTACAAAGAACCGAAAGAGGGTTCTGGCCCCCAGAGACTTTACAATCCAAGTTTGCTATTCCTTGCTGCAAGGTCTCTTGCTTTTGAGGCTTTAAGTCACATCCATGTAGTTTAAATATCTATGATTTTTGTTCTTTCTTGCCTTCATGGTAGTTGACTATTTTCTAGGCTTTTGTGCTAACTTGAAGCTAAGCACACAAGTTATTTAGGCAAGCAAGAGCCCCAGAAGGAAATAGCCAGGCTGGTCATCACAAAGACAAAAATATTCTTATGTTAAACCAAAACCCAGTAGTAGCTGGAATATTTTGTTTGTTTTACTAACATTTCCATTCATATCAATGAGGAGAAAAACGCAACAAGCTTCTAAAAGTGCCTCCCTGGTAGGAGACTGGAGGCTCTCTTGGGGAGGCTGTCCGAACACCAAATGCACCCACTTCTGCACAAATATCTCCATGGCATCTTCTGGGTGAGGGGTGAGGGGGCCATTTAGGGTCATATTTAACTGAGGGAATGGGGAGATAATTCATCTCACTGATATGTGGGAGGCACAAGTAGTTAGTTAAAACCCAGAGGCAACATTGGGTTGGTAGTAACCAACTATTGTAACTTTAAGTTACAGGGCACAGCTAGTAACCTCAGAAAATCCATTGTGTACTCAAAATATAGATGCTGTTACATCTGGGGAAGGAACCCTGCGTCCTTTATATGCACCCAAGTGATTAAATATCTGCCTTAAATGCAAAGCTCAATTCAGCCTTAACTATGGAACTGTCATTGGCACTTCCATAATGGTACCAGGCCAGACTGACTATGTCAACATTGCACCCTGCGCCGGGGGTCTGACTCAGGTTTGGGCCCAAGCTCCCATTCCGTCCACACACAGATCAGTCTGATTTGGATCAGCAAGCACTCAGGACCTGTGTCCTAGGACTCTGCTAGGGGGGTGGGTCAGAGCCTGAGTCCTGCTGAGACTGGGGTCCACACCCTGTCATTTTGCAGTGTGGACGCAGCTCAAGCCACCGACCTGAGTCAGAAGGTCTACATAGCGCAGTGTGAATGCATTAGCACGGCTGTGCGCCCTGGGTCCAGCAACTGTATGCAGTGTGGACGCTCAAGTGAAGATTAAGGCTTGGAAAATCCAAATCCACAAGCACGGGTCCCACAGACCCAGGTTTACACTGCAGTGTAGAGAATCTCCCCCATGGAGCTCAACGCCTTAGCAAAAGGAGATCCCAATCGCCACGGCTCTCCGCATTGTCCCCTGGGACACACAAGAGCTTTGGGGAACTGAGGAAAAATAACGTCAAGCTTTTGGGATTCCTATCAAGTTTCAACCTGGCGAGCTCACATGCAAAATAGTTGATTCCAGTCACTGTTCAAATCTGCAGAGGCTGAGGAAAGGGGGTGAAGCTCAAGGGAGCTACTTGCGGGGGAGTCATGTGCGGGAAGAAGAGAGTTAGGGAAGAACATATGACGTTGAAGCCTTTTAAAGTGGAGAATGCATGGTGCTCGGGCAGACGTGTGGGACAGAGATAAATCCATCCTGGGCTTTGCTTCCACATTGTTTATCCCAGCATGTTCCAAATTGCCTTTTTGGTTGCTTTGTTCTGAGATTTATGCTGGTTTTAGTCTACTTATGTCAGGAATTTTCCTTTCCTTATAAACAGTAAGCGGGTGACTGCCTCCCCGCCCCCATGCACCCTCACAGTTACAGAGACCTGTGCAGCAGATACATGAAGTGATGCAGCCGCACATACCTGCAGGGGCTCACAGCCAGTCACGCAAAACCACACACATCCATGACACACACACAGTCCCCTCAGTGACACAGAACCACATGCCTCTATGACACACACACAGTCACCTGCTCACCTAAAGCCACAGACACACACCCACAGCAGGATCTCAGTTACGCACACATGCCTGTACAAAAATGCATGCACACACGTGTTCTTGTAGGCAGCCACACAGATGCACAAACACACTTACATCCATGGCATGCACACCCACCCACCCCCATACAGCCACACAAATATGTCAATTGGAATCTCTCCAGGGATTGTTACTTAACTAAACAATTACAGATATATTAGTTATTTATGGGGGCAGAACAAAGCCGTGTTCTGCCGTCCAGAGCAGAGGGGCTGGCTGGTTTGGCATAATTCATAAGGACAGCCAGATGAAAGGGCCTGGGTAAAAGTATTTTCACTCTGCGATCACACAGCAGTAAGAAGCTGGGGAGGGGACACTAGACAGAAATTGTTTCAGACACAGAAATAGTTTGACAAGCAGATTGGGTGACCCCACAAGGTTAATCTCTCAGCATTGCTAGCCTCCCGTTTCATGGACTTTGTGATGGGCTGCAGTAACAAGAGATGCCTACATTTCCCCCCACCTCCCCTTTCCCCAGGATAATTGTCATCGTGGCTGGCCTGTCACAACCGGGAACGCGGTGCTGGCGCTAGGAGAAATAACCCTGTCTGAGCTCAAACCTCATCTAGGCCAAGATTTCCTAAAGTGACTCGTGTCTCTGGGGCCTAGATCTCAGGAAGTGCTGAGCACCCGCCCGCTGAAAACCAGGCCTCTTCAAGGTGCCTCAGGCTGGGCTCCAGAAATCACTCCGCACTTTAGAAAAATCTTGCCCTTAGTGAACGGGGTCCAAAATTGTTCACCCAGCTGGAAAACCTCCTCCTCTCCCACAGCCAGCTCCCAGAGTCCCGGAGAAAGACAGACGGTAAAGAGAGGGCATTACCCCAGCTGGGGACTAGGGGTTCCCCCCCCATAGGAATCTGAGCTTGTTTTAAAACAGAGCTTCCCAGGAAAGGCACAGGGGACGACTCATTTCTGCCTCTCCCTGCCCTCTCTAGCTACCTGGGGGCACCTGTGCAGGTTATTTTACAACAGTTGGCTGCAGAGGAGAAAGGGAAAATGTTTTGCCCTTTTAAGGCCCTAACAAAGGCAGACCACTCATTGAGCCGCAGGAACAGAGCGGGGGGGGGGGGGGGGGGCTGGCTCCTTCAGACACCAAGCAGGCTGAAGGGGCATACACATTTCCCTAGGCGACCAGCACCCTGCAGATCTAAATATCCCTCCCCCAGGGCCTCCACTGCCCACTCCTGTTGGGAACCCCCTGCACAGCCAGCCAGTTGAGGACACTGGCTTATTGGGGAAGGATCTTAACCCCTTCCTTGTTGGAACTTGTCCAGGATCTGATTCTCCATTGAATTCTACGCCCCTGACTTGTGTTCTCCTTTCCATCCATGCTGCGTGAGTGTTTAACAAACTACAACAACACAATGCTACCAGCTTGGAATGGTAGCGCATTGCACTTCCTTTGGACAGGTGTAAAAGGATGGCACAAAGCAGCGCCCGCTAGGTTTTTAAGAGGTATTTGTATAGAATCCGTGCCCCGTCTCTAATCTCTATAAAGCCCTCTGAAATCCCATCCATCGGACTTGTCCATGAAGATAGTTACAATGTCGAAGTACATTCATTCTATTATCTTCCCCATGTCATTCTCAAATGTCGCACAAGAGAAGATGTCTAAAGCACATCTCGGGCTGATGCACCCCACTTTTTCATTCGCGTCTCAGACTCAGAAGAGCTTTCGTATTTCCCAGCAGACTCCCTAGCTAACCCTTTCACTAACCATCTTTCCCTCCTTCTGTGTGCTGCCTTCCCCTACCCATTTCTGTGCGATTTCATCATGGGTCCCGGGAGTGATTTATAGTCTGTCCCTATTTATAACAGAGTTTTATAAGACAAACGAATCATTTTGCTTGAAGGTTAATAGCACGCCATTCAAGGGGAGTTTACATACGCCGGGCTTTCTTCTATCCAGTGAGGAAAGGCAGGCAATCTGCTGCTAATCCAACATAAATACCCGTGGAGTCAGTCTGAAGTGTGGCATCAAAATCATTTACAAAACCTGAAATTTGAATAGGGCTTAAAACCCCATAACCTGTCAGCTCCCAGCCAGGGAAAATATTCACAGCCTGCCCGAAATTGGAGTCGTGTACTGTCTAGGTGCCAAGGAGATTGCTTTTTCCCCTTCTAAGCAGCTAGCAAGGGAGGGGGAGGGGGACAGGACAGCCTAGGGGTTACACTGCCGGTTCTAACACAGCTCAAGCTGGTGGGGTTACCATCCAAGGGCTGCTCTGAGTCAAATTAGGGACTAGTGCAGCTCCCCCATTGCAAAAGGCCCGATTCAGCATTGCGGGCCCAATGCAAAGGGACAGCAAGGCAGGGGTTACCAGCCCCCCCCCCCACATCCGCTGGGGAGTACCCCTGCTGCAGGGAGCTACTGACTCACTTCTGCAGAAGATAGATAGAGCCATTGACTTCAGTGGATTTATGTATGCTGCCCCTTGGGTGTGTGACCCATTAGCATTGATATGTTAATTGTCTTTAGAGCACAATGCACGGTGCATTTTATTGCAAAGGCGGGGGCAGACGATTAGCCTTACAGGAGGGCATGAAAAAGAAAGAAAATCTCTTTAAGTAATAGCTAAACCAGGTAGGAGATAGGGGAGTCCTTTACGGAACATTTCTGAGACTAGTGTCTGGAGCCTAGATACTATCATGATTGGTGCTGGGTAGAATAGATAGCTATATAGAGCATTTAATCTTCAAAACATTTTAAAAGCATCGACCGATTCATTCTCTCAAGCCCTTCTGTGAAGCAAGTAAGTAACCCCAACCCATTTTACAGATGGAGAAACTGAGGCACAGGTCATTCCAGTGACTTGACCAAGGCCATGGGGCGAGCCAGTGTCAGAGCTGGGATTGCGACCATGCCTGTCTCAAGGGACAGTACACCCTCAGGAGGCCTTGCTATTAGGAAAAGGTAAACTCATGCAGAAAAAGCACAAACATCCCCTGCCCCCTGCTGCTTCCCTGAAATTTTATCCAAAACTCAACCCAAGACTTTTCACAGGTTTCAAAATATACAATGAATGGTTCCCATCCTCCCTCATTCTGCTAATGCCTCCTAGCCGGGATGGTCATGCAACAAGCACATCTCCTTCAATCTGCCACAGCTTGAATGTAAAATATACAGAATATAGAGCAAAGCTACAGAAAAAGGAAGGGGCACAAGAAAAAGACCAGAGCAGGGAGCTTAAATAATAATATATCAGATTTTATATAGGGCCTCTTGTCTTGTAGGCTCCCATAGCGTCCACCACAGTGCAATGCAGTGTGGGGAAATGTTACCCACAGACATTAGGACAAACCCTTATTCATATGGCAAGTTTCAGGGGCTCTCTAATGACAGGATCTGGGATGTTCAGAGCTGGGCGCAATGACTTTAGCTGAAAAGACAAGTTTTTGCCCAATCATCTGCTTATAACAACCCCGCACCTCACACCCCGCTACACACATTAGAGTAACTTTTCAGTAATGCCCCCAAACACTGGTAACACAGCATGGCACGCTGCTAAATGCAGAATATGCTTTGCACAAAACAAGAGAAGCATTCAAACCAGCTGTGTACAATATGCAGGTAAATGGATGTCTAAAATGAAGACCCTTTGAGAGGGACAGATGTGTGTGTCCTGGGAGTGTGGGGAGCAACTGCACAGCACATTGGCTGCTGTGGTGCCAGTGGTAGTAAGAGAGGAAAGCATTCACAGATGGGCTTGGGGCGAAGGGCCTGGGGCTTCCTGTGTGATGCTGGACAAATCACTTAATCTTGCTGTAGCTCAGATTCCCAGCTCTGAAATGGGGCCGACGATTCCTTTGTCAGTCTCGTCTATTCAGATCGTGAGCTCTTCGGGTCCGTCTACACGGCCGTGCAGCACCCAGCACAATGGGGCCAGGATCTGGGTTGGGATCTCTGGGTGCTACCCTGATACAAAGAGCAGTAAGTGGCATCATTCACCAGTGAAGAGGAGGTTAGTGTCTCTGACTTTATGCCTAGCACAACGTTGCTCCACCATTCAACTGGCTGTCAAAGTGTCACTCTGAATGGGATGAGTCCATGGGGTTGCCTGCCATAGGAGGTCTCAATGACCTAGCAGCCCCCTTCCTGTCCTATGTTCCATCACTGGAATAAAGCTGTTCCTTTGCGTTGATAAATCCCACTTCCACTCAGTCCAGTGGTTTCAGCCTTTCCTCTCTAAGGACCCGTTAATGAGTCCTGCACATAAGGGACAGCCTGCAAATGTTGACATCTCCACAGGTCTGAGGAGAAAAACAAAGCCCTTTTGGTTGTGTCTGTTTCAGTTTTTCCTTCGGTCCTGCCATGATTCTCCTCCCCTTGGGGGCTGTTTGGGTGGGATTTACACTCTTGGCCATTAAACCAAAGGCTCAGGCACTCGGGTTTTGTTATAAACAACGTCTCCTTCACACTGAACTCGGGTTCTCCCAAGCGCTCGTGTTTTTCCTTGGACTATAAATTTTGTGGCCACAGACAGAGAAGCACCGAGACTTTGCTTCTCACACCATCAATCTCCACAGCATCCAAACAGCGGTCAGGCAGTTCAACGCATTCACCCCCCCTCCACACTTCTCCCAAGCCATGTCCTGCTTTGGAGTCTTCTGTTTTCACTTCAGTGGCTTATTATTCCAGAGTCTGGTACACACCCGGCTCACTGCTAGTCCCCTTGTGTATTGACTCTTTGCCACCAACATGCCTCACAGCCTGTCCCCTCTCGTCTTACCATTGGACTGACTATTTCTCTCTAATGTGTCTAATCAGATTGACGGCCAAGGCCCTTGAGGCACGGAGTAGCAGCCTTCCAGTGACATTCAGGGCTGACACACCAATAGGGCAATGCGTGGGGAAGCTTCCACCGTGGCTTGTCCTGTAGATATAGGACTTGATCCAAAGCCCATTGAAGTCAAGGAGAAAGGTTCCCATTGACTTCAGTGGCCATAGGGATCAGGCTCCTGGAGAGAACTTTAATCCCGCCGGGGCTGCCAGCTGGAGCCATTTCACCAGCACTAAATTCATACCACACATTATTTACTTATTGGAGAGGCACTGTGGTCTAGTGCAGCATTTCTCAATGACCGGTCCGTGGATCGGCTCTGGTCCCAGAGATCTGCCTGACACAGTTTAGGAAGGCAGCAAGCAGGACCCTGGTACCAAAGAGGTTGAGAAACACTGGTCTAGCGGATGGCATGTCAGCCTGGGAGACAAGACCATGGCTCTATTCCTGGCTTTACTGCGAGACAAGTCACTTTCCTCACCCTTCACACTTCCAACCCTTTGTATATTTAGACTGTAAGCTCCTGGGGGACAGGGACTGTCTCTTTCTATGTGTTTGTACAGCGCCCACTATAATGGGCCCAGATCTCAGCTAGGTCCTTTAGGTTTTGTCGTAATACCAATAAATAGGGGGTGGGGTGTTCCCTTCCAGGCACTGCAGGTAGGTAAAATCCAACCCAGGGTGAATATCGAGGGGAAACCACCAACCCAATAAAACAAACGAACAAAAAGCCAAGTCAAACAAGCATTTTAGTTCTACGACAAAATAAATATTTCAACTCCAATTTGCCAAGATCAGTGAGACGATGGTTCACGATTCATAGGTATAACACCACTTGGTACGGCACAACACTCAGTGAGTATGCTGCAGCATGAAAAAGCCCTGGTGAGTACAAGTATTCACACAATATAAAATATGGTCTAGGGATATATGTTGGCTTATAGGCTACTTGCCTGGGCTACCTGTACTCTGTAATCACGCAGTGTCAATAGTCTGTCTTCACCGCTTGACTGATTCATTTCCATCAAGGCCTGAGCTGCCACCAGTTGCCTGATCCCAGGGACCAGCGTGCACTGAGAGGATAACAGTGTACAACACACATTGGCAGCTGATATCTGTCACAGAGATTGTCTCATATGTCTGTAGCCAGGCCTGGGACAGACTCCTCCCCGCATGGAACTCTGCCGACTACAGGGATGAATAGGGCCTGTGTTTAAAGGACCCGGGTTTTCCAATTCTTTATTGCTTTTTAATATACTCCTAGCAAACCGAAAATACTATCTCCCCCCTCCCCGCCGCCTCTGCGCTGGATATTTTTCTCCCTGGGTTTAGAAAGTAGCTGATACAAAAGAACCCATTTCTGTTCTACCGCAACTTTTCCCACAGCGCCTTAAATCGATCAGCTGTGTGCTGCAGTGTCACTGGAGCATGGAGGCTCATTGATTATCTCCTCCCAGAGAGCCAGCAGAGGGAGGAGCGGGCAGCGTTTCTGTGGGTATCACAAAAATGGCA
Source organism: Trachemys scripta elegans (assembly GCF_013100865.1). Lineage (NCBI taxonomy): Eukaryota > Metazoa > Chordata > Testudines > Emydidae > Trachemys > Trachemys scripta. The sequence goes on along the minus strand of NC_048316.1, from coordinate 8,075,376 downwards.
TCGGTGGGTTCATTGCTTGGTGAGGAGGGTGGTAGATTAGACAAGTACAAGACCCCTAAACTAGGTATTTGGAATCTCTCATTTATTTTCTTATCAGTTTAGATCAATGTTAAAAGGCCCATCGATCCCATTCTTTGCCTTGCCAGTGTCTCTTTAGAGTCATCTGACAGGGTCATTTTTCTATGGAGTTTGCATTAGCAAAACATCCAAGTCCCATCTACTGATGCTGGAATCAACACCCAGGTGCATCCAATGAGCTTTTATGTGCCTCAGAGGTTATCTGAGTCTCCAGATCATGGGTGAAATCCTGGCCCCACTGAAGTCAAAACTCCTATTGATTTCATGTGCGTCAGGGTTTCACACCTTAGCACCAGGGAACACCGGAATTTGGGAGGTGCAGGACCTATTAAGGCACCTACCTTTGCAAACTGGGGTCTGGACAAGCCCCAATCCTGTGACCTTCTCGTCTGGTGCCTTCCAGGTGACATTTACAAGGCCTTTGAAGCACTTAACACCTAAAAGTAGGGAATAGGTGGGTCGTAAACGACGCCTTCTATAGGGAGGGGAGTTACACTCCTTGGTGCTCAGATATTTTCATCAATTCCGCCACCAAATTAGCACCATACAAAAAGACAACTTTCACATTGCCAGTCTGGGGCCTCTGGTCCCCAGCCTTTTCCAGGCCTGTTGGCAACCAGCAACTGTACTCCTGCCGTGTTTACAACTTAATATGTGGGGCCCAGGGGATGCTGCATATATGGATGTGACTAAAAATACATATATATCTTACTAAAACATAAGAATATAAGGGAAGCAGAGAGTTGGCTAGAACTGTTGCCCTTGCTTGTTTGTCTTACCCTAACATAAAAAAGTAATCACGCAGCCAACATGAAATGCTCAGCTTTGTCAAGAGATTAAGGAACTATTTGGAAATAAAGTAACAATGTCGCTTCAGTCCTTGGGCCTCCAGAATTACACTGGGCAACACTCAGACTTGATGTTAGATAAAGTAGTCAGCATGCTGTGTATCAGTCATCCAGGAGGCAGGCCGGAAAGTGGGGGCTTTCAACTTGTCCAGAGCGTGACATCAGCAGAGTTTGCTGGCAAATCCCTATCTTCTTCCTCCCAAATACAGAGAATCCATATATATATATTTTGCTTTGTTAGCCAGTTTGCAAAGAAACTCAAACAAAACCCATCGATCCCCAAGACACGCCGGATACAAGCTCAATCGTGTTATACAGATAGTTACAATGTAACCCTTCCAGACCTTGGTATATTGCGCTGTGAGCTTTTGGTGAAGCACAGACAATTTAAATAATATACAGTTCTTTTTTTAATTATTATTAATATTTAAAATATATTTGTAGGCAGAACTGATGTAGACATTTAAAAGCAGCAGCCTTTGAAAAGCAAGTTGAGTGTCTGCAAAAGGAAAGGCTCTTTACTTCACTGTATTAAAAATAGACGCCAATGGGTAACGGAGCAGTCCTCTAGGGTCAGAGTAAAGGGTTGTTCAGTCAGATGTATGTTGCAAGGCTCCTTGAGTCATGTCCTTCCCCACCCAACCTGTGGTGGGGATCCAGGTTAGACGCCCATAAACATGCCCATGAAATCCGATCCATTCTGAATGGTGATGGGGGCTCCTGCGCTGTTGTCGACAAATATAGAGGTGTATTGCCCAGCCTGTATGTTCAAAACAAAAAGGGGGAAAGGAATCGGATACGGCTATCCAGTGTGTAAGGGAAAGCGAAAAGCAGCAAAGGCTATCGTGAGGGTGGACTCAGGACACCAGAATGTGGTGGTTTCAGGGAGCTGCTCAAATATTTTCACTGCAGCATTGTGTTTCTAGCTTGTTACTATTCAGTTCTATTTACATCCGTGTCTGGGCTTGACATGATTAGAGTGTGGAAGCAGTGCGGTCTAGTGGTTAGAGCAGCCAATGAGGGCTAGCTCAGTGTTTGGGGGGAGGGATAGCTCAGTGGTTTGAGCATTGACCTGCTAAACCCAGGGTTCTGAGCTCAATCCTTGAGGGGGCCACTTAGGGATCTGGGGCAAAATCAGTACTTGGTCCTGCTAGTGAAGGCAGGGGGCTGGACTTGATGACCTTTCAGGGTCTCTTCCAGTTCTATGAGATAGGTGTATATATATATAAAAATCAGATGACTATTCCTTACTCTGCCACTGTTTTGCTGGGTGACCTGGGGCAATTGGTGCTCTCTGCCTCAGTCTCCCTTCTATGAAATTGGGATGATACTTACCCACTTTGGTAAAGCCCTGGGAGATGGCTGGATGAAGAGTTTATGTATTTACTATTATTAATATCACAGTTTTGTAGGAGGAAGATTAATTGTGTGGTTAAAGTTGGGAACTTGGACCCAGGAGATCAGGTTTCTGTTTCTAGCCCTGACACAGACTCCCCGGGTGACCATTTAATTTCATGGTACCTTAATCCTAAAATGAAGTTAAGAACACTTCCCTACTACATAGGGGGTGGAAGGGAGGGGAAGGGAGTGGGCTGAGAATCTTACTTCAATAATGCCTATAAAGCATAGGTGCCGACTCCGTGGGTGCTCCAGGACTGGAGCACCCATGGGGGAGGAGGGGAAATTAGTGGGTGCTTAGCACCCACTGTCAACCAAACTCCCCCCACCTCCTCTCAGCACCTCTCACCTGACACCAGCCCCGCTGATCAACTCCTCCCCCTCCCTGTTCCGCAGCGTGCAGGAGGAGCTGGGAGGGAGGAGGAGGAGCGGGGACGGTGCACGCTCAGAGGAGGGGACAGAACTGGGTGGGAAGAGGCGAGGTGGGGGTGGGGACTTCGGGGAAGGGGTGGGGCCAGGGCTGGGGGAGGAGGGGGGCAGGAATAGGCAGGGTGAGAGTGGGGCCCTGGGGGAAGGGGTGGAGGGGGCTGGGCCTGGGGCACAACTGGGGCGGGAAGAGGTGGGGAGGAAGCGGGCGCTTGGAGGAAGGGGTGGAGTGGAGATGAGCCTGGGGCGGGGGTGGGCGGTTGTCAAACACCCCCATCCACCCCCGGGTAGAGATGAAGCCAGTGCCTACACTATAAAGCACTCTTGCTCAACTCCACAAAGGAAGCTAGGAGCCTCAATACCTTTGTGGATTTGGGTCTCTGTGATCCCACCACACTCTGTGAGAGAGAAAAGTGTGTGTGTGTGTGTGTGTGTGTGTGTGTGTAATAAGCTCCATGTAAGCTTGAAAGCTTATCGCTCTCACCAACAGAAGTTGGCCCAGTAAAAGATATCATCTCCCCCACCTTGTCCCTCTAATATCCTGGGACCAACACAACTACAACTGCACTGGGCACTGAATGAGTGCAGACTGTATCATCATCATCTTCCATGCCCCCTTACCTGTAGCTGTAGCAACCCATGCACATAAACAGTGAAGATCTTGCTGTTACTTTCCAGACCAGCAATAACTTCCAAAGATCTAAACAGCAGCCAGAGAAGAACAGAATATGCACATTAACTCAGCCAGCTAGTCACATCAGCTAAACACCTAAGCAGAAACAAAGACATCCAAATTAAGTCACAGTCCTCCCCTTCTCAAAGAGCTTCCACACTCCCGGAGGGAAAAGGGGGGAAACCAGTGTTGGCGTAGGCATTGCTATGTTGGATCAAACCAGTGGTCCCCATCTAGTCCAGGTGCTTCAGAGGGAGGTGCAAGAAACCCTGGAGTGACAGTTAGGTGATAACCTGCTCCCAGGGAAATCGCCTCCAACCCCCTTCTTCTCCCCATTAGTTAGTGGCAGACATCTACAACAGGCCACTTGAGGAGTCCTACACAGGTGTGAAAAGTAGCAGCAGGAGAAGAGGAACTGATTAGCTACCTCCCAGCTGAGACCTACCAAGCCATTATAAAAGCCAGCAAGGGGCTCAGCGTGGGGAGCAGATAATTGCCTTTCTGGACACTGAAAAAAGCATATGATCTGGTGTGCAGGAAGGGTTTGTTCTATATGTCGGCCAAGATAGAGGTAAAAGGAAAAATGTGTGAGTAGACAAGAGATTTTTTTGAGGACTAAACAGGTTAGAGTAGGGAAAGTCTTAACAGATATCTATAATATCGCCTATGGCACTCCACAGGGAAGTGTTATCAGCCCAACCACATTTAATATTATGATAAACAATCGCCCAAAAAGTGTCAGGGCAGGAATAGGTATCACCTTAGTTGCAATATGGGTCAAACGCAGGAGAATTAAAGTGGCTGGAGAAAGAAGCAATGAAGCATTGGAAGGTCTCAACTGGGGGACTGATTGAGGATCTAAAACAAATGGAGTGATCTTCACCAGGAAAAAGACTAAAGATGAGTGTAATTGATTTCTTTATGGAGAACAGGCATGTGTAGTTAATAGTTTTAAATTTCTGGGTGTAGTGTTTGATAATAAACTCACTTGGAAGGCTATATAAAAAGTATTACAAACAAATGTAAAAGGTAGGATTCATCTGCTTAAAACTATTGCTGGGATTAATTGGGGAGCAGGAGCGCCACCAGCTTTTCTGCCGCCCTAGGCGGCGGAAGGTCCCGCCCTGAAATGCCACCCCCCACAGAGGCGGCGGAAGGTCCCACTGCCGAAATACCGCCGCAGTCGCCACCCCCCAAATTGTAGCGCCCTAGGCAACCACCTAGATCACCAAATGGGTTGCACCGGCTCTGTTGGGGAGCAGATAAGAAAGTGCAAATGATGCTACATAGAGCGTTAATAAGATCAATCATAGATTATGGTGTCAAGCCTTTAGTTCTGTGACCAGATCGGAGCTTAAAAAGTTAGTCAATTCCGGCTCAAATGCTACAAATTGCATGTGGTGCGTTTCTTATGACACCACTGTGTGCAATGCAGGTAGCTACTGGAGAAATGCCTATTAATTTGACAATGAAAAAGTTAGATCTGATATTTGGGGCTCAAGTTAAGGGAAACGGTGCAGATAAGAATATTGGACAAATATATGAGGAATGTTGGGAATAAAGCAGATGAAATGTAGCCTAACACAGTAAACTCCTTCATGCTCAGAGGGTTAAAATGTAGGTAAAAGAGTTATGTGAAAAGGAAGGACTAGAAGAGATTCAAATCTATAATTATGGGGCAATAAATTATACCTGGAAAATTGTCTTTCCGGACGTGAGTTTAGAATTATATAATATAATAAAGGGAAAGAAAGAGTCCTTCTATATGACAGATAAAGTTTATCCATTTATATACGGTAAATGAAGTCACCATTGCAAAATATTATATATATAGGCGAATCTTATGTTGAAAAAAATAAGTTGAATGAGAGCAGCCTTTTGCATCCCTGAGATTGGAGTTAAGAAATCTAAAAGAATATCTAATTTTGTAGCCATTATGATAGCTGACTTGGTGGGACTAATGTTAGCACTGAACTAGATAAGAGATGTACAGCCTACCACACCTGTTATCTTTTCAGATTCATTATCAGGAATTCTGGCCATTCCCAGGATACCTCAAATCTAAGCAATGAAATATTGTTTTTGACAACAGAGTTACGATGTTTGGACATTGAAATCATGCAAACCGGGTGAACATATTACTACCAAGGATTCCAGCATGTGTAGGGATACCTGGCAAAAAAGCGGCAGATAAAGAAGTGAAAAATGCTTTAAAACATGGAGACACTGAAATAAAAAGATTCCTTTGACTACGCAGGAATTTAGAAGTTTAGTTTAAAAAACAAAAACAAAAACAAACATACATTAAGAAGGAATTACATCAATTGTGGACCAAGGAGAAGAGAGGAAGAAGATTCCCCGAAACAGAGGATAATGTGCAACTCCAAAGTTCGGAAAGGATCGGTGAAGTGCCCATATTTAGACTAACTGGTCACTATGGTCTGAATGATCATTTATATTTATCGACTAGACACAAAGTTGGGTGATGGAACATGTGTAAGGTTAAGAAGCAGCTGATCCCCTGAATGCAGGGAGTGTTTCCAGGAAAGCCTCTTTAGGAAGAATGGAGACACTTTTAAGGTGACAGAACATACTGTCTGAGGCTACAGAAGAGTATCGGGAAAGTGAGGTAACATTAGAAAGCTGGACTACAGTGTTTTTAAGGGTATAGAGGAGGGTAAGAGTGCAGTGGCATGAATGTCTGAGGAATATATTATTTGGTGGCAGTTACAGACTTAGATGAGTCTGCTTCACCGTGGGGCATGAGAAGTAGAAAACAACATTTGGGGAGCGGGAGTTGGGAAGCTGGTATCTGTAGCTGGCCCTGGAGCAGTGGGGAAGGGCCTCTGGGCCCTGCAGCTTGCTCTGCTCAGGGGAATAGCTTTGCTTTGTGAGTTCTGCGTTTAAAGAATCCAACTGTGCCCTGATGGAAGTGCCAGAACAGACTTGGGGCACAGCGTTCCTTCTTCCTGGGTTGGGGTGTCAGGTCAGCAGCCCTACACAGGCTCTTGCTCTACAATTGCCAAGCAAATTGATTGAAATCACTATTTCCGGCCCTCTAAATGACTCTCAAGAATGTCCAATTCTGTCCTACAGGGGGCACTCTGCAGCAGTCAGTACGATAGCTACTCTCTCAATAGCCATGACTCCTTGCACTAAGTGCACATTTGTTTTCAGGGTGTAAAAAAAATTATTTGACCGTTTCACAAACGACACAAGAATTCTGACTGCTGTAGATAGCGAGGGAAAATCTACCACTTGCTATGGGACACATTGCTAGTACTGTTCTAGTATTCACATACTCATGGAGGTCCACTGATCTTACAGCAAGTAGCTGTTTTATAGCTGAGGAAAATGAGGCCCGGAGAAGGAAAGTGACTTGCTCGAAGTCACTCAGCAGGTTAGTGGCAGTGCTAGGAACAGACCCCGATCTCCGGAGTCCTACTTCCATGCCCTACCCACCTGACCAAATGCTCCATGGAAGTGGTGACTCAGAAATAACAACAACTAGCTTCTATATAGCCTTTTTCAGCTGTACAGCTCAAAGTGCTTTCCAAAAGAGGTAAGTATCATTCTCTCCATTGTAAAGGGCGTTACTTGTTCAAGATTACAAAGCAGGTCAGCACCACAGCCAGGAATAAACAACCCAGCTCTCCTGAATCCCTGTCCAGAACTGCACTGTCTCCCCCAGTTCAGAGCTGAACCAATAACTAAGTATAGTGTTAGAGCAGCAGAGAAAGAGATGAGCTGCAGGTGCTGTCCTCCAGATGAAATCTGAAAACACCCCCTGTGGTTTCCACTGGAAACACTATTGTTCCTCTCTCTTGAACCATCATGCAGTGTTGCTGTTTGCTCTTAAACCGCTGCCTCCTTCCGCCCAAGAACCAGCTGCATTTCAGTGATGAGTGAAATGACCCTGCTTCCGATCAGCTTGTCAAGTTTGCCAAGCACTATAGCATCCTTTTATTGCTCATTGTTTATTAATTGCTTTGTAGGTGTGATGGTCACAAAGAAAGTATGTTTATGGAAAAGACAGGGCTCTGTATGGGAGCCTGCTCTTTGGATGGGAGGAATGTGTTGGCCTGGGGTTTTTAATCAGGCCCATACGTAATGGACAGAAAATCATTTTCAAGGGCCAGACCATCCTCTGAGTGCCAATAAGTCAGAGTCTGTTTGGAAAGCTCTGTATCACCTAGCCAGCATTGTCCCTCCATGTCACCCTGCGTGCTCTAAAACTCTCCCTGAGGGGAGGTTACAGGGATAACAGGTCAACCCATGGGAGCACAGCTCCATCCCAACGGCATGTCACGGAGGTAGGAAGCAGGACAGAGGCACATGGCCTCCGCCTGGCTGGATCCTCCCAGATCTGCCCTGTTCAGCGGGTAGCACCTCTGGCTTCTTCCCCCAGGAGGCCAACGCCACCCCGTTCCTTTCCACAGTGAGGTGAAGAAACAGAGCGAGTGGCAACACATGGCGTTTCCAGCCCTCCAACATGGAGATAACCTGCGTAGGGGGGGCTATTTGGCCCAGAGAGCACAAATCACTTGGCACCAAGAGCCAACTAGGGAGTTACTTGTGTGTGTCATATACTACCAACTGCCAAACCTGGGCGGGAACTATCCTTCATTCATCTCTCTCACACTCCCTCTCTCCTTCCCTCCAAGTGTCTGCCTCCCTCTCTCTCCCAGTCACAGCTGGAAGCCTCGAGGCTCTTTCAGCTCCCTAAAACAAATGACTGTATAAGCAGACATCCCTAGCAAATTCCACCGTCTGGCTCCAGTAGCAGTGCACCCAGTGCCAGCAGAATGCTCGTCCGAACAGGTCCCATAATGACAGAAAAGTTCCCGTGCCCCTCCTCCCATTCTCTCACCACTCCAAGGGACAGTCAGGTCCTCCCCCATTGTCAGAGAGCGAGAACAGCCCCTGCTAGAACCTGGCACTTGCCAGGCTTTGTCACCATGGCTGTAGAACTACCCTGACGGGACAATCGTTTTCAACACCATTTGAAGAGGGCCATGGTAGACACCCAGTGGAAACACAACTCTGTCTCCTAAGGAGCTTAATCTAATCTACTGAGTGGTGATTAAGCCTTCGATCAGCTCTGACTAAGCAAGAACAAGGCAGGGGTCCTGGCAGCTGCTCCTCAGAGCCAAAGGCCCTCACCATGTTATGGCTCCAGTCTTGTAAAAAGGACCCTTATATGCTAAGCAAGGCATCCCACCAGCCTGAGTGGGAGTGGGGCTCCCCTTTGCAGAATCAGGGCTTGTGGCCATAAATTACAGCGGAAGACAGCTGCGATATATCCTAGAAGGTTGCAGTGCTCTCGATGTCATCTGGCCTAGCTTCCTAGCTGAGGGAAGGATTAGTCTGTGGCATAGTTGGGCTAAGTTCTCAGAAAAAAAACACCCACGAAAACAAGGTAGCTATGCGCCAGCCTTGCTAGCTACAGCCATGTCAGAAGAGATCTGCTGTTGACAGACATTTTCAATACCTGATTGCTCCTCCGCATGGCTGACGCTGGAGTGTGGAGAGACAGACAGACAAGGTCCTTGAGGGAGGTGAGTAAGCCTCCCCGATGAAAAACACTTTGTTTTCCCTCAAGACAAGTGCCTTCATCAAAGCAGTCAGGAGTATGGAGAACCTGATAAGGGAGGAGAGCTCCCCACCCCTCTTTATTTTTACAAATGGTTATCTGTCTTCCCCTCTCTAAAAGGCATTAAGTGACAATCAGGCCCAAGTGCCCATGGCTCTGAAACTATCAAGCCTTTTAAATAAACAAGGATAATTGCCTCATGGGCCTAATAAATCCAAAAGGGACATTGAGTAAGGAGAGCTCAGTTTAAAATAGGGTGACCAGAGGTCCTGATTTTATAGGGACAGTCCCGATATTTGGGACTTTGTCTTATATAGGCGCCTAATACCCCCCACCCCCTGTCCCAATTTTTCACACTTGCTGTCTGGTCACTCTAGTTTAAAAACAACTGAATACATGACTGTGGAAATCCAGGACATCCCCATGTGCACTAGGAACTGGAACTCAGCTGTTCCAAGACAGGCAGGATGGTCCAGCAGTCAGGGTGCTGATGTGGGGCTCAGGAGACGTGGGTTCAATTTCCTGCCCCACTACAGACGTCCTGCACAACCTAGAGCAAGCCACTGCGCCAGAGATGAAAAGATGGAGATAGTCCTATTTCCATACCTTACCGAGGTACTGTGAGGATAAACGCAAGAAAAATGATGAGGCTCAGATACCATGAAAACGGGGTGCCGGATAAAGTCCTTAGATCCATATTCTTCAACACTATTAAGAAAGCAACTGGCACCCCAGCATTGTAGTGGTAGTAAAAATAGCTTTTCACCCTCACAGAGCAACACGAATAGGCTAAGAGTTTCAAATCTCTGAAATCTCAGCCATTGATACACACTGGCTAAGGGCTCCATTGAAAAATACCTTGGCCACCACTCTGGTTCGTCCATCAGGGACATTTTCCCACCTAATATGTGAGATAAAGCATGATGGGCAGTCTCTGCTCAAAAGAGTTTCAGTCCTGCTTCCAATATGATCAGTAGGGAGGGGACTGTAATAAGACAGCAAGGAGAGGCCAGGCTGCAGGCCGGGAGAGAGATGCACTTAGCAGAGCTGTATGAAGGAAGCTTGCTCAGATGCCTGATTCTAGCTGGTACTAGTCACACAATCACATACAAAAAGGTGTGGGATGTGGGTCCAGGAGTGGGAGGCTCTGAGTCCTGCAGCTGCCCAGAGTGGGCCAGTAAAACCTTTGGGGGAGACATTTCTCCTCATCCCTCATTTAGGCCCCGTCAGCTCCTCACTTTTCTGAGCCCTGAAATCTAAAGCAGACTGCAGAACAATGCTGCCCTGGTTAGCAAGATCCTCACCTTCCCAACAGGCCAGCGGGTGTTCTGCACTCATCGTTACCTTGGTTACTAATGGGTACTTGGGCACCAACCGAGTCTTTTCCACAAACCAATGAAACACAGGAGCAAGACCTGGTATTTATGGTACGAGGCTTCATTTCAATTTAATTCCCTAATAAAGCTGAGGTGAGGTCGATCCCATTTACGGCCATCCCAGGCATAGGGCAGGGAAAGTGGAGGTTCCACCTCGGCAACACATTTAACGGCATTAGTGACTTTAAGTCACGCCAGTAAAGTTTGTTTTATTGGCACATTTTCGGTGCTCTAATTGCTCAAGTCTCACTACAATTTGGGCGAATAGTGGGGGTGAGCTGGGGTGGGTCTCTTGACCTTAGAGACGACCAGAGCGAGCCTTGAAGGGGACTGGCTGCCCTGGGGAGAAGCACTGCCCTCTGCTGGGCGAAATGCCAGGCCTGCCCGTATGTTTGTCAGGTCCCTCTGCCCAGCTCCCTAGGGAGAAGCCTGCCTTTTCAGAGACAAAGGTTGTCAGGGCCTTGGTGACTCGTTAAGCTGGTGAGAGCGGTGCCTGTGTCTGTGTGCATGCTTTGGGTGCCCTTCCTTAAGGCCCTGATCCTGCAAAGACAACAGTGCAGATGCACTTCCCCCCACCCCCAAGAATCTATTAATTGTTTTTCCGATGCTCTTCATTAGGGGCGATGTAGGCCTACTAGCGATGTAGGCTCTTAGGAGTCCATTGACTTTCTGAGAGACATGGGCTCCTAAGTCACTTTTGACAATGGGACTTGGACTCCTCAATCACTCAGGCACGTTAGAAAATTCTACCCCCAAGTCTTTTTATTGTATGGCTTTTTATTTCCGTCGCTGAGGAACAGTATGACATCTCTCCTAAGTCCTCCCTGGTCTGGCATATACTAAGGGGCCGCTAAATTTAACAATCCTTGGCACCACACCAAGACTCAATGCTCACCCTGAGTTATGGGTGGTAGGGTTCAGTATGCAAAACGGGGTCTCTCTGTGTCTTTATCCCTGGGGGGGGGGGGCACGACATGCTTGTATATAGGTCCTGGCACATTTAGCATCAGGAACTATCTACACTCACCCACCCTCCTGATCGGTCCAGCATTTTGAAAGACAGCATCAGTGAGATGCTAAGCTCTATCCAGATGGGATGCAGGTGAAATAACAAAAACATAGCTACCATAGTCTCCCCTGACCCTGAATTAACATGCTAGCACCACTAGGCATGTGTGCAGTGAAGTCTGAGGGATGGGTTTGTGGGAGGCTTTCCTCGGGAAGATTGATAGGCCCGTGGGTCGGGTCGGTTACCATAATGACAACTTGTACATCCCGAGGGTTTAGCAGGGCACTTACGTGATTACATTTAGGAAGCCGTTAGTGGGTGTGGGTTGTCTGATGGCAGGGCAGGGAAGGAACGCTGTTCACAGCTAATAAAACTTGTAAAAGCCACAGCAGTGCCTGTATTTCAAACCCAGAATCTCATTCCTGCCTCCTGGAACCAAAGTGTCTTTCTGACACTTCTATATCATTCTCTCTACTCAGCACCCTCGGCCAAATTCAATTCTAGCCCATTTTGTCTATGACGCTTTGAATATTTACTTAGGTATACACAGTGGTTAGCGCCATCCATTGACAAGCAGGGAGAGCTCATGGGAAAATTTACACAAAACTCAAGAGCCTGACCAAGTTTCTGTTCAAAGACGGATTCTGTTTCCCAAGGGGTTCTTTGGGCACAGAATTCATCCCTGGTGAAGTCTAGTTCACAAGGATTTCCAGACCAGGTCAGATCATTAGTCCATCAAATCCATTATCCTGCCTCCAGGAGTGTCCCGTGCCCAAGGACACAGATGAAGATGAATGGACCTCTCCGTGTGCATGGCGGGGAAAGAGGAAACATGCTTTCATGTCAGCTAATCACCCAGGATTCATCGATTTTAAGGCCAGAAGGAAACATGTTGATCATCTAGTCTGACATCCAGTGATTCCTACATCAAGGGCATGGCTTCTGGTTGAACTAGAGCATCTCTAATTCATATAAAATGTACCCCTGTGCAGAGGATCAGTCCTCAGAATAGGACTTAAGTGGGGCATAGCCCTTGTGCTGACCTGCCCAGGGATGAATTTCACCCCAAGCGATTAGTCTTAAAGATCAAAGTCACTTTTTCTCGGCTGAAGATCACAAGCTTCTGATTGGTGCCGGGCACCTCAATCCAATAGGAAAAACGTTTATTTGAGGTTTTTTTGGGTAAGGATTTCTCATAGGGTGGAGCATGCATTTTTTCAGCAATTATGGAATGGCAAAAAGCCTTCCTGTAGCTAGCAAAGCTGGGGATCACTGGGAAAAGGCACCAGCCCAGTAATTCTCTCTCAGTTCTGAGGAAACAAAAACCAGCTCTATCTCTGCCACAACGAACAACACCCATGAATGTACTGACTGGGGCATATTTATACGTATGTGCTTATATAACCCACACTAGACGATCACGGATCTTTGTCCTTCTTTAGTGACTAGTCCACAGAAGAAGAAAAGAGTCTACTAGCGCTGCCAGCTAGTGGCTCAAGTGGCAGAAAATCATGTTTTTAAAGCTGAAGGGGGAAGCTCCTCTACTGGATGGACTTAGTACTGCGTGCCTGTGCTTCAGCCCTTATGCTACTAACAGAGGTTCTCTGCAGGGGCGGCTCCAGGCACCAGCGCAGCAAGTGCGTGCCTGATGCGGCAAGCCGTGAGGGGCGGCCTGCCAGTTGCTGTGGGGCAGCAGGCAGGCTGCCTTCTGCGGTGTTTCTGCGTGAGGTTCGTGGTCAGCGGCGGCTCCAGGTACCAGCGCTCCAAGCGCGTGCCTGGGGCGGCAAGCCCCGGGGCGCACCCTGCCGGTCCCTGCAAGGGTGGCAGTCAGGCAGCTTTCGGCGGCATGCCTGTGGGAGGTCTGCTGGTCCCGCGGATTCGGCAGCGGGTACGCCGAAGCCACGGGACTGGCGGACCTCCCGCAGGCAAGCCGCCGAATCTGCGGGACCGGGGACCTCCCGCAGGCAGGCTGCCAACCTGCCGTGCTTGGGGCAGCAAATAACATAGAGCCGTCCCTGATTCTCTGCTTGTTCATGTAGTAGGGGACTCGATATTTGGAGCAGGAGGATCTGAGTTCTAGCTGTGCTGATAAGTTCTGAGAGACTATAATGTACAGCCTAGAGATACTCATGAATTCCTAGGTGACCTTGGATTCAGAGCTTTCATAGAAGGGCAACCATAGCGTTATAAAATTACCAGTGATCTCGCTTTGCATAGCAGGGTTCTGCAGCCCCAGGTCGCTGCTGGAATGCTGCCTTTCTGTCTGAGTGAGAGGTTGGTGAGCAGTATCCCACAGCTTTAATAACACACCCCTCAGCCATCCCAAGAGAGAGTGCCATTCAGTAACAGAGGCAACATGTTATATCTATGAGCTCATCTGGTAGGGCACCAAGGCTGCTGGTCCTTACAGGCAAGTACAAAATATATTACGGTGTCCACCTGCCAAGTTTACCTGGGCCAAAGTTCCCCGTTAAATTTCCTGTCACTGTTTTTATTAGGGCCAATTCAAGAAACCCATCTCACACTCTTTTTGATCAAAGTCTGAAATGTCTTTTGGTGAATTTCTTGAGGGCTTGTAAAGGTCCCACATGGGCAGTGATGAAAAGCAAAGGCCTCTATTGTCTAACGTGCAGATCAGGTAATAAGTCAGGCCGCTCCAGTGAAAACTGCCACTTGGATGGATTCACCCCAGCCCTGAAGAGAAGCTAAAAGCTCTAGGGCTAAGGAGAAGGTCAGTTTCCTTTGTCTCATCTCACTCAGCAGCAATATGGAAACCCTGGCCCCATTGCCATGGCAAAACTCCCACCGACTTCAAAATCCTGGCCCCATTGCTCATAGAGTCCATGCATCCAAATTCATTAACTAGCCCACAAAGGTTCCCAGGGTTGCTACGAGGAAAGGAAAGATAGTTGCTCCCTTCTGGGCACAGGGAACTGGAGTGACTTGCCCAGGGCCAGGTAGCACATCAGTGGCATACCCAGGAGAAAAGCCAGGGATTAAATTCAACCCAGGTGTGATTCTATTGACTTCAGCGGTGTTACACTAGGGATGAATCTGACCTCAGGAATCCTGCTTTGAAGACCCCTCTCCCTGCCACCAGACAACACTGCCATAGCTCAGGATAGCCTTGAACCCCTACAGCACCGAGGACGGATGAGTGCTTTATTCGCTAGGAGATCCAGGGGTAATAGCCATTCTGTTTATTGAATTTGAAAGGATGAACACCCTGGGCCTTTTGAGATGCTTGGTCCAGTAGGTTTTTCATTTGTCCCTCATTCACAGAGGGTATCCGTGGCATTTGCCAAAAGTAGCGGAGAAAGGAGCCGTTTGTGACAGGTTAAGAACCGCATTGCAGTGACTCACGTGTATCGATGACAGAGGGATTCGATGCAGATCAACACACGGACATTGTCTCTGGCCCGGAGCTGCACTTTGCTCTTCAGCTCGCTGTGATCTTGGAAAGAAGCAAACCATGAAAATAAAGAAAGAAGGAAACTCCCTCTACCACAGGACAAATCATCAACCACGTTAGGCTGTAAGCAGCACGTCATGGCTCCATTAGAGAAGTACCCTGCTGGTTTCTCATTGAAATGCCCTTTACCACTGTTGAGTGAATAGGAGGAAAAAGCATCAGTGAACATTGTGGTGGGTTCTGAATGTCCTTTCAATTTAGCCGTGTTTGCCTCCGTTTCCACATGCCCACCCCAGGCTTTTCATAATCATTCGTGGAGGGAAAGTTTTCTTCATACGAAAGTGAATTTAGGGCCCATAGCAGAGATTTGGCTGCTTAAGAAACGAGATTTATTTTGGCCAGCAGCAAGACAGCTGATAAAGAATCAGAGCCACCCAGGCCGAGAAAGTACTGCGCCATTCAGACAGTGAATTCACACAGCTATTCTCAGAGAAGAGTTCTCAAGGGCAAAACACATTAATACGAAAGCCCTGCCAGCAAATTCCAACTGGCAAACAAATGAGTCAAAGTCGTGATCTGCGCTGTCCATGGACATTGTGCTTTCTGGAGAGTCAGCTGGGAAATCTGACGAAGTGGGTTTTGACCCACGAAAGCTCATGCGCCAATACATCTGTTAGTCTATAAGGTGCCATAGGACTCTTTGTCACTCTTAACTGGGAAATTGTTCACTATGAATAATTCATCCAGCTCTAGCCAGCACCAAAACCCACGTAAAGGTCTGATGCACTGTTATCTATAGACAGGCAGGAAAAGCAATGAAATGTCTGTAGAGTTATAAAATGCCATCCCTTTATCAGACTGCACCATCCTATGGTAGCAGAGAGGACTGTCTGTAACCCTGGGTAATACAGTGGCAAAGTGCATGCCATGCCTCCATTAATGGCTGGTCTGGTAGAGCAGAGGTGGCAAACTACAGCCCGCAGGACCATCCTGCCCGGCCCTTGAGCTCCCGGCCGGGGAGGCTAGCCCCTGGCCCCTCCCCTGCTGTTCCCCCTCCCCTGCAGCCTCAGCTCACCGTGCCGCCAGCGCTCTGGGTGGTGGGGCTGTGAGCTCCTGCCAGGCAGCGCGCTCCTGCCAGGCAGGGCACTGGCGTGGCTGGCTCCAGCCAGGTGACACAGCTGCCAATCCTGGTGCTCTGAGCGGCATGGTAAGGGGATGGGGAGCGGGGGGGTTGGATAAGGGGCAGGTGGTCCCAGGGAGGCAGGCAGGGAACAGGGGGAATTGGATAGGGGGTGGGGTCCCAGGGGGCAGTTAGGGGCAGGGGGTCCCGGGAGGGGGCAGTCAGGGGACAAGGAGCGGGGGGGTTGGATAGGGGGTGGGGTCCCGGGGGAGCAGTTATGGGCAGGGGGTCCCGGGAGGGGGCAGTCAGGGGACAAAGAGCGGGGGGGGTTGGATGGGTTGGGGGTTCTGAGGGGGGCAGTCAGGGGGCAGGAAGTGGGAGGGAACGGATAGGGGGCGGGGGCCAGGCTGTTTTGGGAGGCACAGCCTTCCCTACCCGGCCCTCCATATAGTTTCAGAACCCTGATGTTTGCCCACCCCTGCGCTAGCAGATAACAACCTACTGCTGCTGCCACTTAATGGAGTTACTCTGCTAGGTCAAGTGGTAGAGGCCTGTACGATACTGACGACTCATGCCAATGGGTGGTCGTTACACATGTTTCCGATGGAATAGCCTCCATAAGGCAGTCAGTGGAGTTCCAGTGTCCCTCAGCATGCTAAACTGGAATAGGCTCCAGTGGACAACACTCACCGATGTGGACGTTGGCTGAAAACTGGTAGATGCCAGACACAGTTGCAGTGAAGCGCCCAGTCACCAGGTTCAAGCCTGATCCCCGGAGGAAAGCTCCTTTGGCCAAAGGCTGTGGGGAGGGGGGGGAAAAAGAACAGCAAACCTTAAACTGTTGAACAACCCCCTCAACAATCTGAACCATCGTTATCTCTACCCATCGCAGGGAGAAAAAGAGTGTGTGAGCGAGGAGCAGATGAGTGTAAAGGTTGGGAAGGGTTTGCCAGGCCTCTCCTTCCCTAGAAACTTATCCTATCCTGGGCAGGGCTCTCCCTCGGTGTGGCTTTAATGCCCAGGAAAGGGGAGGATTTAACAAAACCAGTCAGGTTCAGGTTTAGGGCGGCTGAGCTCTGTGCAAGTTTCCCCCATGCAGCTCTGTTAATGCACCTTGGTCTGGACTCCCAAAACGCCTGCTATTCTAGTACTCTATCCCGCCTTCCAACACCAGCTTTGCCAATGCATCTCAGTCCTTACCTACTGCCACCCCCTCTTCCAGTCCTTGGGGCCCCTTGGCTCTGCCAAGGACTAACGTCTTGAACTTCTAGCGCCCCCTACTGTTCCAGTCCTGGGACTCCCTAGTTCTCCCAAGTCTCCTGACCAGCCTTACCCCCACTACGGCAGTCCTGGGTCTCTGCAGTGCCAAGCTGTGTGTGGGGGTTTTGTGATGCAGACACAGAGGAGACAACAACACAGGGCCTCCAGAGGTTTCCTACCACTCTAGGCTTTGATAAGACAGGACTGATTCTCTTGTGCCAGCAGCGCTGCACAGCCTTGCTGAGTTCTTACGGAATCTATATTTAGCTTCATTTTCTTCTGAGTTTGGATCAGAGAGGAAAATAGCGGGCAAAACGCGAGCAAAGCACAGCGTCTCCCGGTACAAGGAAGTGGTCTCAAGTCAGACTCACAGCGGATTATCTGATTTAAGCTAAAATAAACTCAATGCGACGTGTTTATTGTTAGTTTTGGCCCTCTCAAGATCGGTTTGGCTGGAGTCAGGGAGAATCAGAAACAGCTTTGATGGGCCAACAAAGCAAATTACTCAGAGACTCTGCCTCCACCACAAGGGCATTATGTGAAACTTAAATGCGTCGGGACAAGCGCTATCACCATTGCCCCTGCACGGTTTCTATAGCACCATTCTAGCTGGCAGAACAGCTGCTGGAGTGTCCTGGTGCTTATGTACGTAAATACATGCACCACATCTAAGTTATCTGTACACACATCCGGACCCAGAGAACTAAGGAACCCTGACAGAACTGAATTGCCTGGTATTTGTGCTTATGACTTTACACTAGTAGACCTCCGTTAGAAAAAGTCTCTCTCCCCGTGATACACTGCCAGAGTTGCCGTCACAGCGCTGATTCTAGATCCCCTTCAGTGTAACAAGGAAGAGCTGTCCAACAGAGGATGTTCTGTAAACACCCCAGGGACCTCAAATGCCCTCCCGCCCTCCCGCCCCCAACCAAAACAGCCGGGAAAGGAACGCCAGCTTTCCCAGTGCACTACAAGGCCTGTTTGTTTGGCCTTATCTTTGAGGCGACATAGCAGTGGCAAATGTATGGGCATGCTGGTATTTGTATGAAGAGCTGCTGTGTGGTAGAAGGGTTGACCCGATTGAAACATGCATTGGAGTTGGTCATTTTAAATCCTTGGCGGAGCATACAGAGCCTGCGAGGTCTTCTTATTGTTTCTAAACAGAAAGGAAATAAAAACCGATTGAAATAAAAATCATTCACCGCATTTCTCTAGTGCGAGTCACTTGTATTTCCTAGATCTCAAAGCACTTTACTCTCTCTGATGCTGGTTTTATATCAACGCTGCCCTTTGACAGAGTGACGCCTGAACTATACTGCTGAAAGTGAGAGGAGAGTCAGCCCCCGTGTGTGTAGGTAGAACTGTGCCTGGGAGTTTCTCCATTCCTTTCTCATTAAAGCAATTAAACTAACAGAAGAAGCAACTTAATTCCAAAACCAATGGCTGAATTTGGAAGGCAATTGCAGGCACCAGTAAATTACTGCTGTTAAAACATTCCTGTTTTTTCATGTCCTCTGCGGCTTTGTTACTCTTTGTGGGGGGAAACAGACAATACGGAATGTTGGGAAGGAAGAGGACTCATTGGACAGTATGCTTCAGCAAACGCCACACCAATTATAACTCCCTGCTGAGTTCGCTGCCTGACATTAGCACGACTCATTTCACAGCTGCCATAATTGCTGCCAGGAGTAATCCGCGAGAAATTTGCAACTTGCTCTCAGTTAATTTCAACAAGCAGCCCCAAAGCATGTAAATAACAAGCTAGTGCCAGCCCTCCTCTGCAATCCAAGCTCAGGTTCTCTTTCCCGCTGTCCACACCCACTGTGTAATTTACTTGCTGGTGGGAACAGGGAATCAAGCATCGTAGGATTAAGGCGTGGGCTGGGTGCTGCCCGATGGAAAGATTTTATTTTTAAAAATTAAATTGACAGATACTTAGAATAAGAACAAGAAACTAGTGTGTGAAGCAATCACAGCAAAGCACTGCAAGCCCTCTGACCGCCTAGCCAGTGTTAAGATTCAGCTGTCAGAATGAGTTTAGCCTGACCGCAAAACATGAGAGATACCAGGATTCCTCCTGGATCTACCCAAGGCTTCTCATCACAGGGAGCACCCTCTTAGCCTTGGTGAGTCTGGCATCACTCCAGCGATGTTCCCTGGACCTCAGTCAAACCAGATGTAAAGCCGAAATTTCACTGCACACTACAAGCTGTGCCTGATCTAAGCTTCCCCTGTGCAAAATACATTACCCAGCAATGCATCCAGAGGAGACAATGGTCTTGGGAGAGCGGAGTGCTTGGAGCATTGTAGACAGGATGCTCAGAGGGAGGGGAAGAAAAACCACCCTCTCATCTCAGATGCTGTAGGACCGAGGGCACTGTAAGAGCACCAGCAGGTGTGTGTGTGTGTGTGTGTGTGAGGGGAGAGGATATAGTAAGACCGGGGAATATCACTGGGGAATAACTATAGTACAGAGGGATGGGACTTATGAAGTCTCTGCCTCGGGGAGAAGAAAGCTTTGCTGCCCTTTGAACATACCCCAGGTCAGGAGAATGGAGGCTCCAGTCTCGGAGACTTTAGAACAGCTAGGTCCTGATCCAACGCCCAGTGAAACCAATGGGAGTCTTTCCATGACCTTCAAAGGGCTTTGGGTCAGGAGCGGAGTTGCTACCTCCCCACTTTAATTGGGGAAGCGTCAAACCCTTGAGATCTTAGCTCTATGAAATCAGTGACGACAGGCTTCCTTCCTCTCACCCCGATTGCCCCAGAGATGATGCTCTCCTCACAGCAGGCGTGTCCGCCACCACCAAGAGCCGTACCTTAGAGCCGTGGCTCTCAGCCTTTCCCGACAGCTGTACCCCTTTCAGGCGTCTGATTTGTCTTGCGTACCCCCAAGTTTCATCGAACTTAAAAACCACTCGCTTGCAAAAATCAGACATAAAAATACAAAAAGTGTCACAGCCACACTGTTCCTGCAAATTGCTCCCTTTCTCATTTGACCATAGAATTTAAAATAAATCCATTGGAATATAAATATTGTACTTACATTTCAGTGTCTAGTCTATAGAGCCGTATAAACAAGTCATTGTCTGTATAAAATTTTAGTTTGTACTGACTTCGCTAGTGCTTTTTATGTAGCCTGTTGTAAAACTAGGCAAATATCTACACGAGTTGATGTACCCCCATCTGCATACCTCAGGGGTGCACGTACCCCTGGTTGAGAGACACGGCCTTAGAGCACAAGCTAAAACCAGGCACTTCTTGTCCAGTTGCTGAAATGGAGCATTGGCACACAGAGGCCCATCTGACCTGCCAGCCCTCCCACATCAGCTCTGGGGCCAGGAGTAATCAGACTTGATGATAAGGCGGCTTGGGAAGCCCCAGCCCACACACTGATTGCTAAGAGGTCTATTCACATTCTCACTCCTAATTAACGAGGCAGCACATCTCTCTTGCTGCTTCAAGTACAACCTTGCTCCTGTGCCAGCACCTACAGAAAATCTGGGCAGCTGTCTCACCCTGCCTCAGAAATCACCACTGCAGGTCTGCAAACTGTGTCCCTAACCCTGAAGCCTTGAAGAGTCTCATTAGCTATGGGACTACTCAACTGAATAAGATCTGTTGGATAGGCCCCTTCATAGATAGAAGTCTGTACAGCTGCCATGGAAATGCAGCCACTTCTGGGGTGCAGCACAGTCGCTAATTAACAGCATGAACACACCTGACTGTTGACTGAGTAACTGATGGCAACCAGCAGCCCTACTTGGTGCCAGTTAAGACACTTTAAGATCTCGGTCGGGCTCTGGAAAATTACTCTAAAAATGGCGTCATGGAACTACATGTCCATTGTGCCTGCATCAAGTTTGCCCAATAGTAATAATGAGAATAATTAACACTCACTCCCTCCTTTGCAGCTAACACGCACGCTTTACATTACCCTTCCATTTACAAATAATTTATAAAGGATGTTTTAATACATGGGTAATCATTGCCAACAGGTTGCTTATAACCATGGTTTAAAACCGTTAATAGCACCTCCTACTGACATCGATAACATGCTGTTCATATCGGTACTATCCTTATAACACTGATTAACCCTTTAGTGACCCTTTCTAAGTTTTTATAAATGGGAGCTTAGTCTAAAGTGTGACCCATCTAACAGACAACGTCAAATGCTGATTTTTGTAACTGCTGGAGCCATATATTCACACCAGGGGCCTGGAAGGCCCAGGAGGGTTCTTGCTGCCATTTTGGGCTTGCCTACACAAGAAAATTATTCCAGGATAGGGTAAAATGTGAATGTAAAATGGAACAGATATTCCTGATTAACGAATTTGGAAAAAGGCACTTTCATTCTGGAATAAGAGTGTCCACACATGGAGTTAGTCTGGAATAGCTAGTCTTAAATAACTCCATGTGCAGACAAACTCTTATAACAACTACTGGAAAGCAATCAAAGACTACAGTGATGAGCAGGGTATAAGAACCTAGATACAATAGAACAGTACAGAATTAGCTGTAATAAAGATTCTACAATGGGGACCTAACTGACAACTGTTTGGACATAGGAGGTGAGGAAGGGGAGGAGTTTTAGGATCAAAGTAGGCACTCGGGAAGCAGATATAGTGCTCGCTCTTGTTCGCTATGAAGTCAATGACAAAACTCCCCATTAATTTCAATAGGGGTAGAATTGGCCAGGGTGGGTGAGAAGATGCCACTTCTCCCAACCATGACCAGCTGTTAATAAGGCAAGTGCTCACTTCCAGCAGCCAGGCCGGAGATGGGTTCCTGGGATCAGCTCTCCCTTTCTCCTTAAGAGCCCTATGGGTGAAAGGCATCACAGAAGAGCTCAGCAGGACAGAGCAAGTGCAGGCTGTGACATTGGCTCACCGACTGGAAGTTCTGAAGTTCGACCAGGGTCTTCTTGTCCACAATGACCTGCCCTTTCAGTTTGCAGTGGAACGCTTCCTCCACCCGTTTGTAGGGCGAGGTCTCCTCCAGTGACAGCAGGAGCGGGGGCAGTTGGCTGGGATGGGCTGAGCTAGCTAGAGACGCCCGCCGTTCAATGGTTTCTGAAGAGAAAAGAGATCGCATGGGAGGCCAGCTTGGATTTGGACAGAGCAATCCAAGCAGCAGCGGGGAGCATTTTTCTAATTTACACAATTTTAATAAAAACTTGGTTTTTTAATATTTATTTACACTGAAGCACTTGTATGCTGGCAGCCAATGATATTCAGACATATCTGCAAAGCCATCTCATTGTCCCTCCTTCAAATCCCCCCTTAAAACTCTCCTTTATCATGATGCCTACAAAAAAAAATTGACAATGGCTAGGAAGCTGGTTTGCTGAGACCACTGCCTGGCATGGTCTTATTTTCTTGTGCTCCCCCATCAATCCTGTCTTATACGTCGATTATAAACTCTTTGGAGCAGGACCATCTTTTTGTTCTGTACAGCATCTACCACAATGGGGTCCTAGGTGTTACTGCAATACAAATAATAAGTAAGAAGAAGAGGCCCTAACTTGGCCAGTATAAACAGACCTGCTACATCCTCTAGTCCATACATTGTTCCCTACGCGTGTTCTCCAAAACTTTCTCCAGTCCTAATTTAAATGACCCAGTTGAAGGAACTCCCACCACTCTCCGTGGAACAGACCATTTCAGTCTAAAAGATCTCACTCGGGAACTTTATTGCAGTTGCTCTGCCTAAAAAGGTACATACTTAGCTCTGTGTTGCCAACTCTCATGAGTCTATCGCCAATCTCGCAATGTTTGGGGTTGTTCCTGAAGCGCCAGTTCCTGGCCTTCTTGGAATCATGGGGAAATCTGCGCCTTCCTTTTTGATAAACAAGTATGTTTCTAGCCCTCATGGTTGCAGGGATAAAACTTGAAAATGTGACCCCACTGCACCCTGATGCTTCCAAATCCAGAAGGTGAATAAAAAATGTCCACAATCTGCCCCCGCCCCCAGCCTTATGATGTTTACACCTGTCTCCTGATTTCTGAATACTTGTCATTGGCAATATTGTTCATTCCGTCCTGTTACACTTAACTGGACCATCCTAAGCCATTCCTCTCCCCAGTATCATTGATGGGAAGAGGGGGGGGAAAGGTTGACCGACTTAGGCCCAGATCCTGCAACCTTCTGCACACAAGCTGAGCCGGGCACCTGCCCAGAGCCCCATTGGCTTTGTGAACTCAAATCAATGGGATTTAAGCACATGCTTAAGCACTGTGCTGAAACGGGGCCTTAACGAGAGGAGATCCCTCTAACCTGGGACTCGGCTGTAGATGCCACATTTGCGAGCAAGAAGGAGAAACAGACATGCGGCTCCAAGCGCCTTTACCTTTTAGTATCTCCTTGAACTCCTGCAGCAGGACTTCCTGGGTGACTTCGGCCCCCGGTGCTCCTGGAGGTCCTTGGGGGCCCGGCGGCCCTGGGGGCCCAACAAGGCCACGCTAAGGAAGGAGCCAAAAGAAGACAATGGGAATCCGATCCAGGCAGTAACTCAGCAACACACCAAAGGCCCCCTTGAAATGAAGAGCTACATCCTGCAAAGCTATCAGTCACCTGAGTAGACCTTCACCACAGGTTCAACAAAAGGTCTGGTGTGGCACCTCGGTCTCGTGCTGGCTTTCTGCCCAGCAGGTAATGCCACCCAGGGGTCTATTCACCTGAGTAGCAATGTGAGTAAGAGGCTGCAAGGCCAGGCCCTTACTTTGGGTCTCTGGGGACTGGGGGGGAACTTGGGTTTGCTGCTTCTGTTTTACCTTCCGGCATCACTGATGGTAGCATGTCACCAGCCTTTTGGGGGCTGGGTTTGTTAATTTCCATGTGCGCCACCTGCTGGCTCCCCGGAGCAGCAGCAGAGCCACCCTATTACATAGTTTAATAAAATCAACGAGGCTTGGCAGAATTTTTAATCTATTTCAATTTTTGCAGTTGTGGGAAATTATGGAGAGGGTCCGACCATAATTATTTAATGGCAGGAGATGTTGAGATCAAAAAGTCAAAGCTACCTAGTGGGCACCCCTGCTCCACTAACACCAGCACTACGATACGTTTCATACACGTTAAGGTGGGGCTGGTTCTCAAGTGGCATTTTTCTGACGGTGCCTATTTTGGTCACTATCGATGGAAATGTTTTTTTCCTCGATCTGTGTGTGGATGGTGAAATTGACGTTTACCGGCATTTACTGATAAAAATCAAATCCTTCCAAGCCTAAGACTATTGCAATGACGTAAGGATGGCATAAGTACGTGAGGCTGTGCATTTGGTGTGACTGTTGAGGATGTCAACTAGGGCTCCTGGAAAGGAGAAATAGCTACTCTGTACCCCGGAAGTGGGTCTCCATGTGAGACCTGGGTCCTAAACTGATTAACACATCAACCTTCCGAAATAATAAGAATACCCATCTCTTATCCAGCGCTTTTCATCAGTAGATCTCAAAACACTTTACCAAGGAGGTCAGTATCGTTATCCCCGTTTTACAGATGGGGAAACTGAGGCACTGAACAATAAAGAGACTTGCCCAAGCTCCCAAGAAGAGCAGTGGCCAAACCAGGAATAGAACCTAGGTCTCCTGACTGCCAGTCCAGTGCTCTATCCACTAGGTCATACTGCTATATCTTGTGCCTGTGGAGGCTAAAACACTTTCTTATGGATCCTTAATACCCGTCAGTTAAAGGGAAAGTCTCAGCACAAGAAATAGGTGATTTTAAAAGATTTGTTGAGAATAGCAGAACACATATATGGATACATAAACACACGCTCATGCATACAGACACAACTTTCACTTTACATTTATATAGCACATTTTGTCCTAGTTTCCCAAAATGCTTTACAAACTATAAATACATATAGCACCACTAAAATGCAGCCATCTCTGGGGTGGGAAGGCACACAGAAGCACCTTTTACAACAGCCGTATGAGGGGAAATTTTGGCCCAGGACACAGATATTTGTGATCCGGTGTTATATCTAGCGGTAACCTACTAATTTCTTGTCTCTCCCTTTGCATTTCCTTTTGGAGTTGTTGCCATCGTCCGGGCGATGTACAAATGAGATCCAGGTGCGCCGCGGATCTGTGATTCGAGGATCTGGAGATTCTAGAATCTAAAGAGAAACGAGAACAAAGATTGGATGTCATTGTGTGTCTTCATCCACTGACAAGAATCCTAAACTCAGACTGCGTGACTGTCTGGTATCCAACAGGAGCCCTAACGAATAAAGGGGGCCTGAACCAACCCCCTGGATCCAAACACCCTGAACTTTGTGGGACATTTATTTCGGAGATGGAGCTGAACTTGGCAGTTCAAGGCCTAGCCCCAATAAAGAGCAAGTCAGAACTTGAAGCTGGGATGGGTGAGGGGGCAGTTTTCGTTGTGGAAGGATGTAGGGCTGGCTGCAGAGGTCAAGAGGAAGGGTGGGGAAATGACTCCAGACCAGATCATAAGAGCAGAGAGGGAGCCTGCAGGCTGCAGCTTGCAGAAGCTGTGTTACGAAATGTTGGAATAAAAAAAAAAAAAAAATGTTAAACACAAGAAATTCCATTGCTTTAATGCAAAGAACAACGTGGGAGGAAGGTACAGAGTGTTGAGAGGCAGTGTGGTCCAGTGGTTAGGGCTGGACTGAGTCTCCAGAACCCTGGGTTAGCAGGAGAGGGTGCTGACCTTGGCTGGGTCCTTCTAGGATGGAGATAATAAGAAGAGTCCATTGGGACAACTGAAATAATTCTGACCACCAAGGCATGAATATTTCCTACTGAACTAGCACTTGTGGGGACTCCATGTGGTATAGTGAATCTCTAACATTGGCTTCTCTCTTAACCTCTGGAGATGGGGCTTCTCTGCTGTCTATACCTCACACCCACTGCACAATGAAGCAACTCGGGGAAGGCCCATTGCCACAAAAGCAACGTCAGGAGCAAACTGTATTGGCAGAGCTGGAAATGAGGAGCACAGTCTGCATAGCACCGGCCTGCAAGACACTCTCCCTTCTAGTCCTGGCTCAACATCCCTTTACATTCATGCACATCCACTGTGGAATCCGCATAGAGTTTCCCATATCAGGATCAAATCCCCCTGAGCCATAATGTGTCTAAAAGTCAACACTGGACATCAGAAAAGATAAAATCCCAGAGCGGAGCCCCTTGCTATTTAAAATAGCAACAATAGTTTGGGTTCATAAAGGGCATTTCCCCCATCGGTCTCCAAACACTGGGAGAGAGAGGTGACGTGACCTGACAAAAGTCACCCACCAGTCAGTGATGGCAATGGAACAACAACATCCTTCTGCCCCACAGTAATTGCGAGAAATCAAACACTCACTGCCAAGCCCATAGTGACCCACACCTAAGTAATCCACGTGTGCATAGATACAAAAGCCATGTCGCCTGTTCACATGTATACATGCACACATGCACAAATGTACATACATGCATGTGATATATACGAAAGGAGACTCGAGGAGCTCGGGTTGTTTAGCCTAACCAAACGAAGGCTGAGGGGGGATATGATTGCTCTCTTTAAATATATTAGAGGAATAAATACCAGGGAGGGAGAGGAATTATTTCAGCTCAGTACTAATGTGGACACGAGAACGAATGGATATAAACTGGCCGTGGGGAAGTTTAGGCTTGAAATTAGACGAAGGTTTCTGACCGTCAGAGAGGTGAAATATTGGAACAGCCTTCCGAGGGAAATGGTGGGGGCGAAGGACCTGTCTGACTTTAAGATTAAGCTAGATAAGTTTATGGAGAGAATGGTTTAATCGGATAACGTGATTTTAGTCAAATCAACAGCGTGCCATCGCTGGTAAATAGTATCAATGGCCAATGAGAGTCTGGCTGGAGAATCTTGCCTACATGCTCGGGGTTCTACTGATCGCCATATTTGGGGTCGGGAAGGAATTTTCCTCCAGGATAGATTGGCAGAGGCCCTGGAGGTTTTTCGCCTTCCTCCGCAGCATGGGGCGGGGGTCGCTAGCTGGAGGATTCTCTACTACTTGAAGTCTCTAAACCACAGGATTTGGGGTCTTCAACAGCAGAGTCAAGGGAAAGGGTTGGGACGGCTTTGTGGCCTGCGACATGCGGGAGGTCAGACTAGATGATCATAATGGTCCCTTCTGACCTTAAAGTCTATGAGTCTATATGCCTGCACAAATATGTATATGCACACACGTATGCAGAGGAATATGCATATACATGTAATGCGCACACACGCAATACAATACAAATGACATTTCACATTCCAATTGAATTTTCACTGGTGCCATCACAGGATCTGCTCCCTAAACTTTCCAACCAGCAATAGAGCTGGCTAGACCTGGCCCCTTGCCAGTCAAGCAGCCAGATAGGAGTCCAATAAAAGCCCACAGGTTTATTCAAGAATGACTGACCTGACCCCAATTTCCACCCATGTTTTACCAGTCCGTTGGTTTTGCTTTATGTCACGGAATCAAAGATGGCCTCGATGGATTGGCTTCAAAGAAACACAACAGCACATGGGGCCATGTACAGCCACTGCGTCACTTTCCCCCCCTCTCGTCTGGCTGGGAAGCTATGGCACTGCGGGAACACCAGAGATTTCAGCAACATGCAAATCATTTGTACTTGGCACCAAGTGACAAAGCTGAATGCTTATGGCTTTACCTGGTGCTGATAAGTAAATGGGCTTGGGGGAAATCACTGCTACGGTCCACCCCCAGGCAAGCCCTATTACACATGTGCATTCTTTTAGTGCTAACAAGGCTGAATTTAAAGAGACAGGGTCAGGCCTACAAAACTGTCCTGGTGCAGAATGTCTTCTGGATTCCAAATAGCGGTGCGTGTGTATATATGTGTATATTTATCAGTCTGTCACTGGGAAATTTTGTCAGCCGTGCCACTGTTCAGACAGGAGCTACACTGAAACAATGTTTTGTGCTACCTCTGCAGCAAGCAGTTAATAATCCTTGGCATCTGATCCTCCACTGCCATCCGCTTTGTGTCATTATTGACACCTGCACCAAGTGAGCATGACGTAGGTGTGAAATGCTACCGCTCTGATTTAGCGGCCACTTTGCCCAGGTGCAAATGTCGACACAAGGGGCCAAGTGGGGAAAATAAGGCCGTTAGCGTTTATATAGGGCTTTGTTGCAACCGTTTGCTAATTAATTCTCAGAAGACTTCTGTGAGATAGGCAGGTGGGGAAACAGGTTCATATTTTAGCCCCTGATTTATACCTGCCTCTGGAAATTTCCATTACTTGCATCTGAAGAAGTGAGGTTCTTACCCACGAAAGCTTATGCTCCCAATACTTCTGTTAGTCTTAAAGGTGCCACAGGACCCTCTGTTGCTTTTTACAGATTCAGACTAACACGGCTACCCCTCTGATTCTAGCCCGTTCTCCAGCCTAAAACAAACACTAATCCCTCCTAAACACTAGTGCCCATGCCATGTTCTTTCTGGGATGTGCTAGAATGTAGTGTCAAAAAGGAGAGGGCAAATTGATTGGGATGTGTTAATGTCTAGGTCCCTTACTAATCTGGGCTGGAGTGGGGAAGGGGACTCACCCCATTGTTTGGGACAGAAAGCTAACAGCAGGCTTCCAAGAACACCCACAACATTTTTGAGAGTCCAATACAAATAAAAAGCAATCAAAGACCTACCTGACAATCTCATTCTAGCCATATCACTAGAGGATTCATTGATGTCTGACATGTCAGTAGCATTACAGGAGTGGCTCTGTATCTGTACATAGGTATATAATTAGTTAACAGATACAGTGCCAGTAGATGGTGCTCAAGAACAAGTAGAAAAACAATGAGGAGTCCGGTGGCACCTTAAAGACTAACAGATTTATTTGGGCATAAGCTTTCATGGGTAAAAATCCCACTTCTTCAGATGCATGGAGAAGAAGAAGATGCGGACTAACACGGCTACCCCTCTGATACTAAGAACATTTAGCTCAGTTCCTGGGTTTTATAGGACCAACAGAATAAGTTGTGCATTGCAAATTGAGTTCCACCAAGCAGCTGTTTGCATGGCGCTCTTAACAAGCAGCGGATACAGTTTCCACCCTCTGGGCCATGGTTGGCATTTTGATCCTGGGCTAAAAATCACCCTCACAAGCCATAAATGTCATGCTGATGCGGATGAGGTTACTATGTGAAAGTTCTGAGGAGCACCCCAGGATGGTTGTTCTGTGTGCTATGGTCCTGAGCCCCAGGATGGTATCCTACTCGGCCTTCCTATGGCAGGATATGACATTCTGGTGGGAGTGGTTGGTTCCATGCAGAGTTACGGAGAGGTAGAGTCTATGGCCTTATTTGAAATGGTCCATCATCTTTTTTAACTTAAAAAAACCCCAGCAATGGTGTTTTGTTCGGAAAGATGCCAGGACTGACAGCCATGAACAATGAAGCCCGTTTATACGGCACAGAACATATACACTATGGGAAGTGACACAAGACTTCTCAGCAGCATAATACTCCCTGCCAACATGCCTCAGTCATGAATGGGAGGGATCACTTGGAGAGGCTAAAAGGGATCTTATCCATTGCCAGTTCCAATCCTGGATCCTTTATTCTAGGAAATGGGGTCTATCCTGGGGGAGGGTTTTGCAATTTGGCCCCTTGTCTCCTGGGAGCTAGAGTAAGACTTCCACGTTCATCTTGCAAAGGCTGCCTGCCCAACAGCCTTCAGAAGGCCTCACCTGTTGGTTGACATTCAGCTGACTTGGGATTGAACTTTTAGCTGCATTGTGAAAGGCTGGCCCGGTGGCCCATTTGTTACCAGTTTTCTAAGCTGTCCAATCCCCCGTCAAGAACAACTGGACGTTGACTTTCGAGGTCCCAATCCCTTCGCCTATCAGTCTGGCAAATTTCCATCACTGCGAGGAGGAGAAAATACAAGTCCATCTCGAGCCCCAATATTCTCAGCCCCCCTCAGAGCAAACTGACAGCCCAGAGATTAATGAGTCATGCCTTGGCATTTAGACTTGTTAATGAAAGAGCTGAAGAGAAGAAGTACTGGAAAGAATGCATCAAATCTGAAAAAAGTGCCTATTGTCGATCCTGGGAATTCATCCAAGAAGCGAGTGGTTTTGCGCTTTCTTCCCCCTTCCAACGAGGTGGAAGCCGGGGTGTGGACAAGGAAACCAGTAAAACACAGCAGTGAATTTAAAAGATATTAGACAGGACTCCTAGACCTGTAAGGGTCCATTTGAGTTTGAAACAAGTAAATAGCTATTTACTGTATCTAGTAGCAGATCGGACAACATAATGGAGAATGGGAAAGGGACAAATGGGAATTGGGAACAGGGAGAGGAAAGCAGAAGTGTCTCAATGTTTCAGAGTTAAAATCTTCCATTCAGGAAATGTTGCTTAGGGCAGGTCTACACTAGAAATGTACATCGGCAGAGTTGCACCAATGCAGCTGCGCCACTGTATTTGTCTGGTGTAGATGCTCTAAGCTGATGGGAGACAAGTCTCCCATTGGCTTAACAACTCCACCTCCATCAGAGGCAGTAGCGATGTCGCTGGGAAACGCTCTCCCGCCAATACAGCGCTGTCTACGTGGGTGTGTAGGTCAGTATAGTATTGATTATTCACACCCCTGAGCAACATAGTTACACTGAAATAATTTTGTAGTGTAGATCAGGCCTCAGTCTGTGTCTGTTAAGCACTGTGTACATTTGCAATGCTATATGCAGGGGTGGTACTGATCAAACATGCCAGCTTTACCCAGGGTAAATAGATATGGCTGCTTCAGTATCTGCAGTGTTCTTGCTCCCTATAGGAAATAGCTTGACCTTGGCAAAACATCCAGGTTTGCTCACTTCACCATCTCATTTAGCTGCCTAAAACCCAAAGAAGAGCTCGGTGGAGCTCGAAACCTTGTCTCTTTCACCAACAGATGTTGGTGCAATAAAAGATATTACCTCACCCGCCTTGTCTAATGCAACAAGCACTTTCTGGAGTACTAGCCCTGTGCATTCTTTTTAATAAGACTGTACATAACTGTCTTACATGTACCGATTGTTTTTCATCCTGAAGAATCCAGAAACACATTGCCAAGAATGCAGCCACCTCTGAGGAGGACAGCATTAGATGATTGGAATCCAGCACACTGCACAACAGCAGTAGAAGAGGGAAGCAGGGGATGGAAATTTTTGACTAAAGACATCAAGGCAAATCCTATCTTTATGTCCACCCTGAGAGAAGACCACATTTTGTAAGGTCTCATCTGAAAGACCCCTGAAAAGTAAACTGTCTGGAACTCAATTCATCTCCTTCGGAAGGATGACAGGTTGAGTCGAGTCTGATGGAATTCCATCTTGTGGTTATTAAGACTGGTGTTTCAAACCTGATGCATATCCAGAAAGCTATTCCCTCCAGGCATGAATCCTGGCACCCGGGTGCATCCATCCATTGATCAGAGGGATGATGTCACCACCACTCTTTTTATTTCAACATCCTGAGTCAATAGAAGATTTACAAACTGCTAGACAGCCATCAATCAGAAAGTGACAAATGTTTTGTGGAATTGAGGGGGGGGGAGGTAGTTTCTCAGAAAACCTTGGCACCAAATCCATGTTTCTATCTTCTCAACGAACGATTGCAGGGGATTGTCTGCTGGGGCATGATCCACAGACAGAATTCACTCCCACGGAATTGCTATATTCCGGCAGCCCACCTTCCCCCCAGGTAGACACTTGTAAAATAGCTGGTGTCTGTACTGTCAGCCAAAGTGTGGGCATCCGGCATCATTTTTCCATATTGTTCATGCATTCCACTGTCATCAGGTAATTAGTGTGAGAGTCACGGCTGCCAGGTACACTCCCCGGCATACTCAAGTTTAGCAGCCATCTTTGAAATGAGAGCAGGACTAACTATTCATAAGAGCTTGTTTATTCAGTGAACTTAGTCCTTTTCTCTGTTCGCAAATTATATATGAGCAGACTCTGATTTTTCAACCTGGCTTGCAGTTCAGTGGCATGCTGTATTTTAAGCCTATTAGCTCCTAGCAAACTGTTCATTCCAGCTACGCCTTCCACTATTTGCTATCGTGGCTGGAATGTTCAAAGAAGCCCAAGGGATTTAGGCACCAATAGGCCACCGAAAGTCAATGGGAGCTGGGTAGTTACATTGTGTAGCCCCTTTTGAAACAGGAGGAAGGAAAGCAGAGAGGCCCCGTGAAAACTTCTGGTCCATATCTTTTCACCAACTTCTATCTGCACAATTATTTGCCAAATTTTAACTTTCCGAGACCATGACCAAACAAACAATTTGCAGTTGTACAAATGAGCAGCTGCACTTTCCACTGACTTTGCTGGGTATTGCAGGCTCTTGGCCGGTGCTCTTTTCAAGAACGAATCAGGCCCACTAAAACCACGGGTCAGCCCAAGCGGCAATGAACCAGATGCAAATTTCCCTAATGTTTGGGGGCAGTGTTTAGAATGGAGCTTGTGCTTCCATCTAGTCTAAGAATAGGGACAAAGGTTGTATCTGAACTTCATGGCGTGGAAGGGGGTTCAGAGCTGAGATTCCAGTTCGAGCCCATCTCAGACACTGAATGGAGGCAGCATCTCTGAATCTTACTCTAGGCCGTGCCCAGCTGTTTGTGTGTTTATTAATTTTCTAGAGGTTAAAGTCTCCCAATGAAAGGGCTGGCAAGTGTCTGCCTGACATTCGGCCAAGGGAAACTGGTGCCTTTCTTCCCCCAGTGAGTGGGATTTGTGGGTCTGTGGTGCAGCTCATGCAGCAGAAGGAAATGGCCTATTAATAATTGTGCCTGGCTCAGGTGGTGTGGTACATTCCCTCAAGCCCGCATCAGAATAAAACAAGAGAGCGCCTGGATTCCAGTGGAAAGGAAGGCAGGATTATTTGGTCCCTGGTGGAAAGGGCCGGCTCATGTGGCAGAAGCTCAACAGTGTCACCTACAGGCTGGATCCTTAGGGATCAGAATACACTGGGCCATGCTAGCAAATAAGGGACCGACCCAAGGATGCCCATTAACTTCTTTGGGCTGCAGATCAGGTGCAAAGCCCTCTCCCTGCTGCTTAAATAATCAGCAGTCAGGCAGATGGTCCTGGGCTGACCCATCCATTGACAGTGAAGATGGATGACTGTCTTCAGCCCTCCACGTGCTGAACGGAAGTCAGCCAGAAAGCAGACACCCCACTGGAAAAAAAGCCCAGATGGCACATCCCATGAAAGAAACGACAAAGAAACCCTCCTGAAGTAAAAAACCATCGCGCCAGCAGCTTCCTTGAATTACAAATCCCTCTGTAAGGCAGCCATGGCACTCCCCAATTTCTCCAGCGCGAGGGTGATTGACGGTTAAAATGAATGTTCCATCCTTGTGGTATTATTATTTAATTACTATGGCATGCATGAGCAATCCTCAGAATAAGCATGCAAGCCTCTTTATTTTTCTTGGCAGAGGCAGGCTCCAGCAGCCAGAAAGAGCTTGCAGCCAACTCAGGTATCGCCCGGGACTGAGAGCGCTCTCTCTCAAAATCCAGGCAAAGCAAAGGCTGCTGCAGGAGATGGGTCCTGCATCATGGTTTGCTGTTTATAGGCCCAAAGCTGCCCCACTGGAGGTGGTGGGAGTTTTCTCCTTGACTTGGATGAAAATCGGATCCTAGGGGCCTGATCCAAAAGGTCTGTGGAAGTGTTTAGTGGACTTTGGATCAGACCTTTTGACATTACCTTGCAACCCAGATACAAAAGCGTTTCTGCTAGTGCATGAGAACCAGACTGTGAAACAGACAAGAAAGTAAAGCTCCGTCGTGGCCCTCATGGTAGATAAGAAATAGACTGAGCTGTAATTGGGTGACGGGATTCCCGCTGGCTCTCTACCTCTGGGACTGACTAATATAACCTGAGTAGCCCACTGTCACCACACAGGCCTTAAACTCTGGCCAGGCCTCACCCATCATGGAATGAACTGTCGTTAGCACTGCAGGTTGAATCACAGAATCATAGAAATGTAGGACTAGAAGGGACCTCAAAGCGGCAAAGATATGAACTTCCTGGAAGCTAAAGTGCATTTGGGATCCAGCTGGTTGGTGCAATTCTAAATGAAACCGACGAGTGTCATTTCGGCGTCCGTGCTGAGTGAGTGAAATGAAAAAAGTAAACCAACCACTTTACACAGTAGACAAGTAAACGGCATTAAATACATTCCCGCTCTGTTAATAACTTCACGTATCATTAGTAGCACAGGAAAGGATTGTGAGGGGCGGGAGAGACAATGTTTGTACAGTGGCAGTTCCCCTTTACTTTTGAACAAGCTAATGAATCCCACCAGGAATCACAGTGGTCAAAATTCTTCACTCCTTTGTCCCACTCGTCACTGCAGTCAAGTGTTTTACTCAATGAAGAACCACAGTATCATAGAATATCAGGGTTGGGAGGGACCTCAGAAGGTCATCTAGTCCAACCCCCTGCTCAAAGCAGGACCAATCCCCAGACAGATTTTTACATCAGATCCCTAAATGGCCCCCTCAAGGATTGAACTCACAACCGTGGGTTTAGCAGGCCAATGCTCAAACCACTGAGCTATCCCTCCCCCTGTATCTATGTATCTATCCTGCACACTCCCCTCTATGGTTTGTCTCACTCTTGTGATAAACTGAAGTACATTTAACATTCTTGGCTTAGGAAAACAACCCCTGCTCTCTTAATAAATTAACTAACCTTTGACTAGCCACAAATTGGGCCTGATCCTGCTATTGATGACACCAGTTTTACAGCAGTGTGAAGCCCCTGGACAGCAGTGGAGTTACTCCTGATTTACACTAGCAAGAGCATAATCAGGCCCATTGTATAATTAGTAACAAATGACTTACCCCAGTAACGTATTTCGTTTGGAACTAGTTAAAAATGACATATTGCTATTTTTTAGCCTGAAAAATCCCACGGCAGCTACTAATAACTCATGGTTACACACACTCTTGGTTATTAACGAGACGTAAAACCAAGGACCTGACCACATGTGGTTTTTAAGGATCTCATGAGAATTTTCACTACAGCAGAGGTGTTAAGCTCAGCCTCCTAGCCAAATCCCAACTGGAATTCCTCTCTAAAATGGCCCTCTCTTTTAATTGGAGGAATTCGTCTTCATTCCCCCACTCCAAAACTGTTGTGTTGCTCAGAAAGTTGCCTTAATCCACTTTGAGGGCATGCACCTGTCACCGTTACTCCCACAAGGAATCCCACTGAAGTCAGTAGGCCTATGCGCAGGAGTAAGTGCTACTCCAGGTGAAAAAAGGTGGCAGAGTTGGACTCTGAGCTAACTGTATTGAAGTGGCAGGTGACGCGATCCCTGAACTTGCAGGCGGAGCACGCGTTGGGAAAGGCGCTGTAGAAAGGGAAGAATTAGACAGTTTTGACAGAGCTGTACTACACTGTGCTCGTAGGATCCTAGCTCCTGAACAGAAATCCAAGTGAGGTCCTTTGGGAAATAAATCATATTAGCTCAAGAAAACCTTGCAGGCCGAAAGACCAAGTAAATCGAACTATTGCGTTGCTCTGAATTACTTGCTGAGGGCTGGGCTACGTTGGTAACACCATTCTAAGCGGACCTCGACTGGGTGAAGAACAACATGTATCCTCTTCTCTGTCACAGCTCCCAGCACACTGGGTCAGGCCTGGACAGTAATGAGTGGGTTCTACCCATGTCTGACAGACAGCTTTGGTTATACCCATAGAGCTTGCCATGCCAATAAAGTCCCCTTGAATTGAGTGCACAATCTCCCAAGTGAGGCCAACATGCAGATCTCATAACCAGAGGTGGTATGTGCTTTGTGCTACCCCAATGGACTGGCTATATGGAAGGACTGTTGGTTTTTGGACAGGATTCAAATAGAAAGGAAAGTAGCATAGAAGAAGTTTGGAGGGGGAGATTAAATGAGGTAAAGCCCAGGTAGACCTGGCCCTAGTTATTTTTCAGTAATGGGTGAATCTGTTCAGCTAAGACAAGAACTGAAGCAAACCTTCAACCAGAAACATTTAAAAAAAAAAATTGGTGAGTCTAGCGCCGGAAATCCGAAGTTCAGACCCTGCTAGCGGCCCCATGATGTTGGTCGCTACATTTGCTTTTGCTGGCTGCTGTGAAAGCTTGACTTGGGTTCTGCCATCACAAGGTTCCCCTGGATTCTTTTCTTCAGGTGGATCAAAATGAGGCTCCAGTAGCTAACAGTGTCCATGGGAAGGATCAAGGTCTAGTTTCTCATAGACCTACTGCCTGGAGCAGACTTTACATAGTTCATGAACCAATGGGTTCACTGGTTGTTCAAGGGATGGGGAAGAATGACCCATTACACACAAACCCCTCAGACCTTTGGAATTACCATCCAGGTGAATCTTATTAAATTTGCCATGGACAAACTAAGCTCCAAAGACTACTGGGAAGTTGGACAGAGTAACACACCTGCCCTTCAGCTTACATCTGCCCGTTCACCTTAGGCTGCAGCCAGTTCCGATTCCTATGACTGATGGAAGAAAAACTCCATTAGCACCAACCTCCATCCTTTTCCCACTCTTGGCTTCCCAAACCTTTAAGGGGAGCTGAGTGCAATGATAATTAGCTTTCTGCCTGCAGCACTGATCTTATCAGTTCCCACAAGATAAGCAGGTTCACGCCTAGGCGCTACCTCATTGGGGGACTGCCAAGGAAAGACCAAAGTGGTGAAGGAAGTGGTGCTGGTGGTGTTGAATGAGTGCCCAAAATAGCACTCAGGGGAGATGCAAAACCAGGTACCTCCTGCGCACTTCGTGACTATTAAAAAGATACATGGACACTTCTGGTACCGACTCCAACCAGGGTAAAAGTCTGCTTACCTCAAATCCTTCTCACAATGTCAGTGGGATACACAATATTCTCCTCATCCTACACTGCTGCTGCTGAACAGCAGAGGTGTTCAACCCCAGAGGTGGCTGCATCACAGTGATGAGCAGAATGTGACTCCTGCATGGGCCAAATCTGTAAGCGCTCCCATCTGAAAGGCCCTATTAGAAACAACCCCTTTCCTAGCCAGCTTGCTTCATGCACGCAGGGCAGTGCTTTAGCTGGATGCCAATGAGGGCAAAAAGAAGATGACTGATTGAACACTAACCTCTGTCAGGTAACATGCAGCCCAATGTCATTATTATTCACATGCATTGTGTGTGAAAATAACCTAGTCTGCTTTTAGTATAACCTGTTATTCTTGAGGTGGTCAGAATAGGCAGAAATTAGCTCACAAAAGGCTTCCGTTGCACCTAGCCCAATTGCCCAAGGAGATTTTTAAAACCATCAGACGGGACAACATGCCTAGCCAGGAGGTTGTGGTTTCAAGCCCAGTCATACCCGCGGCTGCAATATATCTACAATTCTTGTTTCCAGCAGTTGAATCTAATTACAGAACCAGCTGCGTTCAGGTATTTTTTTTAAAACCTTTTACAATAGATCCTGCCTAGAATTAAGGATTTAATAACAGATTCCTTCTGGGGGAAAAAATAGATCAGTTATTTGTTCTAATGTAAAGCCGTTATTTTGGGACAGGAGTTAGGAGAGGGGCACTAGACGTTTCAATGGCTTGGTAACAGGATAAAAAGCATTAACTTCCCTTGGCACCCAGTTCAGATCCAGCCCAGAGCAGCACTGGTCAATAAACTACCCCTTGATGTCTGTTTTGGCATTGACAGGTTAGCTTCCCATCAGACACATGACTATTCCTGAACCCCTTCATTGCTGGACTTGGGTGGATCAACAGTAGGGATTGAACTTGGGGCCTCTGGGGATCTTAAAGCATGAGCTGAAAGAGCCAGTTTTGTTAGCCAAAGCTCCTTGATCTCAGGCCCAGCCTTCCCTAGAAGGGGACAGAGCACCATGCTGAGTGGGTCGGGAAACTCAACAGTGAAGCTAAGGGCTGAATGGGCTGTGGAGACAGAATTCCCCTTCTGTTCCTGGAGGTGGTTCCTGCACATCAGGGTGAAGGAGCCTTGCACTGCCTTTGGAAAGGAGGATATAAGCCTGGCTGGTGGACGACGTGGGGGTGGCCGAAGCACCAAACCAAACTGAAACGGGACTGCCTTGCAGACAAGTTTCCCCAACCATCTCTATCAATTTATGCCCTTAGCTTGGAAAGTCCATCCTTGGGCTAAAGACAAGAGCTCTTTGCATGTGCTTAGCAAGACAACAAGGAGTCCAGTGGCATCTTAAAGACTAACAGATTTATTTGGGCATAAGCTTTCATGGGTAAAAACCTCACTTCTTCAGATTCATGGAGTGAAAATTACAGATGCAGGCGTTATATACTGACACATGAAGAGACAGGAGTTACCTCGCAAGTGGAGAACCAGTGTTGACAGGGCCAATTCAATCAGGGTGGATGTAGTTCACTCCCAATAATAGATGAGGAGGTTTCAATTCCAGGAGAGCAAGACAATCACTTTAAAAATGACCCAGCAAGGGGGGAAAAAA
The DNA here is from genome assembly GCF_013100865.1 of Trachemys scripta elegans. Lineage (NCBI taxonomy): Eukaryota > Metazoa > Chordata > Testudines > Emydidae > Trachemys > Trachemys scripta. The sequence goes on along the minus strand of NC_048316.1, from coordinate 8,036,725 downwards.
TGGGATTTTGCCTTTTAGTATAATGGGTATGATCAAGTGTCTGATGTGTTCGGTCTTTTGGCCCAGAGATGAAAACCTTGTCTGTGTCTCTGAGACCATGAAGCACAAACATTTCCTCCTTAGGAATATCAGAAGTATCAAGTGCTCCACTTCCCAGTTTTAGTTAGAGGTCTCCTTGGATGACTCAAGAGAGCTGTGTATGTTCAGAAGCCATGTATGTTCAGGGGCTCTCTCAGCCCCTAATTGAAAAGGCCAGGGTGTGGCCTCACCACAAAGATGGACCTCCCAGATATCTAGTTAAACACATGAAAACAAACACTTGAGTTTTAAGCAGCCTAGATAAAAATCACTTCCCCTCTCAGCTAATCAGATTTCACTTCCTTGAGCCTTCTCCAGGTGATCACAGAGTCTTCAAGGGTAAACACGATCTTAATTTGTATGGTAGAAGACCACAGATTTTCAAAACACAACAACAAAAACAAACGGTTAAGCATTTTTTATGCACAATACTAAAGGGAAAAAGCACACTGTCAGATTTTTTTCTTTTCTTTGGCAGGTCACCTTTACCAAATGAGACTCCTCAGAGGTAATATCTTCAAATCCTAGTGGTGGCCAGAGAGGCTAAGTCAATCTTCATGGAAAAGCAACTCCCAGCAAGTGATCAAGCTAAATGAGTGAGATCTGGAAGCTTTGATTTCTGACACCCCACTTTTGGAGGTAGGGATATCATCACCCAGCATACGAGAAGGGATACCATACACCTCATTCAGCAAGCTGTGCACTGGTTGGCTAGAGCCTTCCACTCCAGAGGTGGAGATACTCATTTCAATGACACTGCACACACAGTGCACTTTGTAAAGCATTTTGTAATCTCGAGATCAGGTATGAAACCTCTAGACTCCTTGGGCCCATAGATTCAAAGCCTGACAGGGTCAGCTTCAGAAGTAGATATGTAAAGTTCAAACTGTTTATTGTGTTGGGGTCTTTCAGATAAGACCTTAAAAACTCTGCTCCTGCGTGGCCCTGTGTCCATTTACTTAATTGATTGCCCTGGTGTCCCTGATCAAAGCACTCATTGTTATAGATGGCAGTTGACATTCACCCCAGAGGTGGCTGCAGCTCAGTGGTGCTCTATATTTATTTATAGTTTGTCTAAAACCCCTTGGCTCGGAAGGTGCTATATAAATGTAAAGACAATACACTCTAGCCACAGTCTGGATATATTTCAAAACAATCCTTAACTAATAACTGAGCATTCTTCACCTTATAAGATCTCACCATATGAGAAGTTCAAGTTGCAAACTTTGGATCTGGGTATCAAACAAGGTCAGGAGCGTTTGAATTATCGTTATTTCAGAGGGTCTGTCTTCATTGCACCACCAACCTGTTCTAGTAGCCAAAAGGTTTGCCATGGAAGCAGCAAGGTAGTTCAGTTTCAGAAGCTGCAGCTTCTAAACAATGTACATTACTATGCATGTGTGATGCCTCGAAACAGCTACACTACTTCCAGCAATAATGCATACGTTGCTATATCCATTTCAACCCGGACTAGATTTTGTTTAAGTTTGAAATTAAGACACACGCTGCCAACGGTCTGATAAATTACTCAGCAGGCCAAATTCATTCCTGAATGGACTGCTGCAGTTACACCAGGGATGAATTTGGCCCAGCATGCAGAAAGGGGACACTTTTAAAGAGGTGACAGAGAAGTGACTGAGATCAGGCGCATGAACCCGCCAAGAATTAACAGTCACACAGTTTGTGATGACAAAGTCTGCAATAAGCAGTGCAAGGTTAACAGAAGAAATACAGCCTATATTCCCCTAATGATCACTTAAGAGCAGCCGCCAGCTTTTTAATATAGAAGACAGTTTCCCAGACTTGCCCAACCTTAACCAATTATTCTCACAATGGCTTTGAATGGGATATTTAGAATGTCAGCCCGATTGTTCTAATTCACCCTCCCAGCCATCCCCCAGTTTTTGACAGGTTTGTTCCTCCATTGCTATAGTGACTGCCGCCCCTAATGCTTGTGATCAAAGAAGTCACATTTTAGAGGTCATCTACATTTGAAACAAGGGACATTTTTGTGTGTGTCAGAGAGAAAGGGACTGCGTGATGGAGGAGGTTACTCCCTCCTTTCTCACCGCTGCAGTTTCCTTTCATTCTGTCCTGCTCCTAATCCCAGGCCCTGCTTTTAATTCCACCCCCACCCCCCCACCGCCGTCACTCAATGTGAATTCTCAGTGGCTGTATCTTAAAGGGTTTCTGGGATCCCTGAACAATTGACCTGCAACTTTTTGCAGCCTTCAGACTGGAATGATTCTCACTGACACTTCCTGGAAAGGGTCTACCCTGCAGGACTGGTTCACTTCCTATGCCTGGTAATATAGCATTAGTAGGCATTAATGTATTAGACATAGTCTATGCTGTTCTTTTACACAAGGATCCTACTATATACATCTGCCTTCAGGCATTATTACTACAGTCTCAAATCCTTCCCGACAACACACACAGCTATTCCTGACAGAGATTGTCTAGCTACACTAGGACTTTTCTGACCTGTAATTCCCAATGTGTGCAGTTTCCCCGGTGGAAGCTGTAGTGCAGATAGGGCTCACACATACTCAGGTGCTAAGACCACTGTGTCATCTAAGCCTGCTTTGGCATCGTATCCCACGCTCAAAAAGTGTGCGTGCAACAGACGCACACTAATGATATTGGAATGTTCGTATCAGGATGGCGAATTGACTCGGGGCTACCCGGATATCCCTTTGGAAGCTAACAGCTGTTTTTGAGCAAGGATAATTTGTACACTTAAAATAAACTTCCTGCCAACCAGGTGCCTTAATAAATGATCAGAGGCTACCAGAATGGGCACATTAGTAATGCAAGTAAATAAAACAAACAATCAGTCAACATCATACCTAGTATTCTGGTCATTTGAGGGGGTGGGAGGATGAGAAATCATGCCACAGAAAGAAGATTTTAACACCTCGCTCTTGCAAGAGGAAGGGAATTTGTTAAAAGACTGGTTGGATCAATGAAAAAATAACCCAACCACACACATCCAGAAACTACTCAGTGCAATGACTACACATGGGTTACTTTAATACATACCTTGGGATGCCCGTGCAGTTCTTCACTGTTGGACAGGGTTGCATTGAAGGGCTCTGTATATTGATTGGGCTCTTTCATCTTCTTTCTCTCTCTCTTTGCTGCCATCACTCGAAAGAGAGAGAGCTGCTGGCACAGTAAAGTTGCCACAAGTAGCCAGATCCAGCCCCTCATTTTGGCTTCTTTTTAGAAGGGGGTGTTGAGTCGAGGCTGAATACTCTCCAGGAGCAAAACGAAGTAATAAATACGGATGTCTCTTCCCCCACCCCCTTTCTCTTTCTTTCTTATTGAAGTTACTTCTGTTGAAGATGATCCACTCTGGTAGACGATGTCAAATCATCAGCACGCGCCAACGCGCTTGTCTCTGGAGAGATCCTCTGTTCAAGTTGGATACATTGAACCGACATGGATCTATTTGTTTGCGAATTCTGATCCACAGTCGCAGTTTGATCAGGCAAAGCGGGGGAAGAGGGAAGTCAGTCTGCTCAGCCCCACAGAGCTTTCAGAAATGGAAACTGACTAGGAGATTTCCCCCCAACTCTGCCTTTAAAATTTTACCCCACCCCCACCAAGTCTTCAGATCTCAATTAAAATTCACTCAACTATGAAACCTAGAAAGTCAAATGGCTCAGGGCAACTGTAGCTCAGGCCAGAGCTGACAGCACATAAGCCCAGGAGGGGGGTTGTGGGTTTGTTCCTTTTCAATGGGAGATTTCACCTTCTGTCATTTAAACCCTTGTGCACAATTCAAAGGGTGCTCAATGGGGTCTGCTCATCCTCAGCTTAGTGATGGGACCCCTTCCTTAATGACCAGCCCCCATCAGTTCTTTTTGCCTTCATCAATGCTGGACGACGAAAACCCAAAGCTGCTACAATCGCTCTTCCTCTGGAGATGCAGAACGTGGCAGAATCCAACCAGGGGCTCAGTCCTCTAGGGAGAGAGCTGATCTCTCGCACGCATCAAGAGTTAAAATTGGGAGAGAAGGAATCTGAGGAGGTACCTAGGTCTATTAGGAGCAGACAAACTTGTCCCAAGCCAAACCCTGTCTGGCTTTATCTTTCCTTGGCTTTAATAAGAGAACAAGCAATCAGTTCCAGTGTTGTAAACAGCTGTCAGGATGTGGAGTCTTGTGTCTCCCATCCTAGCTCCTTTCCACACTATGCAAGATTTCAGGTACCTCTCTCTCTAAGTTTCGATCATCTCCGATTTCTCTCTGTGCTCCTTTTCCCAGCTGCAAATTGGCAAAGCCTTCCTCAGCCTTTGCTCTACCTCAGCAAATAAGTAGTTCTTTCCTGAGAGTGTTTCCATCAACTTGAAGAAAAAAAAAAAAAAAAAAAAAGAGGGAGGGATCATTCTAATGAGCTGTCAAGCCTATTCTCTTCACATTCCTATTAGAGACGCCCTGTAAGTGGACCTGGCCCTTGTGCCAGGAAGATTTAAATCAGCACCCCCCACCACACTCCCCTTCATTATCTCAGGAATCGCAAAACTGCCCCTGGGAATGTGGCAGCGTTAGAAGTATGTGGCTTTGAATATGCACTCAGCATCACAACACACACACGCACATCCAGATGTCAGAGCTCAACTTTTACTCTCTATTCAACTTTGCTCCATGCAAACGTTTTTCTCCAGACCCCCTCGGATTCACTGTGTCTTTAATAAAGGCCGTGTCACCATTCCCCATTGCCCTCCTGAGGAAGATCTCAAAGCACTTGGCATACGTGTGTGCATGTTGTGTTAACCAATGCTGTGCAAGCTAGGGAATAACCGTCCTATTTTTTATGGATAGGGAAACTGAGGGACTGACCAGTGAAATGGCACAAAGTCGCACAGCGAGGCAGCAGCAGAGCTAAGAATAAAATTCAAGATGCCCTGACTCCCAGTCGTCTCCTCTATCCACTAGACCATAAGGCACTTCCATTTTCCCCAGTCTGACTCCCTTTTCATGACTGGGATTATCCCCCAAGTAATACTACTTAGCACTTGCACAGCACATTTAAATCACAGATATTAAAGAGCTTTACAAAGGTTGGCCAGGATCTATACTCACCACTTTGCAGATGGGGAAACTGAGGCATAGAGCATCAAAGCAACATTCTCCTCCCCACCCCAAATCAGATGGTGAGTCAGTGCCAGAGCTGGGAGCACAAACCCAGATCTTTGAAACACAGAGATAGAGAAGCTAAACAGTTAACAACCTATCACCTATCCCCCTCACCCCCCCCCACTGGCTCACATTCCATCAAAACTATGTGGCAGTCTTTATTTGTTAATAATATTTAACTTTCTTTGGCGCCTTCTCATACTTAAGCCCCCTTTTCAGGTTAGTTGTAGACAAGCCATGAATTTGTAAAAGTGCACTTGATGACACATTAATAGGACAATCTGTCATATTGCAGCTAAACAGCCCTGACAGATCCACACACCATGGCAAGAAATGACATTCTCGAGGCTGGAGCGGGGCGATTTCTTTTTTGGTCTGCCGGTGCAGGCTGTGCTGGGCTGCATGCAGTGTCCCCTTTCTCATCCCAAGAGCTAGATGCTGAGGGCACCCTATGCCCATGGGAAATCTGCTAGGGGCTTGGAGAAGGAATCCTACCCTCCCACCCCAAATCAGCAGCAGATGCTACTAATCCCCTATGTGCCTTTCTCCACAATGGACTGACCCGCCCCCCCACCAACCTCTCTTGCTGTTGCAGAGACACACAAGCAGCCTGCCCCACTCAGTATAAGAGAACCCCAGCAGTTCCATGGCATGAACCTTGTGCACCAGGCAGACATAGGACAGCGTCCACTCAAAGCAGCACTATGCCACCCACCCAAACAGAACCGCTTTGCATTTCGCAGCACCTTCCAGCCAAGGATCTCAAAGCACTTGAAAACACAAAGCCTCATACCCACGAGGTAGGCAGCATTATACCAACGTTACACTGGGGGAAACGCACACGCAAGAGTGAAGGAAGCCACCCACTGGAACGAGTGAATGGCAGAGCCAGGAATAGAAGCCAGGAGTCCTGGCTCCTAGTCCCCAGAAATCTATGGGATTTCTAATGGTGAGGATTTGGAGCCAGCCACATTAGCTTCTCAAATGTTGGGGAACTTAGAAATAGTATAGCTGAACATAGCTAGCAAGCGACAAGCTAAGAACATGCATTGTCAGATGAGTAGGTTACTGAATATTAAAGCCACGCAAACTAGTTGAGAGGGAGAAAATTTTCCCAGATTTACCCCCTTCAGAAATCGGACAGTCATGTGCTCTGGTCACCACACCCCTCTCCCTGAACCATATGAATCTTTACCTCTGTGATTCAGCTTTACTTTCAAAGTGACTTTATCTTGTCAACAATAACAGGGTGGCAATTTCCAAATCTCAAAAGGTATGAAGACATTTGGAATCCCCCAGGCACTGCTTGCTCCAGATATTGTCAATGAGGCCTAGACCCTAGGCCTGGGTGCTAATGATCATGTTTTTCATATGCTAATACGCTAGTGGGCCCCATCCATACACTTCTGCAGGTGCCAGGTTACACTGTTGCTGGATGGACTATATAGATCTAAAGATAATAACTTGAATCAGCCCTGAAAGCAGTGCTCAGGTCTTTGGCTTACCAATGCCCATTATCCCCTTGTTTAAACCCAGTCACAATTTGGGTGCTTACACAAACAGTTTCACAGTCCTAGGTCAAAGAGTTATAGAAAGTCAGAAACAAACAGCAGCTTTAAAGAAAGGTCAAGGATTTGAGTTGCTGCAATTGCCTTTCATAACATACTTTAGCATGATAGAATACGCCACGTTCAATATTTCGGGAAGTCTCCTTCCATGGACCCTTTGTACACTTCTAACGTAACACCCTTATATTCTCCAGCCAGCTGGTTCCAGATCTCATTTAGAAAGACCTAGATGGTGTCACAGCGCCACCCGCTGACAAAGCACCACAATTCAAAAGGCACATCTAAGCCAAGACTGGCATTACTCTAGAGTTTCCTTATTCTGTTCCCTTAAAGTCTGATCAGGAATGTGGCATAGGGAGAAGGACTGACTTAGAGAATCTCAGTGAAGGGCTCCACATTTTTATTTTATTACTAATTGTCAAGCCAACAAAAAATGGGATGTTTTTAAAAGTTATAGGAGCAGTAGGGAAAGGTGGGTTGTGATCGCTTTTGTTTGTTCCCAAGTAACTTTAAAAACAAGCTGATTTAAATAAAAGAAATAAAAGGGACCATTTGCAAGCAATTAATGAATAGCAGAGTCTGATGGCTTTTATCATGTTACAAGAAAGAATCTGGTAATTTCTCAATTTCAAAGCTACTGTAAGATCAAGAAAAAATTCAATTATATAGTACAATTATGTACTAAATACATAATTACACACCAGGTCAGAATTGTTCATTATGGAAATGGGGGGGGGATATTTAGGGCCCAGTCCAACTCCCATTGTCTTTCCATCTTCACTGAACCATTAACCAAACTGGAACAATCCTGTGATATGAGGGGAGGGAGTTAAAAACCCTGTGTAAACATTTACTCATTAAACCAGAATAGCATCAAAAGATCTGTTCCCATCTCCTGAATGTATTACACATTAAAAATTTTTTTTTACCTAAGCAGAGACTTCTCTGATAAACGGAACAGTTTTGGCATCTGGTGAATGTTATTTTTATGATTTTTTATGACTTTTTTAAAATTCCAGCCTTTTGATGGGAGCACGCACAACCTACAAACAAGGAATTTACAGTGAGGCACTTTTCCTTCCATACCACTTCCTTTGCTGTTTGGTTCCATAGATGCCAACAGGTGAAAGCAGTTAGCAGGGATAATTGGAAGGTAGAAGATGGACACACTTTTAGCCCCTCTGAAATGCAATGAACTAGATGGATTTTCCAGTGTGACTGCAGGAAACCATTATGTCTTTCTTAAAATGGAGACGGTCCTTACCAAGCAGGAACAGTTCGGTGGCATCTGCAGCTTCCGTATCCTAATGGTTTTCTTCCTCTCTGCAGCAGGCAGGTGGGTGAAGATCAGTTTCTCACATCCTCTACTTCCTCTCTCTTTCTGCAACTGAAACTTGCCATGTTATGTTGTAGTTGTGTGTCACCAGTGCCCCCTACTGGCTAGATTCACATCTAAGCATTCATACAGCTGCAGCAAAAGGAAAATTATTCCCCCCTCCCATTTGTGGCAAAGAGGGGTACAGGTTTGAAGAATGACATGAGGGGTTATCCTCACACAAGACCACAAAAGTCTGAGAGGCTACAGCAAGTGATATAGTTATGACTATACATTTCACCCCAGAAGCAGGCCTTGTTTTGGCATGTGGGTATTGGACTCAATGACCCGTTGGATGCATTAATTTATCTATTTAATTCACAAGTACTGGCAGGTTCTCGATCCTTTGATTAGGGCAGCTGAAATGCTTCTGTCCTTCTAAACAACCAAGTTCAGAAGCACTCCAGTGCTAAGAGCTCTGCACACACACGTTGCTGTATTCTTTACATAATTCTTGGGACAAAAGTTACGAATGAAGATATCTTGAAGAGGAAAGAACTAGTTTAAGGAAACTGGGGAACATAGAAATGGACCGCAGCCTCTTATTGGTGTGAATCCAGATCAAATGTATTGTCTTCCATGGATTTTCCTTGAATCAGCAATGTAACATATTAGAATTAGCACATTATTACGAACAGCTTAATTCTATAGAGTAGAATTAAAAGCTAAGTGACGGGATACCATTAACCTGTTTTACCCAGCACTCAACTCGGGGATGGAAATAGCCATCTACTATAGATGCAGAAGGGAATACTGGGAAGATGAAATATTTTCTATTTCAGACTGAGACAGTTGTGTTTTCAGAGATAAGATGGGTGAAGTAGCATCTTTTATTGGACCAATGTCTGTGGGTGAGAAAAAACAAGCTTTCAAGTTTTATTTTTAGACACCTAGGACCACTCTGCTCAGCATCTAATGCTATGCTACCCCTCCCTGAACAGAATTGCCTCAGACAAAAGACAAATTAGAACTCATTGTCCTTTTTCTTAGTGCACCATTTGATTAATTTCTCAGATGGAAGACTGATGGGTATGCCTAGCTGGATGCTGTGCTCCAACCACGCGGTGGCTGCATTACAGTGGTGAAAGGACAGCGATATATATAGGTTGCAGAGGAATTGAGGCACCTCCAGGCATAAATGGACTAGATCAGTGTTTCCCAAACTTGGGGCGCCGCTTGTGTAGGGAAAGCCCCTGGCAGGCCGGGCCGGTTTGTTTACCTGCCGAGTCCGCAGGTTCGGCAGATTGCGGCTCCCACTGGGCGCGGGACGTACTGACTGCCGCTTCCAGCAGCTCCCATGAACCGCGGCCAGTGGGAGCCACGATCGGCCGAACCTGTGGACGCGGCAGGTAAACAAAGTGGCCCGGCCCACCAAGGGCTTTCCCTACACAAGCAGCGCCCCAAGTTTGGGAAACACTGGACTATAGAACAAGGTATTAGCTGGACTTGGAAAGTATATGGTTTATTAGAAGTTTTCATATGGAAGTGTTCAGGCTGACGTTAATTGACTAAACATGAATGAAGCACAAAGCTGAAATGCTGTTCTCTCCCAAACCCAGCCTAAATAAGACATTTCTTTCTTACCTTTACAAAGCTACATACCATTGGAATTCAAAGGTGCAGCTGCGACACCAGTTTGCGCAATCTTACATTTATTTGTGGTTATTCCCCTTCAGGGTTTAAACGTGCATCAGCAATATGAGCTAGCGCATCTGTATTTTAAAACCAGATTGTTGTTCTTCATGCTCTACTGTAACTAAATACGAGATGCTCTAATGTACAGAAGAAAGCAATAATTTGAGATGCCAGCCACACACATTACTGTTGGCAGAGTGATTCAGTGAACTAAAGTAGCTGCTAAACATTAATTCCTCTACTTCATAGAAGCTAATACACCCGAACAGCCTATGTCAAATAAACCACCAGATTGAAGCCAAGAACCTGCCATTTCTAAATTGGTTCATTGAACTTCTTTTCTTCCAAAGTCATCATTAAAAATAGTATGCCAGATGTTTTGTCATTATATTTAAGTGGGGATGTTCTCGTCAGCACCTGTTTCCTCAGTAGCAAAAGGTCAGCCGTCTTTACCTTAGTAATAGTTTCCCTGTCCATCCAACATCTCTAGCTTTGATTTCTCCCAACGTTCCCTTTCCCAAAAAAAGTCCCATAGAAAAACATGCATTTTAAACACGAGTAGTTTTGTTTTTATTATGAATGGATAACTTTACAATGCAGTCATTTCTACTCCTCAAAACATGCTTAAAGTTCGCAGCTGAGGCATCAAGAATAGGTGGTGACGTAACTTCCTTCAACTGAAGATTGGCGAAAAAATGTAACTACACACAAGTCCAAAAACTAATTCTGAAAAATTTGAGAAGGCTACAGTTGAGATGTCTCATGATCCAAGAGAGGTGCAAATCTTTTCCACCAACTGTGCACTGCAATCTTACAGAACTAAGGAAATGCAGCATAGAAGTGAAAGGTCAAGACACCATTTGTTCCAGTATGACGCACAAAAGGACAACTTTCAGTTTTATTATGTCATTAAGATAACATACTGCCTCAGGGCATGATATCAACATTTTTGCATGGCAAAGAATGATTAATTCCATCTACTGACTTTGGTAACAAAATCAAAGTTCGGATACTGCATACCATAGTAAATACTATTTAAATTCACTAAAACCTACACAGGAAGGGATAAATATTCTGCTACCAAAGGCAAGGAGCAAGGACATGTACCAAAATGTTGGGAGGGTGCAGCAAGTCTGCTAGCTTTTCACAGATGGCCCCCAAATCACTGCCAAATCTTTTCATCCTTCTTCAGGGTGTTAAAGAAAAATCACGAACTGAAGATGAGCGCCATTTTTTTAAAAAAAATCAACAGTTAATCTTTCCAAAAAAATGCAGCATATTCAGGGTTCTATAAAGAGTATCAATTTTGCATTCCCAATTGAGGCACTTTTTTAATAAAAAGGGACTCCACCTTCAGATACCCAGGGCTAACTGCAAGGCCAACTTACTGCCATGCAATAAAAGTGGTGGATTTTTGAACAATGACCTCCTGAGCTTATTAATCCTTTCCCCTCCAGTACATACATTCACAGAGGGCATGAATGTACCACAGCCAAGGTCTCCTTGCGTTCATCTTCATTCCTGTGGCCCAAAGAGCCTTCATGAGAGAAAGATACACAATGCTGGGTAGCAGTCTGCTTATAGGGAACGACAATGGTAGCAAAAGAAGGCAAAATGAGAAGCCTGAAACGCATTTCAATGTGATGATGATATAAGAGGCGGCTCAACCTTTGCTACAGATCTGTATATTTTGCAAACCAGTCTTCAAATCCCATAATTGCAGAAGAGACAAGACCTTTCTTTTCCCCAAGACTGACAGAACTGAACAGTTTCTAGAAACAAAAGATACAACCGGGGCTTCTCTTTACAAGAACAGCTTAAGCACACACAAGAGGCAAATTAAAGAGCAATTATAAATAAAATGTGATCAAAAACAAAACCAATTTTTAAACAGTTTATAAATACGTTTTAAATCAAGCCCAGCACACGCTCCCCTCCCACCCCCAAATAAGGTCTGTTTTAAGATGTCTTTAGTCTGGAGCTATTCTGTTAGTTCTGCTAATCCATACCTATTTCAGAGAATTGGTCACAGCACATATTTTCTGATTATCTAAGCTACATGGCTCATGGGTTTGACACTTTTTTTTTTTTTTTTGGTAATCCAGTAATTTCAAAATACCAAACAGAAGCAGAAAAATCAAACATTAAAAACCTGCCAAAGGAAATAAAACAAACAGCCCAAATAAAACATTCTTAAATACATGAGGTAACATTTATTGGGCTCTTTAGAACATTTAACACAATATGAGGTTAGGTGCAGAGCTTTCCATTCTGCCAACTTCTTTTACAGTCTGTGTTAGATCATAACAGGGAATATTTCATTTGCTGGGTGACTAAAAGTCATTAAAAATGATGAAAGGCACCGTAAGATTGCCTTTATGACAAGTCAAAGCGTTTGGATAAAGTCATAAGGATTTTCTCTTCGTTACAATTTTTAGTAAGATAGGAGTTGTAAAAGTAGCATTTCTGACCATAAACTACGCTAATAGTTTTAGTGCATATCCTTGTTACCGCCCGCTGGAATGCAATCCTCATTCAGTGGCCATATGCAGGGGACCACGGCGAAGAATTTAATTTAATAGAAGCAGAGGGCTTCCATAATTCAAGCAAAATAAGAAGTCTTAGAATAAGCTCTTTTTGTAATGGAGTTTGAAAACAGGGTCAAGTAATTTAAATGGAACTGACTGCAAATAAATGGCTTAAGTTTACTGTAATTAGAGCACTTCAGAGGAATCCACTAGTCTTCTGAAAAGCTGGCTGGGTATTCAGTCTTCTTTTTCTTTCCTCATTAGGCCCTGAAGAGGCAATGTCATTTCACTCAGCGAAAAACCCAGAATCCAAGGATCTTTCTTCTGAAAACTATACTACATTCTTCATTGTTCTTTGAAGATATTTTAAACAGAACAGTGGCAAACATGTTTTCTTTTTGAGCACAAGTTGTTTCACTTTTAAATCACACTAATTTCCAAAATGGAAAATTGTAATTAAGCAAACAAAAACCAAAAAGTTTTTAAAAAAATTGCTTATGAGCACCACCATTTTAAATGCTTTTTGCGTGCAAATGGTTTTCGAAGGCTGGCAACTGCACTTCTTGTAGCCAAACTAAACCTTCTTAAATGTTACTGTGACAATTTAGACAAAAAATATTTAACCAACACACATTGTGTTACTTTCCAACTCATCTAATCATTGTTATTGATTACATCTAATCATCGTTATTGACATTCATTCTCTATAACAAAGTGAACTAGCCACTTTCTGTAACACCAACATTCACATTAACCAGGCCTTTCAGAAGTAAAGTCAGTGAGGAAACTTGCATTTTACTCATTCCAAACTTGTACAATTGACTCTTCGCAAATGAAATTTTCAGCTGAAAATGTATGCTGAACATATGATATGCATCTTCAAGTGTCATATTTTAAAAATTGTTCAATCTGGTAAAAAGCCTCATTTACTTAAAATATTTGTAATTTCAGAAAACAAGGGGTAAGTGCTATAAAAATCAAAGCATTCAAAATGCCAGTTTCACATCAATAATGCTTTGACTTGCTAGTGAATCACTTAAAACTGTAGTGAGGACAAAGGAACTGTGAGCAGAACACCTTTTGCTTCCCTAACAAATCACACCTGCTTCGTTTTCCAAACTAAACCCATGAGCCAACCAATATATTACCTGCATCATGGTAGCACAAATATTTATCCCAGTGTCAAAGTCTGATGCCCAGAGTCCCACTCATTCTGCAACTACCACTAATTTGGTCTTGGACTTCTGTTATGTTCCTCATTCTTGCGCTATGCTTCTCAGTACATACTTGACTGTGTAGGCAAAGGCTGCAAAACCAACTATAACAAACAAGTTCGCCAATGCTCCTCCTAAGAGTCCATGGTTACGATTGGCCTGCTGAAGACCTGGGTGATTGGCAGCTGCCAGTGGTACGTGCCCATTAAGGAGCGGTATCCCATTTTGACCATGGTGTGCTTCCCCATCTGGGACAACATCTGGTAACGGAAGGGATGGAGGTCTGTTATTGAGCTCTTCTTGTGCTTTCTGTTTTTGTTTGATCTCCTGGAGGGAAAAAAATGAAAGGAATCATTGGAAGTGAAGTGGATTAAGCTTTCTGGCAAGTCACCTTGTGTCTTATCAAAAAGTCTATCCATGCAAAGAAGTGAGACTGATGCAGAAGATATTCCTTCTTCATGTATATCCTGGTGCAGCTCCACAGAGACAGCTTCTTGCTCATTTTTTATCCATAATGAAGTTATAAAAGTTAAGAGATGGAAGGTCATATAGTCTACTGGTCCCATCTAGTCCTGGATTGTTGTTCCATATACTATATTTTCCAATGCTCTGTATCACTCTAAATGTCCTAAACAATGGGGTTTGCACAATTTCTCTTGAGGTAACTATTTCACAGAGTAATGAACTTCACTATTAGCAACCTTTCCATAATATTCACCCTAAATGCTTTTCTCTTAATATAACCCCATTATTTATTTATAACCATTTGAAAAGACCTAAAAAAAAATTCATGTTCTTTGGAGGTTTACACCTTCAAGTATTTGCAGACAGTAACTACACCACCTTCTCGTGGTCGTCATTTAGCCAAACTATGTTTAGTTTTCAAATGTTCACTTGTACATTTTCTATACCTGGTTTAAAATTTGAATTTTTTCCGAGAATTGGGACACTTTTTTCAGAAAATGTCTTTTAAGATTGCCTCTATATTTGCCACTACGAAGACCCTTGAGTGGGATAATGTAATTCAAGTACTTTAAGAGTTATGAATAACCCAACAATTCTCAAAGAACTGAAATGGAAGAAACAGGAATCCTCAGAGCATCATCTCATGGTTAGGGCCCCAAGTAAATCTCTTACAAGTTAAATGTATAGATAATGATATTCTTGTCAGAACCTGAGTACCACTATAAGGTATCAAACTGCACATCTTAATCATTTTGGGGCTATCGGGAAGAGAGCATTGTGAAGGATGGAGGATCTCATGTTCTCTGGTAACTCTGCTAGCTGATTATAGGGAAAGCAGATTCCAATGCTCCAGTCCAAGACTAATTATGAGGGGAGGAGGAAGTGGAGATGAGACCCCAGAGCTCAGAAGGCACCAAGGGAAAAAAAAAAAAAGGCTAAAACTGCACTATGGAATGTATTCAGATGTGTAATGGAGAATGTAGGTAATCAAACTCTGAAGTCTAGATCGATCTGATGCACTGTGTTTTGAAAGCCCTGATGGGAGGTCTGGACCTACTGACTGATTACTTGGCCCAGAAATTCCCTTTGTGCCTATGAATACTGTGAACAGCATTAGCCAGGCTCGCTTTGTGCTTCCCCGTGCTTGCATCCAAATTATGGCTGCCTCCCCGTATGAGTCCAATGGGAGGAAGTGCTTTCTGTAGATTCTCTCCCTTCTCTAGCACATCCACATTGGACTGCTGGAATCTGTCCCTAAATGTACAACTTTTGATTCTCCAAGCAACAGATCTTGGTATTTAAATACAAAATTTTCTACACTGAAAAAATCAGGCTGCTTTAGAGGGGTCGCCAATTGGACACCCAAAATTGATGAACCTAAAAGTGACTAGTCACTTGAAAATCTTGGCCAATTAATTTGCATAATCTGCATATTTACACAGCGATAAAACGTGAAAGCCAGAAATAATCAAATGAACTTTCTTACCTCCACCACTTCAGGGAACAGCTCACAGAAGACTTTATCTTTTAAATTAAATGCTAAGCTTTGTGCAGCAAGCTGTCTTTTCTATCAAGGAAACAAGAAAGGAACATCAGCTTGAAAGTTAAATTTTAAAATATACATTAAGCATTAAAGCATCTGGAGGATATTTCACATAAGAACGCTAAAAAGGGGCTAACCTACTGCTTTATAATGTTTGTAGCTACTTCACATTTGTGAATACAGACTCATTGGTAATGACTTTCTATAAACCCCCACTCCTCAGACGTTCTTAACTGCATTTTATTTGAATGCTTTTCCATTCTGTGTCTGCCCAATGGTAATTGGGGGGTGAGTGAGGGGGAGCAGAGGGGAGAAATAGTCCAATAAAGTAGCTACATTTTATGGAGAACCTTCACTTCAAAACAGTCAAAAGGTCTTGTCCCGAAGGGTGAGAAGAAAAGGTTACAAAATCCCTCCCTTGGATTTGAAAGGCTGACCTATTCAGCCCAATGTTGAATTCCAGCTAACCTATTAATAAAACAAATATTTCAATGTAAAAAATTAGCTTTGTAGTCAGAAGCCGTGGCACTTAAGTTACATTTCCCACCCGTGATCCAAACCCTTGACTCTATGCTCCTTTAAACACCCTCGTTTTCTCATCTGCCCAATGACTAAATTCAAAGGCAGAGCCAGGTCTAGAACCCACGACCGCTGGATTCCAGTCTCGTGCCTAACCACTGGGACGTGCTCAACATACCCTGACCTCAACAACAACAACAACAATTAAATGAAATAAAAGATATGATATTATTAGGAGCTTACTGTGAATTCTGAGGTTTCTATGCTGCCCAATGTAGGGCCCTTTTCCACCATAAAACTAAGGAGGCCTGTCAAGATTGTTGAGACTGACCACGCTGGATTCCATGTATCAGGGTGGAAATCAGTGATTGAAAGACACAACCTTCAAAAAGCAAAACAAGCAGTGCACTTTATTCCTTGCCATTAGTAAAAAGGAAAAATAATATTACGTGTGATACAAGTTTCAAAACAGATGTTAATTAAATCCTTACCTTGTATTGCATTTAAATCTTCCATTAGGAGTTATCATATAAATACTAGGAGGTTTAAAAGGAAATTCTCTGGGGAAAATTAATTTCCCATGATAATAGCCACCTGTATTGTATATAAAAAAAAGGAAAGATTTGTTCTGCACTAAGGAAATGCTTTCCTCAAATACTTATAATGTTGCAGCAAAAAGATTTAAAGGAACGTTTACTATAAATACACTCCAAACATTTAAAAACTAATCAACTTGGGCCCTTCACTGATACAAATGATGGTCAGTACCTTTGGGAAAGACATATTTTGGAGGTACTATTATTCTGTCATCTGCATAAAGCAAGCAATGTTTTCCAATTGTCAAGTCCTTATTTCATCTACACAGGGTTCTCCCTTTAAACACACATCTGCATAAATGGCAGGGTCTTGCCCGCTATCATCATGCTGGACCATTTTAAGTCCACTGAAAACTCCAATTTCAGAAGCAGATCCTTTGGGTGAGGCTGGAATATACAGCGAATTATTATATTTAGGCAAATTAATTAGCTATGACACTCAGCCTCTCCAGGGATGACATTTACAAAAAAGGGTGTATGCCTCCACTCTAGTAAGAGCAGAGTATGTGATAAGCCAGAAATAAGTTTTATTAGCGCTTTCAGTTTTTTAAAGTAAAATCTGACAAAACTGGCTATTTTTAACACTGTTCATCTTGGCTACCAACCAACTGGGCTCCCTGTGTTTTCCAGAAGATCTGTGGCAATCGCTAAAAATCAGACTTTGTTAAACAAAGAACTAAGGGTGCCACATAAAAAAAGATCAGAGAGAACTGTGCTGAGAACTGTGCTAAGACTTTGAGGAACACTAAGTCATTTGCTAGAATTACTTGGTGCTACAGGGAATCATTGGAGGACAATGCTAACACTATCTCATTTCAAGAGGCTATTACACAAGTCAAAGGCAAGTATTACAGTTTTATGATTGAAGTAAATCGTTGTGCTCATACACTTAAAACCTCTTCTGTTACATAAGAAAGACCCATTCATACAATTATGAACTACTACTCATCAAATATAGATAGCAATATACAGCATGTGCATGCTTTGGCAACAAGCTAATGTTTACCTTCATATGGAGTCATTTCAGGTCCTCGTACAACATAGTGCCTACAGGAACAAAGGAATTTTGTATTACAGGTGGGAAACCCAACACCTTATGTGCATCAAATATCCAAAGGGAACACAAAGTATAAATGGATTTATCACCTCAGCTCAACAGCTTCATATTCGTATGCTTTTACTACCCCCTCATAAAAGATTCCAATACAAAAATGAAGGTGTATATGAAGCTCAGACTTGACAACCCAGATGGTCTGGGTCTCTACAATCGTAAGAACGATTCATTCGGATTCTTACCATTCAAGGATATTAGATGGGAGGGGTTCAGCACAGATATAAGGCACTGGATCCTTTTTAATTCGAAGGTAGTCCTGCTTAAGTCTCTGCGTTGCTGTTGTTGGTGCTCTCTTATTACTGTTGTTGCTCATCTAGTTTTTTTTAAAAAAAATTATAAACAGACATGACCTCAATATAATCTTACCGATAACACGGTTAATGAAAGCAATCCCCCTCAAATAAACGGTGGTCACAACTGGTTCTTACTGACCCACCAACAAGACAGACTGCAGGCAGCAAACTCAATTGCTGTCAACTAGTACTCGACTTTCTGATCCTGAGGACTCAATGCAGTTAGTCCTGTTTAAACAGATTAACGGATACAAAGGCTGGTTTGAACAATGTATCAGAAATGCCAGAGCACTATGTTACAACAAATACACCTGAACATCAAGTCTGACCCTGATTTTATTTGATTGTTTCCAGTACCGAGAAATAATTTGCTTTGTATGTTTATTTTTTCAAAGGGGGGGGGAAAACACTCCTCTTAATGGTTTTGAATTCTGAGCCAAGGACTATTTTGCACAAACCAATTTTATTTTTTATTTATATTCTGGTAGCACCAAAAGGCTCCAACCCATTGTGTTAGGCACCACACAAATATAGAATAAAAAAAGTACCTAACTCAAAGACAAGACAGATATAGACAAAAAAGTAACTTGTCAAAAGTACAATACATTTTCTTCCCAGTTTTCCCTTTGCATAACAACCCCCCAACACACACACCTCATTTCCAGGTGCCAGTCAACCTGCCTCACAGTCCCTCATGTCCTCCTTGCATCCTCCAAGTAGGAAAACACTCAGCCTACTTCAAACCATCCTTTCTGAATAGCTAGTTCTCCAGTGATTTTCCACTTTTCAGACCTAAAACTTTTTAAAAGAAGTTCCACTCAAACCTCTACATATGGTGGATTCTTAAATATCATCACCATCACCATGTGTGTATAAATGGCAAATTTAGAACATCCTGTTAGCCAGCCAGTTTCCAGAGATAACGCATTCATGGCTCAGAGGTTTCTCTAAACATTAAAATCAACCAGAGAAGACTGTTACCCGAGAGTAGCAGTTACTGTTAAGACAAACAAAAATACATGACACGAATGGCTCTGCATTATGCAAGGCACCTTGAAAAATCAATCTGGTTTTGTGCCAGAGCACAAACTGAACAGATTGTGATGGCTGATACTCTTGACATGCTAAGCACAAGATCCGCACAGCAGGGCCACTAGAAAGACTACTAAGGGACACTGTGCACATGAATTTTAAGACACATGTTTTATACACTCAAGCTCTTGCATGCCTTTTTGTACTTTGATTTTTAAAATAATGTCCCCAATGGAGAGAAAAAGACAGTTATTTACTTTCATAAAAACTAATTAGTGTGACAATATGTTAACATAGACCTATTTTCTCTCCACATTCAATGTTATCTAAAAATTAGAAATGGAAAAACAAAACCTACATTTTTACTGAACACAGTTTTGTAAAGTTGAACCTCCAGCCATCTGGAGCAGGGTTTTTAGCAGCTAAATTCCTCAAGAGTTGAATTCATTTCTTGATTCAATGTGTGTTTAAAGCAAAATTAATTTTTATCTGTGCTACTTTTGACTCTAAAAACTTTGAGAAACCCATTATGAAGCATACTGACTTTTGGGTGAAAGATGCTAAAATAAGAATCATGTTGTCTGCTTTAAGACCCATTAAATCAACAGAAAAGGCATTTTCAAACCGAGTTATGTGCCCCCAGATGCACATGCAGCTCCTACTGAAATCAAAGCTGTCAGTAATAAAGGGAAGTCTCATGTCTCTCCTGGGAAGAAGGGAAGCAACACCCCTTCTCAACTAACATCTCTAGAATATACACCAATCAAAAGCCTGCCATTCAACTTTTTTCATACAATAAATCACAAAATCAAGAAAGTCACTTGGCCTTATTCTTGGAAGTTTGACAACCTTTATAAAGGTATGAGACAGTGCTCATTTAATGCTGTGGGAGACACTGAAGTAAAAAAAAATCCCATAGACAACTTTCAGATTTTATTAAGACGATATTATTACTTGGTGTCCCTTGAAATCTGACTAGTGTACAAATGGGTGTATTCTCCCAAAAAACTACTTTTATGTGCCTTAGGATAAAGAAAAAAGAAATACAGAGAAAATAACTGTGGAGTGTGGTGGGTTTTGTTTGCTTGTGTCTTTTTTAAAAAGGAGAGTAAAGTTATACTACAGGTTGGACACGAAGCCCCAATTTTGGGAACATCTCATTAAAATAATGAGCAGAGAAATTTACAGCTGACCAATGCGAAGGATGAACAAATCAGTACTCAAGGATATATCACTGTTAGGCTGCATTCCAAGGGTGGTTCACAACGCTTGCTAAAATTTCTGTTCTACCTAAAAAACTGTTATTGCTGGTAAGGATGTAGGCTACCAGAGTTAGCTTTTATCAAGCTTTCTTTATCTGTGACCCTGCAAACTGTTCTACATGGGCAGACCTTTGTGCCCCCAGGAAGCCCCAGTGTAAGTCAACGGGGGTTCACCCACACAGAGGAACTTGCATGAAGCTGGCTAAGTGAGGTATTTTAATTGTTATAATTGTACTGTGTCTGGCAGTCAGAAGTCTTTGAGAATGGTGTGCCTTACTACTTATAGGCTGCATGAAAAAATACAAAAATTATATTGTAACAACAAATATATTTGTATACAGTATTGTTGTCCTCCCACACAAATAGAGACACTTAAGTTAAAAGGAAAACATTTACAAAACTGAAAAGAAATGTATCTGGGATGTTTTAAAACACATTCAGTGAGAACAGCTTTTGTTTGTAATCAGATTTTTCTTTGTAGCATTTCTAGATAGCTTACATAGACATTTGTGTGTCTAAGCACCAAAAGCAGGACCCAATCCTGAAAACCCTTACTTTCTTGGATATGGGTCTGCAGGGTCTTACCTGATGAATGCAGATAACCAAGGAGAGGGTGACTAACAGGTCTTCAAAAGACCTTTGCTAACAAATACAACTGTTTTTTTAAATTAATATTTCTAACCTGGCAGTTTCCCTTGAAAAACAGCTTCCACCCCATCCCCGTAAGAAATTCCCTGATAATAAACTGCTCCCCCACAAAGATTAAACAGCCAGGAGGAAATGATACCACAAGAGCGGGGGGAAGTAAATGAACACGTCCCGGCGAGGAGTATCGGTGCTGCGGCTCGCTTAACCCCTCTCATCTTCTACCCAGAGACCGGGGGGGGGGGCCTCACCACCAGCCAAATCCTGCCAGCGGCAATAAACCACTGCTCCCCTACAGCCACTCCCAGGGACCGGCTCCCCGATCCCGCCACGGACCCAGCAGCATCTGTGTGTGGGGGGGCTCAGCCCCGCACCCCCCGGTGACACCGAGAGAAAGCCCCTAAAGCCCAGACACCCCCCGGGAGAGGCCTGGGAGAACGGGCCGCCCCTACCCCGGAGCGGGCTCTGCTGGGGAAGGGCGCAGCACGGCGGTGTCGGGACCTCCCCAGTTGCCCCCTGCGCCTCCCGCCTCCCCCCGCGAGGGGCTCCGTCCCCCCCCGCCGGCCCCACACTCCCGCCAAGCGCCGGCAGCTCCCCGATCCCTCCCCGGCGAGCCGCCCTAGGCCCCTGGGGCCCGGCCCGGAGCCCGCGTACCTCTCGCTGCTCAGGCGGGAGCCTCGGCCGCTGGGTCCCTCGGGGAAGCTCCGTCCGGCTGCAGACGCCGGGGAGGGGGGAGAAGGAACTTCAGGCGGGACACAGCAAGCGCCGGGATGCGGGTCCGTCCGCTGCCCCCCTCCACCGCCGCTGCTATCCAAGATGGCCGCCAGAGGGAGGCGGAGCCGGAGCCGGAGCCGGGCCAGAGCCGGCTTCCCCTTCCGGGAGACGGGAGCGAACGCGCCTCTGGCCGTTCTAGTGGAGGGAGAGGAGAGAGAGAGAGAGAGAGAGCCTTCCAACTTCCGCCACCCCCATCGACTTCCGCTTCCGGCCTATAGCTAACTTCCGCTTCCGGTTGAACTAAGATGCTGTTTGCGGCGGGGCGGGGCTGGGCTGTGGTCGAGGGACGGTGGTGTAGGCCCGGCTCCGTGGCGCGGGGAGCCCGGCCCGGCCCGTCTTTGGGCTCCCTCCTCCTCACGCCACAGGGATCTGCCGCAGAGCAGCGTTCCCCATTCCCAGCCCGAGCCAGGCCCCCGCAGCGGGGGGTGACTGACCAGGACCCAATGGCGGGGGGAGGGGGACGGGGGGGGGTCTCTTGTTAGTTTGCCTTCGGGTTTCTGAGCCCGTAGGGCCCCGTCTGTCATCTCCCAGCACAAACACTAGGATCTGGGCAATTTTTTAAGGAAAGGTGCAAATCTCACTTAACGTGACTCCAGGGGCTGGAGCTTTAAAAAAAGCTCCAGACGTGGCAAGACTTGCAAGCGAATCAGAATCCTGGCAGTGCCGCCATATTTGCATGATCCCGTTACGTGGTGATGTCCTCGTCATGTGCGGCATCATTTGTGCTGTGGCCCAGTGGTGTTGCGTTAGGCTGGCCTTGGTGTCAGAACGTTAACAGATGCCTTTGCCTCGTTGTGCATGACATGGCCATCCTTGCTCTGTGGCATGATGCTGCTGTAGCAGCTGGTGTACAGTAATTTCATTTTCAGGTGCTGCAATATCTACTGATCTGTGGTGCTGTTGCACTATGATGTCATTGTGCAGATACATTTGTACATGATGTGATGCAGTAACCAGGACTCTATTACAAAACTTGATGCAAGATGAAGTATTTTACCGACCTGGATATAGAGCAAAAGCAGTTAAAATACTTGTGCAAATAGCTCACATCAATAGGGGAAAATGTAATACAAACCAAAAAGATTTAAAAAATGTGAAGCGAATTAATGATAAAACAATAGTTCTAAGGAAACTGTGTCTGTTTATGTATTTTAAGGACATCATTAACACAATCACCATTTACACACTTAATACCTTCACAAAATGAATATAAATTTCCTAAATACAATATCTGATAATATAGATGTTTAAGAGAAGAGGTTTTAGTGCTTCTGTAACAGAATAGCTTCTAAAATGCCTTTTATTTTATAATTACCACCTGAAATTATGCATAACTTCAGGCCATAATTTGTACTAGTGCATCAGAGCAGAAAACACTACAAAACACTTTTTTTTATTTTTTAGTGTGTCAGTTTATTTTGAACGTGCAGTAACTCCTCTTACACAAACTTCTCAGGACAGCCACATTTCCAAATAAAGGATAGAAATGTAAAGAGCCACAATACTAGACTTCTTAGAACATGTAAATGGAAACTTGGAATAAATGCTTCAATAAAGCATATACAAACAACTTCTCTTGTCAACAGGAAAAGAAGCCAACCAGGAATTGAAATCTCTCTTAATCCAAGGAAGATTTAAATATTTATTTAAGATTTTGTGCAATCGGATCATCTCACGAGAGGCTCTTCTCATGTGAAATGCTCCTTCTGTTGAAATCAATATCAAAACTGCCACTGACTTCAATAGGGCGAGGATTTCACCCATAATTTCTGCCAAGACAAGGACAGATATACATTCTTACTCTAGTTTTCTTCCTAGAGTAAAACCAATAAGCCTAACCCTGGAAATGAACCAAATGCAACTTCCCCCATGTATGCTGTATTTTGTCAGGTAGCAATATGACAGACACCTCCAATGCCAGTGCACCTGAACCTTGCTAGAAGCAAATATTTAATGTCACAAAGAGATCCAATATGCCTACAATCATAAAACAATAGCTTTCTTAAGGAAAAACACATGCTTAAACTTAACCAAAGGTTTAAATGTAATAGAAACCTTAAATCTACTTAACTTTAATGAGCAATGTTACATTTTTTAAACGTTCTTTTTATTAAGATTTTAAATACGTGAGCAGCAGCACTCCACTGTTGAAGCCTGAGATTTAAAGAAGAGCAAAGATAGTTTGTGTTCTGTAGTGAAAATAAACAATCTCCTTGCTCTTCAGAATAAAGTGCCTTATCTCACAACACATGACTAAGAAAAGGAGCTAAGTTACATGTGTAAAGCCACAGAATCCATTATTTGGGTAAATTCTTCAGGAGACATAAGGAATAAAATATAGTATTGTCCCACCCTTTATAAGCCATAAAACAGAAAATTCTGGTAAGAATGGGATATGTTTGCTATCTTTTGTATTTCTCATAGTAAATACAGTTCCAAGTGAAATGCAAAACCAGAGTTGTTATATTAATACAATTAAATATTTCTGGATCCAAGAAGTACAATTCTCCAGCTTTTTGTGTTCAGGAGAGTGAAGTGAAAAATGGGGAATAATTTATTCTTATCCTAAGCTGAGCAGCTACTTAATTTGAGAGTATTTTGGTAGTTCATTTTAGCTCTTCAGGCTAGCTATTTTTCCATTTTACTGTATACTTATTAACTTCTTGCATCTTTACCTTTCCTTTCATCTTCCTGAGATAAATGCAGCTTGAATGATAGTTCTTTGTTACTAAATATGTGAGGTTTGCCAAGCCTTGAGGAATTTCAGCTCAGTATATATTACATGACATGTTTTGAATGTGTATATTTATTTCACAACTCAGGTTAGTAGTAGTCATTTATCCTTTTCATGTGACAGAATTACTCATTCTGTTTTTTTAAAATAGTTTAGATGTTGTGGGACACTGTCCTTCTACTTGTTTTGAAAGCTTGAGGGTGAGGCTGAGTATCATGCTATATGTACTTTGTAGATATCTTTTTACTATCTTAGAAATGTCATTCAGCTTTGCTCTTTGGAAAACAGATGTGGAAATGTTTCTAATCTGCCTTATCGCCTAGATATCCAGCACTGATTCATGTAATACTCACTTTTCAAGTGTTCTACAGAAGTTGATTCAGAGATAGCTATTGTTTCATGTTAAGCATCCTTTTAGCATCTCACTTATTGTTTGGTAGATTTTATATTAGTTGGAAATAGGTATGGAAATGCTGTTAATGTGCCGGAGGACTCTGCAGCAATGATCTGTCTCCTTTTTTCATACACAACTCAGCTCTGGATTCCTTATTACTGGCATTTTGCATGGTGCATGTCAGCGTAGTGTCTGGGCACACCCCAAATGGCTCAGATTGCCCTAAAGAGACTACTCACATATAGGAAGCTAATACTGTAGCTCAGCACCAAGACTTTAAAAGAACAGAGAAAAGGGAGACATTGATGATAGGTGAAACTGATCTGTCATAAATAGGAAAGCCTGAACATAGAGATGATTCTTAGTGTTTTCTCAAAAAGAACAGGAGTACTTGTGGCACCTTAGAGACTAACAAATTTATTAGAGCATAAGCTTTCGTGGGCTACAGTGCAAACTAGATACAATCAATTTAGGACTGAATAAGGACTGGGAATGGCTGAGCCATTACAAACATTGAATCTATCTCCCCTTGTAAGTATTCTCACACTTCTTATCAAACTGTCTGTACTGGGCTAGCTTGGTTATCACTTCAAAAGTTTTTTTCTCTTACTTAATTGGCCTCTCAGAGTTGGTAAGACAACTCCCACCTGTTTATGCTCTCTGTATGTGTGTATATATATCTCCTCAATATATGTTCCATTCTATATGCATCCGAAGAAGTGGGCTGTAGCCCACGAAAGCTTATGCTCTAATACATTTGTTAGTTTCTAAGGTGCCACAAGTACTCCTGTTCTTTTTGCGGATACAGACTAACACGGCTGCTACTCTGAAACCTGTCATTAGTGTTTTCTGAGCATTGCTAGGTTTAGGGTTAGCTCAGTTTTTGACAGCAAAGAATTTCAGAGAGAGAAGAGTTGCCCGAGACTTGTCATGGAGAGCTCCCTGGCTCCAGCTATCTGTAGCCTGACCCTTGGCACAATGAGCATGTTTATGCAATTCTGTGTTCCAAAGACCTTGATTAACAGATCATGTTCATCCGAAGTTTGGTCATTTATATCTTACTAATCCTGAAATCTTATAGTATATCTCACTCTGAGTAAGATAGTATTTAACTGGCATAACTGTCCTTGTCTAATTTGGTCTCTTATACACATGCCGCTGCCGTCTGACACCTCTGCTTCCTAACTTATTCCTCGTTATCTGACATTGCATCTAATGAGCATATCCCTCCTCATCTTACCAACATCTTACTACTAAGTATTATTTGTATTACAGTAGCAACCTAAATGAGCTTGATATTGTACAGACATATATGAAGACAGAGCCCCTGCCTCAAATTGCTCACTTTCTATAGAAACAAAAACATGAAGGGTTGGGGGGACAGGGAAACAAAATAAAAGCTGAGTGGCCAGGGTAAAGATTGGCAAATGTTAGCTGAATGGTCACATAAGCTTGCTATCAAGTGCTTTTGCTGATTTTCTTTCAGAGAAAATGTCACCTACGTATGATACTTAATGATAGAATAATCTTCTAACAGTTGTCTTGGCCTATCATTCCTTAACCAGCACTATATCTGACCACGCTATCACCTAATTTAGCCAATGTAGTGCCCAATTACATTCTCAAGAGGAGACAAATGAGGCCTAGGGGTTGGTTTGGTTTTTTGTGGTGTTTTGTTTTACTGCTCATCTCTGGAGACTTGAGTTCCAGTCCTGGTTGAGGTCTTTTAGGTAAAGTGAATCTGAGAGTCTCATCCTATCTCTGATGTTACAATTTGTTAATACACAAAATCACCACACATTTAGAAGCAGCTACTCAAGAAAGAAATAAACTACTAATGGGGTGGGATCATTGAGAGGTTGGGATTGAATTGACAGGAACTGGCAGGACTGGAGTAACGGGTTGTTACAGTTCAGGTTTTGAGGTGTGTGAGAAGAGAAGTAAATGCCAAAACATCTGCCTACACTACGTCTGGCTCACTTGCATAAGCACCAAACCTACACAAGCCCGTGGAAATAAAGACAAAAAAGGTAACTTTCAAGTACTTTTGCTCAGGTTCTGAGAGAGGATTAACATTTCACTATCACCTCCGTACTGAGTTACACCTCAGAGATCTAATGAGCAATCTTTTGCTAGCTGGTTTCACATGCTGTTCTTTCAAGGCATTTGAGATTTGCTACTCAAAACAGATAATGGTTTTGAAAGTGAAATCAAGGGGCTAAATTTCCAATAGGATTTTTTTTAAGTGTTTGCCTCCTAATTTGCATATTCTATTGTACCTGTATCTAGCACAGTCTTCAGCTCATAGCCACAATGGTGTATTCATTTTTGGTGATTGTTAATATGTGGCCTAGCTGCGGGAGATGTCCTCGTGCAGTCTTCTCTGCCAGAACTAATAATAAATATTCAAGAATACAAGCCTGCTTTACCCCCTTGAACAGAATTACAAGCTGGAAGCAAAAGCGAATGAGTTGCCCAAAAAGTTTGCAATGGATTCATAGCCACAGAGGACTTTGTGATCACACCAGGCACAGAACCTTAGTCTTTCTGTTCCAAAAAACACTGGCACCTTTTGAAGTACAGGTATTAGTCAAAACAGTACTTGAGCACTTTTGCAGTTATATCCAACAGGGGGCAGCGGTGGCACGTACAAATTATCCAGTTCATTCAAAGTCGATTGTTAGATCTCCTCATAGGAATGTATCTGAGTCAGCAGATTTTCCAAGACGTGATAAGGTTAAGTTGTTTCAATAATACATTCTAAGGATACTAAACAGACTGAAATTACCCAAAGGGATTAACATGGACATCCCAGTCCCTCCTCCTTATCTTTGTGGTTAAGTAGGTACAGTATTCAGTCTTGCATTGCTGTGATCTCATCAGAATTCATATGCTAAACAAGGTCAAGCCAGACAATACCAAGATAGGAATTTCCCAGGAAAATCAAGGAAGTGGTGATGGTGTCTCAGAAGATGTCAGGATGTGATGTAAAACCAAAGTTCTGACCACATGTGGTCATTAAAACCCCATGTTGGCTTTACAAACTAGGGATTGTTAAACCCCAATGTCCTTATAAAAAGTCTAATTTGGGCATATATGTTCTGTTTCCTTGTAGTTTCAACAGGAGTAGTTATTTATCACTTCTCTCCCAAAACACTAAAGTGAGCACTGTACACTTTGTATTCTGCGTTGTTATTGAAATCAGCATATTTGAAAATGTAGAAAACATCCAAAAATATTTAAATAAATGGTATTATATTATTATTTAACAGTGCGATTAATCATGATTAATTTTATTAATCACTTGACAGCTCTAGTAATTTTGAAATATTTCAGTTTTGACCTTTCAAAAATGTTTCAATTATAATTTGTTCAAATTTTGAAATGAAATGTCGTTTCAAATGGGAAAACTGGAATTTTTCATTTAGAAATTTTGAAACTTTTGAGTCAAGAAATTCATCAAAACCATCCCTTTCCTGCAAGCATCTTTCGTGTTGACAAACTGATATTTTTTGATGGAAAGATAGTTTGCCAAAAAATTCCTGACCAGCTGTCACAGTTCAGGGCCACTACACCTGTATTTCCACTTGTGGTCCACCAAAGGCACCCGGCTTCTCAGCTGTTACTTCCCCTGGGTGGAGACTCAGATCTTTCTCCCTCCTGACTGGGTTTTTTCCGGGTTGCACAATTTCCTATCTACACTGTGCTATTCCCAGGAAGTCAGACTGCCTAAACAGGACAGCATCTATACTTTGCTTTCTCTCCAAGGTATGACTAGGTAATTGTTCACGGTTGTATGTTACCACACAACTGTTTCTAAGCAAGCACATGTATTCTTAAGGTGAAAGCGCTATAGAGAAAACATATTAAAAACAATAAAAGAAACCACACATGCCAATAAGCTTACCAGAGATCACCCTCCCCCCAATCCAACAAGGGCCCTGGTAGGAGTCAGTCCTTCAGACCCAACGCAGCAGTCGTTTTTGTGGTTACAACTTCATAACAGCCTTAGTTCAGAACTAACACCCCCATAAATCGATTAGTCTTTCCTTTATGCTGCTTGGGCCTTTGATCTTGCATCTCCGGGAACTGCATCTCCGGGAACAGGTAATCAGTAGACAGTAGTCCTCTTCTCAGGCATAGCTTCAAAAGGCTGGGGTTTTGCACAGCTGGAAGTGGGAATTTGTATTCACGTTTCCCTAGAGAATCCTCAGGTAAGCCACTCGATCCTGTTTGTCCACAAGTCTATTCTTGTCTGGCCCATTGTTCAGTCTAGTCCTTTGAAGGCCATAGCACTTCCCAGGGTTCACATCTCCCCACTAGAAAGCTTACATACAATACTGGCCCTCATTAATTTGTAAATTTTGCATTTAACACAATGGACTCCAAAGATACTTAAACATAATTCAGTAAGGTTTTCCAAGGATATTGCAGGAAATTGCCATATCTGTCACACCAGCTCTATTATGCTCCCCAGTGCTTGAGTCTGAAATTGGCTCACAGTTTATAAAGTGCCCTAGGGTTCTTCAGGATAGAAGGAGTTTTATGATGGTAAGTTGTTATAACACTTCAGGATGAAAGACACCATATAAATGTAAGGTGTTATTATAATGTATGGGTTTTTAACCTAGATATATCTGACTAATAAATTCCCTAGGACAACTCATAATATGTACCTAGTTTTATACCTTTTAACCGGAGGGAAGCTACCTGGTACTTTTCCTACTGTACCATGTCATCTTTTTCTTATTTATCACACTGGAATTTCTCAATAAACTTCTAAGTATGGAGAAGAAAGAAGAACCCTGTTGAACCAGATGAGCATGGAGAAGGTAATGAGGCACTCAAAACACCGAAGGATTCTTCTGGATATTCACATTTACCTTTTGAATGTTCCTCAAGCACAATGTATTTCGTGCATATTATATATGAGCCATAGTTAACATCCTGGACATATGACTGGAACCTTAATCTAAACACTAATGACAGTGTATTATGAGAACTGGTATCATAAAGTTGTTTAAATGTTTCTTCCCGATTGTTTTCCAAAATACAAATGAATCACACCACTATGGCATTGCTCTTAGTTTAGAAGTAATTTTGGTTTCCTGTGGACATGTGTGGACAGGTTTTTGGGGGCCCAGGACAAAATCTGAAACTGAGACTCCCACACACACACACCCTACCCAAAAAATTACCGCTAAGCGGAGGGTGGTGTCCATGTGTGTGTTTAGAGAATGAGCCCACCCTGACTCAACCCACAGTGGCAGGGCCCATGCAGGGCAAGTCACTAAGGTTTTCAATTTATGTTCTTGGGGGATTAATGTGGGCGACAGGGCCGGCTCCAGGCACCAGCCTGGCAAGCAGGTGCTTGGGGCAGCCGCTCCAGAAAGGGGCGGCATGTCCAGGTATTCGGTGGCAATTCGGCGGACGGTCCCTCACTCCCGCTGGGAGCAAAGGACCTCCCGCTGAATTGCCGCCGCAGATCGCGATTGCGATCGCGGCTTTTTTTTTTTTTTTTTTTTGGCTGCTTGGGGCGGCCAAAACCCTGGAGCCGGCCCTGGTGGGCGAGGAGACTTTGACCAAAGCTTTGAGTGCAACAAGTAAATAGTAAGTACATATCTCAGATAGGGAGGAATTTGGAAAGTGTCAAAGTCCTCAGCAAAAACAATGAGGAGTCCGGTGGCACCTTAAAGACTAACAGATTTATTTGGGCATAAGCTTTCATGGGTAAAACCCCCTACTTCTTCAGATGCATGGAGTGAAAATTACAGATGCAGGCATTATTATACTGACACATGAAGAGAAGGGAGTTACCTTACAAGTGGAGAACCAGTGTTGAAGGCCAATTCAGTCATGGTGGATGTGGTACACTCCCAATAATTGATGAGGAGGTGTCAATACCAAGAGAGGGGAAATTGCTTTTGTAGTAAGTCGACTCCCAGTCTCTATTCAAGCCCAAATTAATGGTGCTAAGTTTCCAAATGAATTGTAGCTCTGCAGTTTCTGTTTGAAGTCCATTTTTTGAAGTTTTTGTTGTTGAAGGATGGCTACTTTTAAATCTGTTATTGAATGTCCAGGGAGATTGAAGTGTTCTCCTACTGGCTCTTGTATGTTACCATTCCTGATTTGTGTCCATTTATTCTTTTACGTAGAGACTGTCCAGTTTGGCCAATATACATGGCAGAGGGGCATTGCTGGCACATGATGGCATATTTCACATTAATAGATGTGCAGGTGAATGAGCCCCTGCTGGTGAGGCTGATGGTGTTGGGTCCTCTGATGGTGTCGCTAGAGTAGATATGGGGACAGAGTAGGCAACAGGATTTGTTACAGGGATTGGTTCCTGGGTTAGTGTTTCTGTGGTGTGGTGTGTGGTTGCTGGTGAGTATTTGCTTCAGGTTGGGGGGCTGTCTGTAAGCGAGGACTGGCCTGTCCCCCAAGGTCTGTGAGAGTGAGGGATCCTTTTCCAGGATAGTTTGTAGATCGCTGATGATGTGCTGGAGCGGTTTTAGCTGGGGCCTGTACAAGATGGCCAGTGATGTTCTGTTATTTTCCTTGTTGTGCCTGTCCTGTAGTAGGTGACTTTTGGGTACCCGTCTCGCTCTGTCAGTCTGTTTCCTCACTTCCCCAGGTGGGTATTGTAGTTTTAAGAATGCTTGATAAAGACCTTGTAGGTGTTTGTCTCTGTCTGAGGGATTGGAGCAAATGTGGTTGTCCTCAGCCTGGAGCAAACTGATGGAACACAGGGCACCCTGTGTGGCAACATCTCATTTGTGGACATGTAAGCTATTGTTGTTATAAAGGTTGGAATCACCTGGCAAGTGATATGATCTCCTGACCTAGATGATACTGGAGGTTAAAGGATCGGGAAACCTCTCTTCTTTCTGTAGATATTATGCCCTCATGATGACCGAGATCAACTTGAATCACATTAGCTGACCCTCCCTAGATGCACACTGACTTGTAAACAGGGCACATTCAGTGGAAACAGTTGAACTTGTTCTCTCTGGTGGTCTGTTAGAACCTGAGTCTACTGACCTTCAAGCAAGACAGACCTTGATGGTCCAGAATTTGTTTGACCAGGGATCACTGATGTGTCTCTATTGATGCTGTGGAAATTTAAAGGAGGTGGCTGAAAATTGAAGGCTGCTTAGTTGAATGTATTGCTTGTTTTTTCAAATTTATTTAATGCATCAGGATGCCAGAACAGTGAGGGCACTACAATGATTTTCGCTCATTAATTAATATAATCCCTGGATGGATATTGGTAGAGTATGGGGTGAGGATTGGACTGTTGGATGGTGGTTTGAGGTTCAGTTCTATTTAGAAGCATCATCTGGAAGGTTAGTGTGGAACTGTGGAGCTCTGCAATCAAGGGGACCCATGGAAGAATGCGTAGTGCTTGTTGAATGAATTCCTATGTTTTACAGTGTGTCTTGTGCACTTTTATGTTATGGGCAATAGACATCAAGTCTGGGATCCAGTTTAAGGAAAATAAACATTTAAAACTTTTTTAAAAAAATGTGTGCACCATGTTTTTTTACAGGGCACAGGAAGATATTTCTAATAAGATGACA
Organism: Trachemys scripta elegans; assembly: GCF_013100865.1. Lineage (NCBI taxonomy): Eukaryota > Metazoa > Chordata > Testudines > Emydidae > Trachemys > Trachemys scripta. Next base: position 8,004,232 of record NC_048316.1, on the reverse strand, counting down.
GAAATATGTGGGAGCCAGCATCTTAGGTTTATTAATTTTAAGTCATCGCTCCATGGTTTTAAAAACCCATTGCCATGGCAACTGTTTGAAATTTTAGAGAACACAGACCTTTTGTATCAGTTCTGAAAGATAGTTGTTGCTTTCTTTTTTTTTTTTTTTACTTTGCAAAAAGTATTTGTTAATATCTATCTATCTGGTCCTGGCATCTGGTTAATTATTTAGCAGTATTGCAAATTTTCAAATTGAATGCAAACAAATGGGAGTTTAGTTCTCTGCTCTATTCTTGGATGATGTTGGGAAACACACTAATACCTTGGTTTCTCCTTTTGTAATATGGGGTGTCACAGCAGGCCTTGCTCACAGCTACTCATTCACAGAATCCACCTACAATGGACTATACAGAATGTGGACACCAAAATTCAAAACATTCTCTGTGGGTCATTGGTAAAATATTTTCTCCGGAGGAAGTGAACTCCCCAGGGCAAGTTTATGAAAAGGGCAAATCTTGTCCACTTATAATACCATAAGTTTGCTGACATTCCCTTCCCTCATGCTGCATATGTGGAAATTCAGGAAGAAGATGCATCACATTTCTGAAACTCTCTGTCACTGTTATCCCTAATGCCTTAGTTAATCACCAGTATCTATATCTTGACTTGAGCCTGCACCCACATATAAACAATGACAAAATATGGCTCGAAGTAAATATCCAAAACTCTCCCTTTCCCTCTCTTCCAAAGCTATGTCTTGATTCAGCATAAATGCCAGGTGGCTCCTTTTGCAGCCACTGGATGTTCCTTTAAGGGGCATATATGTAATATAACTATCTCCTTATCATTTCTTAGGAAGTTAGTCTTGAGAGATAGGGATATTCACAGCAGTGGGGGGCAAGAGCTGAATTTTATTCATGATTCTGCCACTGATTTGTTGAGTGACATCAGGAAAGTCACTTAAACTCTCTGGGCTTGATTCTCAATTGTCCTTCCCCTTATATAGTCACTAAATCCAGTGCAAGATGGGTGTAAAATGCTAACATGGTAGCAATTAGCACTGATGTAAATGATTACATGGTGCAGGGAAACCAGTCCTCTCTGTCTCAGATTCACCATCAGTAAAATGAGGATAATATTATCTATCCACTTTCCCACGGTTGTGAGGTTTACAACCCCTCAAGCAGTATGCTGTAAACTACGTGTCTGATGGGTCATCTTCAACATACGATAAAATAACTCTATAGAGAGAGTGTACCTGGGGGAATGTTGTGAGGGTTAATTAGTCCTCATCCATATTCAGGTGTCTCTTTCCTGAGTAGATGTGCTGACGCTCTGGCCAGTTGGCCATCCCCCTTTCCTTAGGCTTCTTGACCACAGAGAGAGAGAGAGAGAGTACCTACAGAACAAGAGCCCAGCCAGTGGGGGAGGAGCGAATATGCTATTATGAGGATGTTGCTTAAGCACAATGTTCCTACGCCCTCCCCTTGGTTGTGTCCAATAAGTGCTGAGAGGAAAACCACAAAGGAGCCGTTTGTGGCTTCCTAATTCTAGGGCCAGCCCTGTACCCCACGTAAGGCTGATGTAACTTATGCCATCTCGGTGATGGCCCCAAGGGGCTAGTACGTCAGCTGGCATAATCCTAATATGGTGCTCTCCACCTATGCCAGGGGCTGGGAGGGGGTGGCATAGGACCTGGTTATGCAAGCTACACCTACTCCATGTGGTGCTCTGTCTCCTTCCAGTGGTGAGTAGACCACATATAGAGGTTGATGAGCCTGCTACAGCTTCAGCTAAGGAAGCTGGGTCTTTTAGCTCAGGTGGGTTCCTCATTGCTAATGACCTTCCCAGAGGTGCAGCGATACAGTTACGCTTGCTCTATGCCACCTAGGATTCCTTCCCATCTGGGGAATCTCCAGTTTGGACAGTCTCACTGGTTTTTCTGGACCCTTAGCTTGAGACCAAAGATTTGGCCCTTTGTGTTTGGTGTCAAGATCCTACAGTAACTGGCACTATATGAATGCCTACATAGTGCTCTACAAAGGTAGAATGTGCCAGATGCATCATAGAATCTCTGCTACAAAGAGCTTACAGCCTAAAGGCTTGAGTAGCAATAAAACTGGGCAGTACAAAGTTAATAAACCCAGAGTGGAGTGCAATCTCTTTAGCTCAGAAGTTTCTCTGAAGAGGTGGGGCTCAGGGAGAGGCTGATCCATGCATCAGGGATGGCACCAATTGAGATCAAGGTCAGGAGTGAGCACAAACAACAACTGGGATTGGAAAAGAAAGAAAATGGGGTGGATCATAGGAAGTGGGAGGGGAGTGTAGGAGGAGATTAAGAAACCAATGTAGGTGGGGGCGGAGCTGTGCCAAGCCTTCGACATGATTTGGAAGAGGATGGGGCTCCATAAATGGAGAGAAATAATCAGAGCTCCAAAAGAGGAAGGTGATCGTGGCTGGCAGTATTTTCGATGCGCTGGAGGAGGAAGAGGTGAGAAGGTCACTGCGGTCAGGGCATGGGGCCAGGGATTTTCAGGAGCGATGGGCAGGAAGGGATGGATCTTTGAGATGTTGTAGAAGAAGGAATGACCAAGGCTTAGCAATAACCTTGATATGGGGGAAAAATTCCTATCATCATTATATGTGATACAAGACTCAGGGAGCTGCAGGGCTGGTTCATCTCTTGGTGCATGAAGGAGAGAGGTACTGGCATCATTGACTAGCATGATTATTTGTTATCGGTATTCTCCAGTCCCTGAACATGTCATTATGTGTCCCTAGGATTCTGGAGGAGCCATCTTTTGGTAACCTAGATCCTGACCACTTATTGGCCCTCCTTTTCTAATAGGTCTTAAAGTCAATGGGAGATCTGCTCTTCTGTCTCGATAAAGTATTTCTATGAGCTCTTCACCATGGTCTCAGAGCGCCTCACAATCCTTAATGTGTTTACCCCCCCCCACAGCACCCACTTTGAAGTAGGGCAGTGCTATCATCCCCATGCCACATTTGAGTTACTGTGGCACAGAACATCTAAGTGACTTGCCCAGGTCACACAGGATGTTTGTGGCACAACAAGAATTGATCCTGAATTTCCCACAGCCCAGGGTAGTGCTCTAACCACTGGACTATCCTTCTTCTGACTTCAGTAGGGCCAGGATTTCACCTACGGTCTTGAAAAGATCCCAAGGCACGTTTTGTAAGAGTCTGGGTGTTAACCCTAATAGCCTGGCTGGATTCCAAAGCAAGTAATTACATTCTGCCTCCCTAATTTCCCCTGAAGTTTCAAATGTATGTAGTGTGTGTTACTTGCAGACCTGCACTATTGGGCAACGTTGTTTGCTTTTAAACAGCTTGCTGCTTTACAACCCAGAAGTGGTTGGATTTCGGCAATGAGTAATGGGATCCCTTTCTGAACTCACCGGGTGTTGCCAAGCTTAATAAGTGTTTGTAAATCCAGGGCTGAAAGGTGCTATAGATTTGCCAGGTGAGATCTTTCTTCTCTCACCTCCGAGACAGGAGCATTACAGTGAAACTTGAAGCCCTGCTACCTGTAGCAAGGAGAGTTCTTCCTTGTAATTCAGCCTGAGATGCCCTTTTGTGTGCAGTGGGAATAAATCACTTTTTATTTCAGTGTAATTCTTTCTACTTTATTACAGAGCATATTCATCTCAGACTTCAGACAGCAGCTCCAGATGAGCTCTCTGGCAGTTTTGATCGCATTTCCCTTACAGACTTTCTGTATGTTAAGTCCCCAGTCTCCCATTATTCTCAGTGTAGAAACAGGCAGAGTGAGAAAGGTAGGAGATCACTGGGAGACAGGAATGGGCGGACATTTAAACTTAGGCTCCTAGGCATTTGAGGTCTCTCTGGGCACTGGCGCATTGCCACACAGAAGAATGTTTCTATAACAGATGTGTCTTGATGCTTTTCACTGATAGTTTCTTGGGCTTCCTGGAGTTGGGGGTGGTGACGAGCATCATGCCTTCCTCGTAACACATTTTTAGGTGGACTGCAGTCAATCTTTGTAGAGTTCTCAGAACTCCGTTGTTCCTCAGGTAGTCGGTACTCAGGGTTTCTTTCCAGTGAGAACCGATGCTGAGACTTCTTGGGTGCTGGTGAACAGCCTCAGCATTGACTATGATCTAGAGCAGGGTTTCTCAACCCATGGGTCAGGACTCAAAATTGGCTGACTAGAATGTTTCAAAGGGTTGTGCGGCAGCTCCTGTCCCATGGGGCTGGCTGGGCTCGCCTCCTTGCTCCACACACTGCAACCTCTGAGGTCCCAGCACCGCTCAGGTTTGGCCCACAGTAGGCCAAATTTGAATGAGTGGCACTGCAACCCCCATGAGCCAGGTCACAACTCCACTCACACAAATTTGGTCCAGTCAGGGAGGCGGAGTCAAACCTGAGCAGCACTGCCACCCCGGAGGTTACAACACCCAAAGCAGAGAGCCAAGCCCAGCCAATCCCACCAGCACTGATGCTGCAGGAGCCACCACTGTGGGGTGAATGCTGGGCAGGACCCAACCCCCCTGGGGGCAAAATCCAACCAAAATTACCCCAGGGCCTTCACCTCCAGATTATTTACTGGGTCGCGACAGGCCATAAACATTTACAAATGGGTCCTGAGCCCCAAAAGGTTGAGAACCAGGGATCTAGCATTTCCAGTCACAGACCAGACTCTCTTCCTGGCTCACGGTGACTTGGGGCAAATCACTGAACCTTTCTGGGCCTCCGTTTTCCCCATCTATAAAATAGGGCTAATAATGAGTTTTACCTACCTCATCCAGGGGCTCGCAAGGCTTAATTAATAATTATCATGAGTTTCAAGGTCTCTCGTTGACAAGTTCCACGTCAAGCGCCGAGCATGAATTATATTGTTAATTGTTCATAATTATTGCTATTATTAAACTCATGATCAACATCACATATATCTGGGTCAGACTCATCAGCCTTTCCAGGCATCATGGTGCTGGGTTTTTCCTTTCTTTCCTTAATTGTATGTTCGCTGAGAGTGATCAGGCAGCCATTCTTGATTTCCCATGATGTCTGAAATCAGAAAGGTTTTGGTGGCCTTCTCGCCACCCAGAAAAGCAGAGGCTATTTAGACTGAGGCGGACTACTAGCAGAACCCATTAGAACCTGCTGAAAGCAAAGCCCCGTCCTGCAGGTTAGGTTGTCTTTTTCACAGGAACTCAGTGTTCTTCATTGGAACCCGTCCTGCGGGGTGGGAAATCCTTTAAGGTCAAGGGGGATTTTCTAAAGACCAGGACTCTAAGTGTTAAGATTTTCTTCTTCTTCAGAGAGTCAGTTCTTATTGAGAATACTCTCCTTTTTCATCTCCTCCTCCTGCCTGCCCACAGTCAGTAGGGACTCCTTGGTGATGGTTGGCATGGGGACCATCTTATTCAGAAAGCTGGTTTAGTGTCCACCAAAGCCTGAAAAAAAAGAAGGCAATGCACTTCCATAGGGCTCTCAGTCAGGACCCCGGACACCTGAGTTGTGTTCCTAGCTCTGTCACTGGCTCAGTGACGGGTCATTGGTAAGTCACATCACGTGTCTTTCACATCACCACTCTTTTTCCCCTTCTGTAAAATGGAGATAGTGATACTTGTCTTCTAAGCAAACCGCTCTGAGATCCTAAGATGAAAAGCACCATGTAACGATTTATGATTATTGTTATTCATTGATTTGTGTCTTCGATTTGTAGATTACAAGGCCATTGTGATCATCTAGTCTGACCTCCTGTGTAACAGGGGCAATAGGACTTCCCTGAACTGAGTTTTTGTTTGAACTAGAACATCTCTTTTAGGAAACCATGTAATTTGGATGTAAAAATTGCCTGTGCTGGGGGATCCACCACAACTCTTAATAAGTGGTTCCAGGGGTTAATTATCCTCCCTGTGGAAAAAATTGCACCTTATTGAAACAGCATCCTGCTGAAGCAAGTCAAATAATGAATCAGCAGGATTTGGGCCATTCATGAGGTGGCTGGTGTTTGGATATTTGTACCTGCTGGAGGCCAGTGAGGAAAACAGCACTGTGGACAGCTAGTGCACTGGGTATACAGCAATCCCGATTGAAATACATCAGGGTGGCAGAGCCAACAGAGGTCAGTGGAGGACTTCTGGAGCTTTTTAAGGAAGTCGGATGCATTTGTTCCCAGAAGTGTTAGCAAAATTGTTACTTATTAAAGAATTCACTACCGACTGCGCTAGTGATTAGGAAGGGGACATTTCCTTTGTGGAGTTATTTTTTCACGTGTGGAAAGTGACTTGTAGATATGCAGTTCACAGCCTGTCAATTTTGAGAATGAATTCCCTTAAGCCATATACTCAGTCTTTCCAAAACATTTTTTTTTCATTTGATATGCCAGATCTGATCCCAAAGGAGTGAAACTGGAGCTGGGCTCTTCTAAATAACTCTTTGACAAGTTTCTCTACTCACATTTTAAGTTTCCCAGGAGCCCATTGGCAGCATTTCACAGAACCAGCACAGATCAGGAGGTTGCTTTTAGTTATAGCATCAAAAGGAGTAAATGGGAATAATGCTGGGATTGTGGATTGTGATTATATAGCCTTGCATACTTGAATCAGGCTTCTTCTTCCTGACTGGTCAGAACATAAATTTGATGTGCTCATTGGTTGCCCATTTAGCAACAACAGGTATCATGCTAGCGGTCTTTTCTTTCATCATCCCCCAGCCAATGAACTTAGGGCAATTGTGAATATATGACAGTGAGGCTTCAAAATTCTTTCCATTAAAACCTTTTATGGTTAAAAAGACATTGGTTACAATGTTCACATGTGACTTCTGAGCCAATCATAACCATCAGGAACTGATGGTGATTGTTACCTTGGCCATCCCCTGGATAGTTCAGCTGGTATGTTAGACAGAATCTTATTCCAACCATATAAATAATTTCTTCAAACCATTTCCTTGTATATAAACATTCTGCGGGAAGGCAGGGGAGGGATCTGTTCATACCACCAGGAGGTGAGAGAGGGGTCTAATCCTGTTTGGTCTTACTGAGATGTGTTTATTCCTTCAGTTCAGTTCTGGTAAACATGTATCATTGATGTGCGGGTCTCGCATTTCCATGACTGAAAAATCACTCTTGTGGGGCTGGTCAGTGGGTTGCCATATGGAGCATGGCTGGTTGCAGTTGGTGATGGGCGGAACGATGTTTTTAAAGGCAGCAGTCTGGGCTGTGATTTCTGCTTTGAACGACGATCAGAGAGAGTGAATGCTGTCCTCTTGCAAACCTGTTTAATCTCGTAGCTGAGTCCAGGGAGGCCCCAAAGCTTTCATTGAAGGTGGTTGCGATGAGGCAGGGCTTTTGTGCCTGAGATCACAGCAGCTAGGAATCTCAACCGTTACTATGGTGACTTGTCACATGCAGCCAGAGAAGACATTGTCTCTACCCTCTAGACACCTGGGTCTGTCATCAACATGCATGAAAGTGGCCTACCTCCCCCCTTGACCTTAAAGGCCTACCTGTGTCTCAGTCATTTACTCACACGGGAGTCCAGATAAACTGAACTGACTGGCAGGTTGGCAAAGGGTAGATTGGCGAAGCTCCCTGAATTCAGTTTCATCATGAAGACCAAGCTGTTCCGATTACTCCTAGGCGTGATGGTTTTGCAAAGAAACGGCTTCCCGTGGGCATGTCAGCACATGAGGAAGGTACAGAAGTTACATCTCCAGAATTGGGAGTGCTTAGCATGTAAAAAATCAGGCCAGTCCCATCGGCCCTCTTGAATAGAGCCCAAACATCCAGAGTGCTGCAAGGAAGCCTCCTTTCAAATCCCTCAGAGACGGGGCACTTCATAGAGAAGCTGGGTCATGCACTCAGCATTTCAGTCAGTCCAGGGGAAAGGAGAGTAGTGTAAATTCTCCAAAGTCCCCCCCCCCCCCGCATAGCAGCAAGAAGTACTGCAACTAATTGGGTTTGGGCAGGTCCTGCCCAACCCAGACTTCCCTAGCGGCATCAGGTGGTTCTGCATCCTGTAACGCTGTAGCCGCACTGTTACAGGGGCAGTGGTAGTAGGGAATTACTGTGGGGGATTATCCCCACCATCCTGTGGTGCCATGGAGTCCTGCCTTAGAATAGCATGTTTTCCTCCTGTCTGACAATATGGTACCTCAACAAACAGGCAAAAAGCAGGTCTTTTCAGGCAGACGACTGTTATAGCAGGAAGCCTGAATTTAGCCACCTGGCTAGCCAGCCTTACTTACAGGGTACTGAACACTCTGCTTTCCTCTGGGAAGAAACCTACTTCTCAGACACTGGAGGCCAGGGGGTCACACTTCAAGACCTGGTATGACTCAAGACATTTAAACCCAACGAAACCAGAGGCATGTAATCGAACTGAATTCTTATACGATGGTGTTTCCTGAGCTGTGAGTGAACACACCCTTTAGCTTTTTCCTCAAATCTGTCAGACAGCTTGAGACCAAGCTCGGCCCACCTGCATATTTCAAGCTTTCTAGAGGCAGCAAAGCTCCTTAACCCGCCTAGGATCAAGACCTGTTTGTTTATTTTGAATGACTCGCTTGCGTACTAATTTCCTCCCCAAGGGACATGGTGCAAAGCCATTGCTTGGCACTTTTAAAACTAAACTGGACAAGACACTAGTTAACCATCCAGCAATGGCAGGGGGAGAGATCAGATGACCCAAAAGGTCTGTTCTCTCTTTAGAGTCTGTTATTCCTTAGCAAAGCTAAAGATGGCAACAAGTGATGTTTAGCAAAGAGATCATATTGACTCCCTTGCAAACATCAGGAGGACCTCAGACCTGTGATATAATGAAAAATACCCTGAATTCCTTTTAAGCTTTGCTTCCCTTGATCCTAAAACCCTGTCATCACCATGACCACAGATGACCATTCTGCTCATGCCCTCATTCCATTTCCTTCCTTTGAAGGAAAGGTACAACAAGAAAGGAATGTAAACATTGTCATATCTTTGACACCGCAATGTGGACATAAGATTTGAAATGCAGAATAACCACAGCTGGTACGCGATTACACCCTATCGTGTGATACAGCCTCAAGTAGAGTAGATAAGAGGTAGTGAAGTGGCTTCTGATGTTTCCTGTCCAAGCTAAGTCGAGGCAACCATTTAAATTCATACATGGACAATGACAACATTAGGAGAACTGGGTTCCAGTGGTGAAAGAGAGTTACTGCACTTACAATAGATAGTTGAAGATACACCTCTACCCCGATATAACGCGACCCGATATAACACGAATTCGGATATAACACAGTAAAGTGGTGCTCTGGGGGGGCGGAGCTGCGCTCGCCGGCGGATCAAAGCAAGTTCGATATAACGTGGTTTCACCTATAACGCGGTAAGATTTTTTGGCTCCCGAGGACAGCGTTATATCGAGGTAGAGGTGTATTAGAAAATGAGAAGTCAATGGGATGCCACCTGTGCTTTTAAAGTCCAGCATGTCCAATGTGCTTTGCTAGGTCAGGGCTTTGGCAAGGGCTGAGATGCTAAATAGAAAAGTAATTGTGAAGCTGAAAACTATGCGCCTGCAAATGTTCAGAATGAGTTCACTTACTCAGATCCAAATCTGTTGCCTATTCAGCAGATAGCTATGCATGGCCTGATTACCAGATTTTATTGACTGTGGCTGATGAGAGATTCCAAAGAATTGAAGATTTTAGAGGGGACTTACTTATGCAAAATTTGCAAGGATATAGTGAAAACAAATCAGTCTTTTGTATCCTGTTCTGCAATAAAAGAAGATGGCAGACAAGTGGTGAAATTAAATGGCAGCAACCTTAGAAGCAACAAAAGGAAAATATGTCTTTGTTCACAGTATAGTCAGTCTGGGGAATTCACTGCGGCAGGGGGTCATCCAGACAAATACGGTAGCTGTAAACAGGCTCTAATATCATATGTACAATTGTTTTGCAAGCCAAGACTATGATAAAGGTAGTAATATTTCATGTTTTAAGGCTGTAAGCAGAGCACTTGCAAAACCAGGAAGGAATTTCCCCCCGTATATAGCATTGCTCAATTGTCTATGTTTCTTATCTTTCTCACTGCCTCATGCCTAATCATCATGTATCAGCCACTGGTAGAGGCAGGATATTGAGCTAGATCAACCAATTGCCTGATGCGATGTGGCAGTTCCTATCTACACACATTTCTCTATTCAGAGTCTATTTCTTCAAACATACCCACCAATTCACAACTGCACAGTCTAATTCCCCAAACCTTCATGCCCAATATGTCGAATGTGCTTACTATTATTATTGCTGCTTCTATGGCATCGCAGTTACGCGTGACCCTTTACAGGCGTGCAAGAAGATACGGTCCCCTTCCAGAGGCGATTCCAGTATAAGTTAGACAGAAAACACACTAAGTAATAACGGGACATGATGAGTTTAGGGAGACTGCACCTCAGAGAAACAATAGTAACAATAGAAGGGTAACCATTCTTGGAAGAGCAATATTTAGTTTAGGTTACGCAGCTACTGCAGGTTCATGCATTAACAATGAAACACGTCTTCATGCAATAACACTAATATCCTCCAAAGGCCACAGTGGTTTTCTAGTTACTTGCAGGTATAATTAAAGGTGTTAACTCATCTATAATGCGTATGTGATTTGGGTCCTAGGTATTTAAGAACCAATTTCCTATGTCCATCCAAGACTCTCTGGGTATGTCTAAACTGCAGCTGGCAGCGAGCCTCCAAGCCTGGGGAGGCAGACTTGTGATAGCGGGGCTCATGCTAACATGATAAAAATAGCAGTATGCACATTGGTGCTTGGGCTCTCAAGCCTACCCGGCCCCTGGGGTCCGAGCTCAGGTTGCTAGCCCGAGTCCGCAATGTCCATAGTCAGTCAACATCGGCATTCAGGGGCCCCAGGTACCCTCTTCCTGGACCTCACTTCTCTTTCCTTCCTTCCTTCCTTCTTTCTGCTCAATGTTGCCATCTTGGTCTGCTTGGAGAGCAAACTATTAAGAGCAGACCATGCCCTTTTATAACTTCCAGTTCCTTCTGTCATGTGACCCTCCTGGTCATCCTCAAAGTCCCCATCAGGTGATGTGTTGTTTGGTTACTATCCAGCTGAAGTCCAGACTGAAAAAAATGGTTTCTTGAAGGTTTGGCCATATTCTTTAGTATATCCATTGTATTGCCAGTGCAAAGTTATTCATTGTTAATGACCCTTAACTGCTCCCCACTGTTTGTCTTGTTTCAACATCTCTTAGAATTTCAGTCTAAGATGGAGGCAAAAAGACAACAAAGGAGGCACAGTACTGTCTTATGGTCAACTGGTACTCCTACAACAAAGTGGAGTTTGTAATTTGATATAGACACATACAGACAAATACTAAATCTTCAACCCCCCAGCCCAGATACATTGGTATCTCCCTGTGTATTAAGGCCAGAGACAAATCAAGAGGGGAGACTGTAGTGCATCATGGGAGATGTAGTCTGACCAGGGAGCCCAGCCTATAAAGAAGAATGAGATACCTGAACTACAACTCCCATGAGGTACGATGGTGGTATTTCTGAATCAAAATATTTCAGTTTTAAATTTTTTGCCAAAAGTCAAATTTTTCTGTGCAGGGACCCTCCTCCCCGCCATTTTCCAGCCTGCTCTCTTATTAACTGATAAGTGAAGCTATATGGGAGGCACCTGAAACCCACCGATTAAAGAGCTGTTCCAGCCAGAAGTGTACATTGGTAACAGATATCATCAGCTTGTGGAACTCCTCACAGCAAGAGGTCATAGAGTTAAATACCCTGACTAGATAATTTAATCACCATGAGTAACACTTGTAGTGGTGAGATAAGGTTAATCCAGCTTTACCCCTTTGGTATTAGCTGACACCTGCCTGGATCAAGAAAGCACTGAACACAATTGGCTTGTGTTGCTATGTTTTCCTTCCTCACCTTTCTCTGAATTACCAGCTTTTCACTGCAGACAGAGGAGAAGATAAAATAGATTCTAAGGCCAGGCGCAGAGATAACCCAATAGTGGGAGGGCAGAGCGAGGGCAACCAGCTTCAGCAGTGTTACTGAGCATGCTCAGTACAAGCCAAGTAGCAAATCTGGGGGCGGGGAGGGGGGCATGTGACCCAGCATGCCCCCCACACGTGTCACCTCTGGCTGGAAGGAACAGCTGTGATCATCTGCGCTGACCTCTTGTATAACATAGGCCAGAGAACTTGTCTGAAATAATTTGTTTGAACTAGACCATATTGTTTAGAAAAACATCCAATCTTGATTGAAAAATTGCCAGTGATGAAGAATGCACCCCAACCCTTGGTAAATTGCTGACTTCAGAGCACCTCAGAAGTATGGTAGCACCCTACAAAACGGGAACACAGAGTTGGTCCTACCAGATCACACACACCATTAATCTTTGAGTAATTAATAATTGGAATAATTTACTAAGACACATTCCTGTCTGCTATTTAATATTTCCATCACTGCCTTGACATGCTCCTCTTTGGTATTTAATATTTCCATGATTACATTTCTGTTGACATCCATAGTACAGTGTGGTAGAACGTTATTAAACTCTACTGGCTTACCAGATAGGTGTATGCCACGCAGAGCATTATAATGTCTCTGGTTTCATTACAGCATAACGCCTGCAAAATTAGGTTATTTCTGTATGGATCTCCACAAATGATCACTGGAAAGAAAATTATTTGCATTTTGTAATGAACTGTTATGTGTACATCTTTTTTCTCTAATTGCTCTGTTTAGCTTTAATTTAGTACTGGTGGAAGGTGTTGGATTGACAATCCTGCCGACTTCCAGACCTCTATTGAGAGACAAAATAAATACGGGCCATGTAGCTACATTGCCCCACAAATGTGTCTCAGCCCTGACCAGGGGGAACTGTCTTGAGTGATGGGAGAGGAGTTCAGTTTTCATGGCCCTTTCAGTCTCTGCTAAGATTTCAACAGTGTTAATTGAAGTGGTGTTTGATTTTATGATGTGGACACATGTTCACTAAGCACTGCACTAAGACCACTAAATTCACTTCACAAGGACCGCGGAGCAACCATCAGCTGTTCCCAACTTACAATTGTGATGTGCCTTGCATAGATCTGAACTGGTGAAATAAGTAGAAAGCTGTTTTATCCGATTACCAATGCCCCGAGCCACCTTGTTATTCCTATCCTCGATTTCTACTTTTCCTAACTTAAGTTTGTGGAGTTTTACGCTGCATATACATACACAATACATATACAATATGTATTGAGTCATCGTAGCTCTTTGTCCTAGGGCATTTACTTCACTAATAGCATTAGTAGAGCTGGTCACATAATTTAAATAAATAAATAAAACCCGCAATTAATAAATATTTTTAGAAATAAAAGCACTATGTTTGGTTAGCTCGAATTTATGGGGTCATATCTTTTTTTTATTATTTCTTATTTATATTATGGTAGCACCTGAAGGCCCAAACCAGGGTTGGGCCGCATTGTGCTAAGCACTGTATCTATCCATCTATTGTAGTGTTGTATACTGTCACCCATCACCATGGTACCAGAGTTCTGCACACACACAGACCAGGAGACAGGCCCCTATCCTGAAGAGTTACAATCTAAAAGACAAGACAGACACATAGAAACAGACAAACATCACAATTTCCCAGAAATACAGTGCAATGCATTCAATATTAATACATTTGTTTAATTAAAATGAGTATTAGATATTACATATTTATGATTTATTAATTATTATTTATGATTGATAAGTATTCAGTCAACTGGCAGGCGGTCATAGAAATGACTGTGAATCCTGAAAATTACCATCAGTTTTGACATAATGGTTCATCCAAAAATTTGTACCTGAAGCTCATTATTATTATTTATATCACTGTAGCGCTGAGGGACCCTCGTCATGGACCAAGACCCCATTGTGCTAGGTGCAGTACAAACAGAACAAACCGGCAGTTCCCATTATTTGTTATTCTTTATTTTTAAAGATGAAGTAATCCAGCTAGGGGAGAAGAAACCATACCATGTGAAACAAGTGGCCAGCCACACCATATGACTAGCAATTAGTCAAAGCAAACAGTTTCTGAATGATCTGTAGGCTAGAAATTGTTGATTCCAAACTATTGGGCACTTGCAAACAATGAACATGTTTACAGAAATCAGGATCAGTTCCTAAACAATTTGCTCACCAATAGAGGCTCTGGCTTCCTAATGAATTTTATTCATACTTCTGAACATTAGCACGTGAAGCAAAACTGCTGCTCCGATTTCACTTGCTGACAAGCAGTTTCAGAAGTATAATCTTTCAGTGATGAACGACTTCTTGCTTTACTGACTTGACACTGAGCAATGCAGAGGGGACACTGAGCTCTGGCTTGAGTTGTGAATCCTTCTGTGACAGATGTGGCAATTTCCTGCAATATCTTTGGGAGATCTCACTGTATCACGTTTAGGTATCATTCTGGGTCGGGATTGGTCTGTGATTCCATGGGGGAGGATGACCTCAGCCCATCATGTGAGGTGATTAGTTAAATTCACTCAAGTTGTAACACCTCTGGAGAGGTATTGCCACCTGGAGAGGCTCGCACATATTGGTTCACACTGGATTCTTCAGAGACCAACAAAGAAAGGATTTTTTTAATGAATAACCTCGGTTTAAACTGACTCAGGGCCTTCTTTGTGATCCAGCAAATGGACAGAACCTTCTGTTCAAGGGTGGGGGTGGGGGACAATCCTTGGAAGGACTGAAACCTACAAGAGTCCAAGGTTGGAGTTGGGTTGATCCCTGGTAGGCTTATTAGCACAGGTTCTTTTATTGTTTTTAATATGTTTTCTCTGTAATGCTTTCATTTTAAGCAGAAATGGGCTTGCTTGGAAAGAGCTGTGTGGAAACTCATAACTGTGGGCAATTACAACTGTTCATAGCCTCTGAGGAGAAAGCAAAGCACAGACACAGGCCTGTTTAGGCAGTCTGGCTTGCTGGGGCACTCACTGTGCAGACTGGGAACTGTGCAGCGTGGGAGAACCCCAGTTAGGAGGGAAAGAGATGTGGGTCTCCGCCCAAGAGAGGTGATGGCTGAGGAGTTTGAGCTTAGTGGTGCCCTTACTGGACCACAGAGAGGTGAATACGGGTGCAGTGGCCCTGAACTATGACACCTTCCTGTTCCACTGCACTCTTTCAGCCACCATGGTCTTTGCCGTTGCTAAGACCAAAAATAACTGACTATTTAATATGGACTGAGTGCTAATAGGGTGCTTGATTTTATAGGAATATAGAGGTTCACACAGTCCTTGCTCCCAAGAAGATGACGATCCTGTATAGACATAGGCAAAACACTGCCGAGACATGTAACAGCCCAGATGATGGCACAGGCCCTAAAAGGTGCTGAAACCTTGCAGACGTCATGGTGGAAGAGAGGGAGATTGTTTGGAGCTAGCCTATGAATAATACTTTGAACTTGTTGATGCTCACAAGGCTTCTGGGCATCTTAAAAATAAATGTATGCAGCACAAATGACCAAAACCAGGCCAGTATGCCCTAAAACCTTGCCATAGCATCCAAAATCACATAATGAAAACTGTGTCCCATCCTCCAGCTTGCATTAAACAGACACAACAACATGTAATGAAGAGTCTGATGCCCATAGCATATGGTGGTGTCTCACATGGGGAAGAGAATTCTGGAGCTGTTGCTCCTAACAGCAAAGAACCATCTGTCCCCTTCGGGACCGGTCTTTGGCACAGTGAGTGGATCAATCTGGTGTTGACCTCTTTGAGCATTGCTGGTTATAGGGCAGTGGAGAATCCCTCAAACAGAGAAGTCCTATATTATTTTGGGGAGGGAGGGTTAAATGCTACCAGTCCAGGTCACAAAGTGTTATTGATCCTCGTGGGCTGAAGCCCTTGTGCGGTTGGCATTGTGGCATTATGTCAAAGACAATAATAATAATTAGATAATACCCACGCTTTAAGTCAGAGGCAACGTGTGCTTGGTAATTGCATATAACTAATTGCTGCCAAAATTAACTGGAAGGCTCTTATGAGGAATACCCAGGGTGGGGGGCAGGAGGGAAACAGAGTGCTCCAAGAGCCATGCAGCGGTATTGTGCATGGCATCACCCACGTACCGTTTACCCCAAGACACTTTTCAGAATGAAAGAACACAAGATGTGGCATAAGTGACAGCACACAGCAGCGTAATGCCTTGGTGTGAGGAGGGAATTACAGCCTCCTGCCAATGGCGAGGGGGAAATTAGAAGGCACAGGTATGGGAGAAAAGACCCTTGAGTGTTATTTACACAAAGGCTCCTTTGCACCCCTCTGGCAATGTAAAGGGAGGGTAAGTTACAGGTGCACCAATTTTAAGGCATCCGAGCAGAAGCACTGCAGCCGGAGCAGCGTAAAAGGGCCCTCGTGTGGAATCAGGCTGAGGATTACACTGATCCTGATTTGCACCAGTACAAGGACAATGACACATGGAAAGAGGTTGAGTGTCCATGAGAGATTTACACCAGCTAAGGATTTATCCCGGGGACTCTTGCAGGTGGTGGAAGAAGCCAACAGCTTGTGATGGTGAAGGGTTCAGTAGTGTTTAACCAGCTGTTTGAACGTATGCAGAATTCTAAGCATCGGGCCTTTAGCACAGGAGTTAATAGAGATGAATTGCTGGGTATATCTTTAAAAAAAAACCAGCCTTATATTTATTTCAATGTTTTACAGTGGCAGTTATTCACATTGAAGCAATTAACCAGCAACACCGAAACAGCAATAATAACAATACTTACATAGCACCTTACATCCGCAAAGCTCTGTACAAATATTGACTAATTTATCTTCACAATAACACTCCTGCAAAGTAGGTGTCATTATCCTATGTTAGTGATGGAGAAAGAGAGAGAAAAAGAGATGAAATGACTTGCTCAAGATTTCACAGCGAGCGAATATAAGAATTGATTCGTTCTCAGGCCTTTGTTTAGTTCGTTTGACTCTGCTGCCAGTCATGCCGCAGACTCTGCCCGTGTCCCCCTGTGTGTATATTTTCAAGTGTTTTTTCCCCCCTCCTCATTGCTTCTTCTCATGCAACTCTGGCGGACAGGGAAAACACTTTGCTCATTATTGTAATAGACTTTATCTCTCTCAAGTACTTATATGCCCCCCATCACCATAGTATCTGTGCACCTCACAGTTTTTAATGTATTTATCCTCACAACACCCTATGAAGCAGCACAGTGCTATTATGCCCATTTTGCAGGTGAGGAACTGAGACCCAGAGAGACTAAGTGACTTTCCCAGGAAGTCCGTGGCAAAGTAAGGAATGGAAGCCAGGTCTTCCAAGCCCAAAGCCAGTGCCCTAACCACCAGACCTTCCTTCCTACTCCAGCTCAGATGAAATGTTTTTTCAAAGTAGAGTCATTTCTGCAGAGCACCAAGATACTTTTTGGACAACAGATGCTTAGCCCTTAAATTCACAGTTTTAGAGCGCTTTAAATTTCCTGCCTTTGCTTGGTTTTGTATTGAGCTGATTGAATGAATTTGATGTGAAAACATCACCAGACCAAGATAGCCCTGTTGGGTTACAAACCACTCCTGATTTTTTTGTTTGCTAGTACTCATCAACTAGGATATTAAAAAAAAATTAAAGTTGCTCATGAACTGTTCACATGGAATATTCAATGCGCCTTACTCGTGGCGTGGGATTAGTCAATGAAGTCGCATGGTGTTGTTTTTGTTTCTTGATTGGTTAACACTTTTCAAGCATGAGAATAATGACCAGCAAATGACTAAGAGCAAATCCTCTTGTTTACTCATGAACACCCTGTTTTACATGTCAACAAGCATTCCCCAGACATCCCTGAGAACAAACCTCATGTGGACAACCACTCATGACTAACCCAAACACCTTGGGGATTTGAATGAACCTTGGCAAACACTCTGTGTGGTATTCACACAGCTATAGAGTTTTGGGTCATATAAGTTTTGTACATATAAGGTTTTGGATTGAATTGATTGTTTTTTTAAACAGAGAGATCCAGAGTACAGAATGCCCTCCTCCAATTCAAGACATTTGCTAAACCAGGATGCTCTCTTTTGGGGATGTCCTAATTAAGAGGATAATTATTAGTATGCTTGAAAAGGTTTGAGTGCCAATAGTGTGCCCAGTGCTGTCCAAACATATAGGACAGTATGGTTCCAGACTCCAGGACTTTACAAATTATAGACTCAGATGCATATAGGGCATCTTGTGATGGGGAAAGTTCGGGGATGGTGCTGCTGGAATCTTGTGAAGGTCACTGATGAAAGTTGAATGTCCCCATTGAACATAAACAGGTCACCCTGTGGATTAAAAGCATTAGTCTGTGGTGTCTGTGCACACGACACAACCCTTTATGTAATAGTTAGTCCCTTTAGTGCTTTGCTAATTACTGTGTTTTTCCCCTACACCCTTAGTACCTAGTTTCCTCATTCTCCTCCTCCATGATAGCTGCACTGTAGAATCTCTTCCTCTTATTGACATCTGCTGTAAGAACATAATAAGGGCCATAATGGGTGAGACCAAAGGTCCATCTAGCCCAGTATCCTGTCTTCGGACAGTGGCCAATGCCAGATGCCCCAGAGGGAATGAACAGAACAGGTCATCATCAAGTGATCCATCACTGTCACCCATTCCCAGCTTTTGGCAAACAGAGACCAGGGAGACCATCCCTGCCCATCCTGGCTAATAGTCATTGACGGACCTATCCTCCATGAATTTATCGTGTTCTTTTTTGAACCCTGTTATAATCTTGGCCTTCACAACATCCTCTGGCAAAGAGTTCCACAGGTTGACTGTGCAGTGTGTGAAAAATACTTCCTTTTGTTTGTTTTAAACCTGCTGCCTATTAATTTCATTTGGTGACCCCTAGTTCGTGTGTTATGAGAAGGAGTAATTAACACTTCCTTATTTGCTTTCTCCACTCCAGTCATGATTTTATAGACCTCTAAAATATCCCCCCCCGAGTCATCTCTTTTCCAAGCTGAAAAGTCTCAGTCTTATTAATCTCTCCTCATATGGCAGACGTTCCAAACCCCTAATAATTTTTGTTGCCCTTTTCTGAACCTTCCAATATATCTTTTTTGAGCTGGGGTGACCACATCTGCACGCAAGATGTGGGCGTACCATGGATTTATATAATATTTTCTGTCTTATTATCTATCCCTTTCTTAATGACTCCCAACATTGTGTTCACTTTTTTGACTGCCGCTGCACATTGAGTGGATGTTTTCAGAGAACTGTCCACAATGACTCCAAGATCTCTTTCTTGAGTGGTAACAGCTAATTTAGACCCCATCATTGTATATGTATAGTTGGGATTATGTTTTCCAATGTGCATTACTTCCCATTTATCAACATTGAATTTCATCTGCCATTTTGTTGCCCAGTCACCCAGTTTTGTGAGATCCTTTTGTAGTTCTTCACAGTCTGCCTGGGGCTTAATTATCTTGAGTAGTTTTGTATCATCTGCAAATTTTGCCACATGTAGTTCCTAAGGAATGAGCTGTAGGTTGCTGGTATCGCATGCTTGAATAATTCCAGTGACTCCTTATCACTTGTGACACTCAGGTTCCTCTCCTATATGTGTCTGATGTTTGTTCCCCCAGCTTGGAGATGGGGCAGCCATGAGGAGAGTCTTTCACTGCTGTCCCCAGCAGAGAGAGCCATAGGACATCTCAATTCCTTCCCCTGGAGGCTAGGAGAAGGTTGCTGCTGGGATAATTTGTTCAGTAGGAGGGAGACCGGGTTGGTGACTGAAAGGCTTTCTTCTCGCTCTGCCAGACCAGGTAACAAAGATTACAGTAACTGCTGCAGATACTGTACTTGAGCATGGCTGGAGAGGATATCTGGTTGGGGTGGTGACCCAATACTTGTAATGACTGGGTGGAGGTGAGGCAGGTATAAAGGCCTGTGAGAAAGGAACATAGGGTGCAGAGAACAGGAAGAGGGGAAATAACAGCTGTTGCCCTGAAGGGGTGAGAGGAGCAACTGCCGAGATCTTATTCAGACAGGTGAGTGTGTGCAGATGAGTGTCAGGTGAGCTTGGATTTGTTTGTCAATGGCTGTGTTTCTCCACTGGAAACTTCAGTGTGGGGGCTGAGTGAAGGGGAGGGATTGTGACCTGTTGATCATACGGGAGTGGAAGCAAGGCAGGTTCAAACACCTTGTGTTCTCAGAGCATTAAACCAGCACAGGAACAGCAATCGCTGGAGTTCCCAAAGGAAATTCTGGGAAGCAGACAGGCTGGAACCCTGAGAGATTCCACCATCGGAGGAAGGCATGTGAAATTCATCAGCCAGGATAGGGAATGGCTGGGGAAGGATCAAAGGTAGCCCTGTGGAAGTTGGACAATGTCTGAAAGCTCATCAGGACAGGGACTGTCTTCATTTTGTCTCACGCCCAACACCGAGCTTGCTGTGAGCACTTCAGTAAGATGTACGTGTGAATAAGGCTCCTCTCGCCAATGGAGGAGCAGGCGTATGAAGCGCAATTCTGTTTCCTCTCTGGAAAAGAAGGTGGGGGGGTTCCAACGGCAGTAGTACTCACTGGGAGACAACACATCAAGCAAGGCTTAGCGGGTGACAAACGGAGTCCAAGCATGGGATAGCCAATCAGCAAGAGCCGAGAGGAAATATCCCTGGAGGCTTTTATCCTAGCTGCCCAGGGAAGGTCTTTGGCTGAGGAGGAGGGGGAACACACCGGCGCAACCAGTGACCAAGAAGCCAGCACTGTAAAGGGAGTATCTGCAAAAACAGAAGAGGCAATTCATGCTGATTTCACTGTGAGGAAACCTGGCTCAAGACAACCATGTTGGTATGCTGCCTTCCACAATCTAGGAGCAAAGATGGGGAGAGAAGGGTGGAAAGTAGCTTGGAGCATTCTGAGGAATAACCACTCAGTAATGTCCACCGCATGGAATCGAGCGATGTAAGTAAAGTAAGTCATGGTAAAATCAAGGATTATTTCTTGGGCCCACAAGCGGGAGGGAGGACATGTCAGAACTTTTGGGGGTAATTTGCAGCAAACTAGATAGGAGTTTTCAATGTGACATGGCAGCAAAAAAAAGCCAATGAATGTGATCTTGGATAATGCAAGTTCAGTCTGATACCTTGCACTGGGGTCCTCAATGCAAGGAAGATCTTGGAACTGGAGGGTGAGCAGAAAAAGCGTTACTAAAGGGGCCCAGTCTATACTGAAGTCAACAGCAAAATTCCCTACGGAGCTGCAAGATTAAGCCCAAAATGCTTTGTGGGCAAGAGGGATTGATTTAGGTGAGGAAAAAACCCAATCTAATCTGCTCTACATCAACTTTACTTTCTCTGTCCTTTGTGGCATCTCTTGTTCTGGATATTTTAAAACTAGACTGGATGAAACATTTGTAAATGAGCTGTAGAGAACCCTCCAGTCTTGGCCAGCAGGATGGGCTAAATGACATTACAGATGCACAATTCTATGCTGGGTTCTCTCAGCTCCAGCCTGCTGCTGATAGCAAACGGTTATTAGGACAAGGCAAGCAAAATATTCAATATGCTGACTATTGTCTGGTATTGTTTAACTGAGTTGGCGAATATGGCTGAATATGAGGGTAAATTCCTCTCTGGAGGGCTGTGACGGGGGGTGGGCTCCACTCACTGCTAGTTGGGCACCTCCTCCTGGCCGCTCTGGGGATTCGCTCATCAGGTTGACGCCCCTTCCCATGGTTGCACGCCATCACTCTGTCTCTTTCTCAGCATCTCACTCCAGGAACCGCAGCATCCTCTTCATGACTCAGCCCTCCGGCCAGGTCACTCAGAGTCCCCCGCCTTCTGGGGTACAGTCTTTCAATTCTCTGCCACTCCCAGGCAGTCTTCCTGTTCACTGCCACGCCAGTCTCTTCCACACCATCGCTGGCTGCTAGGGAAATCCAGACCCGGCCACTGCTCTGGGTTCCGCCCACTTCTCCCAAAATTCTGGGCTTTCCTCTCCCAGTCCTCACTACTCCTTCCCTGGACTGCTTCCTACCCCTCCTGATTCTCCTCCTTAGTACCAGCCCAAAACCTCCTCCTCCTTCCCCGGGCGTGACTGCCCTTTTCCCTGCAGCCCCTGTCTGTTCTCAGCTTCCTGACTTTATAGGCCCTACCTGTTCCTGCATAGCTGAACCTGCTTGCAATCAATTCCCTGCTCCCCAGCTCTCCTTTCCAGGTGCAGCCTTGGAGTTAATAGGCCTACCTGGCCACTTTCACCCTTTCCAGTCCTGTGTGGGGGTAGACACCCCATCACAAGGACGTAGCCAATTTCCATCTGACATGCACCATCTAGAAAGGAAAGTTAGAGAATGAAAAATGATCATTTGAGGGCTGCTTTCCCTAAGTGCCTGAGCCCCTTGGAAAGAGCATTGATTGCGAAGGGTAAGATTAAAATTCAAAATGATCTGGACAAACTGGAGAAATGGTCTGAAGTGAATAGGATGTAATTCAATAAGGACAAATGCAAAGTACTCCATTTAGGAAGGAACAATCAGTTGCACACGTACAAAATGGGAAATGGCTGCCTAGGAAGGAGTACTGCGGAAAGGGATCTGGGGGTCATAGTGGACCACAAGCTAAATATGTGTCAACAGTGTAACACTGTTGCAAAAAAAGCGAACGTCGTTCTGGGATGTATTATCAGGAGTGTTGTAAGCAAGACATGAGAAGTAATTCTTCCGCTCTACTCCGTGCTGATTAGGCCTCAACTGGAGTATTGTATCCAGTTCTGGGCTCCACATTTTAGAAAAGATGTGGACAAATTGGAGAAAGTCCAGAGAAGAGCAACAAAAATGATTAAAGGTCTAGAAAACATGACCTATGAGGGAAGATTGAAAAAAATTGGGTTTGTTTAGTCTGGAGAAGAGAAGACTGAGAGGGGACATGATAACAGTTTTCAAGTACATAAAAGATTGTTACAAGGAGGAGGGAGAAAAATTGTTTTTCTTAACCTCTGAGGATAGGACAAGAAGCAATGGGCTTAAATTGCAGCAAAGGAGGTTTAGGTTGGACATTGGGAAAAACTTCCTAACTGTCAGGGTGGTTAAGCACTGGAATAAATTGCCTAGGGGGGTTGTAGAATCTCCATCATTGGAGATTTTTAAGAGCAGGTTAGACAAACACCTGTCAAGAATGGTCTAGATAATACTTAGTCCTGCCATGAGTGCAGGGCTCTAGACTAGATGACCTCTCGAGGTTCCTTCCAGTCCTATGATTCTATGATTCACTTTAACCTACATGGCCACCTGCAAGGAGCTTAGGGACCCTCAGCTTACAGTTTTAGTCTCTGTAGCCAGGCAGTGATCTTAGTACGGGACTAGTGTCAGTTCCAGATCTGAGTCTGCACCGATATTAACATAGATGTGTATTCAGCTCTGGGTTCTTCTCGTGGTATAATTTTACCAAATCATTATGCTTTCGCGCGCTTTCATAAGGCTGAATTATGTTAATAAGCAAGCCAGTGCTGAGCCCATGCAATGCTCAAGGCTAGTGATCACAAGGGGCAGAGGTGGGGTATGGACGGATCCCTTCAATATTTGGTAGTAATGCAAAGGCTTGAATATTTTAAAGGCCAAAGGTCAGAGATTCCCTTTGTTTTGCTAGTGGGCATTGTCCTGTTCAGTTAAATGTGGGATCTGTTTGCATCCAGCCAAACTGGGGGCTAAATTCTGTCCAGTGGAGCCTTCTCCCCCTCCCCCCGCCCGCTAAAGAATAGTATAGCGGAAACATGTATTGGAGTGTCACTGCAAGCAGCAGTGGGTAGCGGCTCTTGCTGCATCTGTTCGGAATGTACAACATGCTTTTTCCAGTGCAATAGCTAGTATGCAGGGAAGGTGAGGCCTTGTCCAGTCCAGTCCCTCTTTGAGGATTGAAGCACTACCAGCAGCTCTAACAAGCCTTCCTTGATGGCACGTTCATGTGGGCTGCACCCATAGTTTGTCTCCAACGTTCAAACAGGCTGTAACTTGTTTGAACCGTCCAAGCGGTTTGGATTTCCCCGTGACGTGGCGTGCCATGTGAGCGGTGCGCAAATGGAGAGACATCACCCTCTTGCATGATGACACCTTGCTCAAGGGGCAGCATTGCTTGCATATCCTGTTCCACTCATTTGCTTCCTACAGGAAATGTTCTTAGCCAGTTCAGAAGTTTTCGCTCTGATGTCTTGCCAGAGACGGAGCCTCACACTGGCAAGGCCTGCAGCCAGAGTGAAGCAACACAAAGTGTGTCTCATGCATAGTCGTTGTGCAATTTTTGCATCGTCCAGGATTTATTGTTGTCCTTTTCTATTGCACAATGCACGTATCATGGAGAAGAGGGGACCAGGTCTTCAGATGGTGTAAATTGGCGTAATACCACTGACTTCAATGGGATTGTGCTGATTGATGCCAGCAGAGGATCTGGCCCAGAGAGCCATGCAAATTCTAGATCTTTGTTCCAGAACAAAAGCTTCCATTTATATTTTCTAGAACACTGCTACCAAGGCCCCAGCACTCAGGAACAACCTTACAAAAACAAATGCACAAATAGGATGGAATTAGATTTTATTTCATGGGAATGTAACAAGTCGATCACCTTTTGGTCCACGGCAGAATGTCTGCAGCCCTGTAGCTGCTGCGAGCGACTGTAGGGGGATGATGCTCTGCTGGGCGAAACCTGCGGCTCCTCAAGTGGCCCAGTGTATTCGTCGCATCCAGAGAACCAGACCTTTTCATATGCAGCACTCTGTGCTTTAATAAGCTTCCTTGGCAACGCTTTGCAGAGCTACTACGCTCCATCTAGCCTCAAGGTCTGAAAGACCTTTGTGAGCAGGCCAAGGCGTGAAGGCATCATCAGGATGGTCGAATCTGTTTCTGCATTATTCATCCTATAAAAGGCTCTTGATCTTGGAAAGGGAGCTAAAAGGGGAGGGTCACAAAAGCAGGTGCTCTAATTGGTTGAAGGAGGCAATCCAAAGTTAGCAGGCTCACAAGCTCAGCTACCATGCCCCCACTCCCCTAAAGATCTGTTCCGAAAGTTAGTAGAATTCTTGCCAAGTGAGGGTTTTTTGCTCGCACAGATGAGGAATGATTCACTAGCCTTAAAGTAAATAAATACTCCCCTCTTCCCCGCTCCTCCTCCCCGCAGCCTCTCAGTACCCTAATGAGCAACCCTATAAAATCAACCCAGTGTCTTGGAGGAAAAATACGCAGAGTACAATTTCAAACTTCCAAATGGTTATCGCGTGTGAAACTTCTCAAGCACAGCCACGAAGGCCATAACAGATTTAATAACCAGTGATAAAGCAAGCCACAGAAAATAATAGACCGGCGAAAAGGACATGCCTGGGGTGGGACATTATTGATTGTTTAGAGTTTTGTTCAGCTTGGCGGGGAATAGGAAGGGATTTTCTAGGCTCCTATTACAAATACATCAATGACGATTTATAAAAACACGTGTCTGAAAAAAATCAGCGTAGCCCTAAGAAACACGTATAGTTTTATTTAAGCCCAGTATAACCGTGGGTGTTAACTTGTTCATCCAGTTCATTCACTCCCTATTCCCTTGGAAAATGAGTTGAATAATTTCCAACATCTCTGTGTCCTAAGAAGTCCCAGCCCCTTTTGATGTCATCACTTTTATCTACATAGGCCAGACAGCTCCCAGTTCATGTTCAGTTATAAAGGAAAAACTGAAAGCTTTGGACTAAGATTTGCCTTCTGCTCAGGACAAAGTTGCAGGCAGTCTAGTGGCTACTGCAAATACTGCTCTACAAAGACATAGCCACGACCAACGTACAGTAATGAAGTCCTTGCCAGTGAGTCTTAATTTTTTAAATGTCTAAATATATCATATCATAACTTAAATATGTACAGCTATATCTATTACTCTCTCTATATATATGACTGTATATGTTTTCAAGGTATATGTTTGAACATTGAATTAATATATTTTGGCAGTCATGACAATACATGGGCACATATCACTGTCCATTTTTTTTTAATTTACAAGGAACTTTATTTCTTCTGGGAACTGGCATTTTCTTCCCAACTTGTCACTTTTGATGATTGCTATTGCAAAGATTGACAGCTCTTCATCATTCTTATTAAACACGCTGCTAGGTCTCTGTCTAACTGTAACTGCTATGTTAATAACAAGGCAAGACAACCCGGGAACATTAAGAAAATACAACAGGCAACAGATTCTATTCTATATAGGTTCTTATACCACATTCATCACCATAGTAGCTAAGTGCATGTGTGTGTGTATATATATATATATATGGAATAATCCCTATGTAGCTTTATTTGTGTTTTTCATTAGT